>NW_017536518.1:1890052-1943682 GCF_001853355.1 Bactrocera latifrons
CATCTCAAGCCGCCAATAAAATTTGTGCAGTTTATGGACCCGATACAGTTTCCATTTCCACCGCACAACGATGGTTTCAACGTTTTCGTTCTGGTGTGGAGGTGGTGGAAGATGCGCCACGCTCTGGAAGGCCTGTCGTCGAAAATTGCGATAAAATCGCTGAATTGGTGGGAAGAAACCGTCATAGTAGCAGCCGTAGCATCCGTCAAGAGCTGGGCATGAGTCATCAAATAAATTTTATGAACAATTGAAAATTCAATAAAAATACCGCAAAATTTTTTTTACAACCTCATATTTAAGAAAAACAGTAAATTGATGAACTTTTGATATTGGAAAATTGAACATATCAAACTTTTTCTTTTGCTGTTTCATAGAAATTCTCCTGAGTCCTTTTAATAATTACAAGCAGTAGTCTTTGTATCCAAATATTTGCCTTGTAAATATTTACTGCGCCTGCACTTTGGCTAGTTATAGTTAATATTATATAACGTCCGTGCCTCCTTTTTCGACCGATAAAGTCAACAAAGCATATTTCCTTGAGACGAAAATTGTTATCAAAATGCTATTTCTTTTTCAAATATAATATAATTCATTTTTAATATTTGTATATACTATTGTGAGCAAAAAATTACGAAGTCTCTCATAAGCTAAACATATAGCAAGAAGTGCTTTCCTAGGAGTCTACTTGCACGCAGCCTGGTCTCACTAATGAACATAAATAATGCATTAGTCTTGTAATTGTAAGTGCATTAGTCAGTTTTAAATAATGTCTATAAGAAAAAAAAATAAATAAAAAAGCATAGACGAATTTTTACTCTGACAACGACACAGCGTTATATGCCGCAGGAAGTGTGTAAGCTGGACGCAACTCTGTGCCCAGTGATGTATTTAGTGCGTGATACATTTTTCATTTTATGTAGTTTTTTGCGCAGTAATTCCTTTAATTTTTTAGTGCTTTTACAAATTTCAGTATTTCTTCTCTCCTGTCTGGACAACAATTTGTTTTTGTTTTGCAGATTTTTATTTATGATTTGTTGGAGTTTTCTAGGTAATGGTGATGTGATGTGTGTGATGAGCAAGGAAATTATTGAGAACAGCGCTGTACTCACTTATGTGTATATAGTATACATGTATTGTAAAGTGTGCGTGTGATTTTTGGTTGTTTATTGAACCCTTCATACTTAATGTTCGACTTTAATCTTGCAGTGAAATCTTCGCGCGTACTTGTAGCTGCAACATGCAACATTAATGGATGTATTTACTCATACGTAAGACATATATACTATAGGTGCATATAAAGCTGTCTACTATGTGCCAGTATACATGCAATGTTGCTTGCTTGTCGAGTGCGCATAGCCAAGTTGCAATTATCCCAAAAAAGTGCTGCAATATTTTTATACCTGTCTCTTATACACATCTAGATGTGTATAATTGTAATTTGTAATTTGTAATTTGTAATTTGCAATTTGTAATTTGTAATTGTAATTTGTAATTTTGTAATTGTAATTGTAATTGTAATTTGTAATTGTAATTTTTCATTACTAAGTTGGTAATTTGTAATTTGAAATTTGTAATTGGAATTATATTTGTAATAGTAATGTTAATGGTAATTCTAATTCTATGTCTATATCTTCATCGCTTATAAGAATATATGTAAGTTAACCAAAGTCCCCCCTGGCTTACACCAACCACCGTCAGATATTCAGCCTTGTCTCCTGGTATTTTAGTCTAACTTATTATGCGTGTGTGAGTGTGCTTATCGCGAGAATACATTGTCTGCAAACGATGGTAGTGACAATGCATTTGCATATTTTGTTTATGACGCTAAGCTGTCTGTGGTGATAAGCGACGTTCACACACGCACATACATACACCTATTTACCATTTAGTGTATATGCATACTGATGTCCAGCCACCCGTGTCATTGTCGTGTTCGCTATTGAGCGCCATCGCTTTTACACGTTTTCCTCCATGTCCTAGGCGTATATAATTTGACATTTTAAGTGTAAAATATGTTGCTATTACAAATTGCCAGCAGCGATGTTTTGGTTCCCGAGATTGTGTGTGGTTTCTGTTGGACTTTCACGTACGAGCTGTCGCTTGGTTGGCTGCGTTTTATTGCTCTCTTGCGTCTGATGTTAATTTCATTGTTGCTGTTATGTTTGTTGTCCTTTTATAATCGAAATTTTTGTTGTGATCTCGGTTGCGTCTACTGTACTGTACTGTAAAATGCAAATGTGTTTTATATACTGGGAGTATTTGTATCAACATGCCCGGGCTGTCTTAACAGATGGCAAGCGCGAATGCGTGGTCACCAGCTGTGAATATAGAGTTAGACAGGTGTCAGTGCTGTAAGATAAAAGGTGCTGCCGTATTTTATGCTGAACAAATTTATTTGAACATTAAGAGTTGCATATTTAGTGCGAAATGAGGAAGTGTGTTGAATTTGCGCAAACATTTGGACTAGCAAACAATATTTAGGCGTCCTGCTTAAAAAACTTGATCATCGTGACTGCGGGGTGATTGCGGATCACTTGGATCATGGAGCTGCCAAACCGAACTCTTCCGGCTCATTTTTTACTCATATACCGGCGAAGGAATTGTGGGTGGGAAGAAGCCGTAGAAGGAGAAGGGCAGTGAGCATCTTAACGAGTGGGTGAAAGCATGGAGGGAAGGTTGGTGGAAGGCTTTGCTGTTAGGAGCTTTCTATCAACTCCAGCCTTAGACTTTCTGACCATTGCAATACCTTCAAGGCCGAGGCAGCAGCCATTAAGGTAGAAGTAGATTTAGTGCGCCGGAGTTCAGAGGAGTGACCATACACTCAGATAGCAGAGTTGGGATACTAGCCTTGAACTCATTAACAGTGCGTTCAGAGCATATAAAAGGGTGCGTAACCTCGCTATCAATGGCATCTAGTGTCTTTGTGATAAGACTGGTGTGGGTGCCAGGCCACAGCGGAATCGCAGGAAAATGTAAAGTTGATGAGCTACCAAGAAAAGGCTTCCTAGAACTGCTATCAGTTGAATAGGAGCGGGTCGGTGCACCCGTATCTTCTTGCGTTCTACTACTAGATAGCTAGGTTTTTCGGAAGTTTGGCCAGCACTGGGACATCATCGGTTTATGAGCTGTCGCAAAAGCCTTTTGTCCTAAGATTGACCACAAGAGATCTAGTAATCCATTTGTCCTCAGAATTAAATTTAAATTAGCTTCACTGCAACCGAAATTCATCTAATTTTGGTCCATTTTAGTTGCTAAAATAATTATTCTGAAAAAAATTCCTTTTTTACATCTACATTCACCCACAATGGCTTCTTTTATATACACAATTTTTTATGGGTGTGCACTCATACTAAACTCTCAGCACTAGAATAAGTATTTGTATAAATGTTTTTTGTTTACGGAATTTTAGCAGTCATTCTATAAGTGAAGCTTTTGATTGCAGATTCCACCATAGAAAGGCATATAATTGTGAGTTTGACTAGTGAGTATCTGACTAAATTATAGCTTAGCGCTAAAGTCACTGCAGTCAACCGCTGTTGGGCAATAATACAAAACAACATACTGATTATCTCGCAAGAATAAAGCAAGAGAAGCCATTAAATGCGAATTGGTGCCTAAGTGAGGTGCATGTAATTGCAGTAATGGTTTCCTAAATGACCACAAAACCGATAATTTGAATCAATAAACTAAAATGCCTAATGCAAATGGGTATAAAGCATTTGGCAGTGTGGATGTAGCAGAGAGCGTTTGCGTGTTGTGCTGCAAAGAAAGAATCTTTCGATGAAAGAAGAACGGAACTGTGGGGGTTTGATTACAAATTACTACTTTTGAGCTTAGAAATGTCTCAAGGGAGTACAAATGTATTCTTCTTGTGCTTTCTAATTTGAGAATTTGTTAAACTTTTGTTTTGAGTTCGGTTAGTGTGTAGCAGTATTTAGAAGCCTCGGCGTCTCTTAAAAAAAAAAAGCTAAAAGAAAAATAAATGAAATGTTGCAACCCACAACACCACCCTTCTGTACGGCTCAGCAGAGCGGTGTCGCTTCTTCACTTAACAGCCACTTGCATGCATCGATATAATCTTAGCTTAAATCCGGCTCCACTTAGTCCGTAACTTCCTAAATGCCATTTCTTTTATTTTAAATTTTTTTGTCATTATTTTTGCACGCCTTGTGGTTGTTGGTGTTGTTGGTGCACTCATGTCAATTAAATAATTTTAATTGCCTTTGCGTGTTTTTTCTGCGTTCACAGTCGGCCATGGAGTACATAGAAAGCAACAGGATGCATTATTATGTTGGCGAATGCTTGCGGAGTAGTAGCAACGAGTGTTAGAATTTTGTTGCACTGGCAAGAGCTAACGTTGACATTTATCATGTAAGTGCATTGAATGCGCGGGCGGTACGGTTGTACACACTAAGGTTTAGAAGTATGTTTGTACGTGAGTTTTGTATGTGGTAAGAAAGTTTGATAGGGATAATAACAGTTTGTCAAAAAAGTCTTGCGGTATTTTCGCTAATTGGCGCTGAGAGCGCGTAGTTCTAGTTTTATTCGTCGCATCGGATCATGCTATACCTTTTTGGAAAGCTCATTTCACNTAAAATAAATGAAAATACAATTCAATACTCAAAGTACACAAATTGATCTAATGTAATTAATTTTACAGCAAAATATAAAAATATGTAATGCAGATGACGGATAATGAAATCTCGATTATCACTTTATCATGCGAGAGTATAAAATGTTCGGTGACACCCGAAATTAGCCCTTCCTTACTTGTTTGAGTGTGTTTTTGGTACTTTATTCTATTTGTTATTTGACAGTTTGTGATTCGGGATTCTATTTCGAAATATTGAGTACTAAGCCGTCATATTATAAAGTTACATATTTTTTTTACATGTCTCTGTTGCTGATAGATTAAAGCGAAGTCTCTTGTAACTCTGCGTCTTTTATTTCTCGAAGTTCTACAGGTTTTGGACTGATCGAAGTTGTTTTAAGGTATTAATATCTATATAATGTTGAGATTCTTTGTTATGATTTTGAGTTAAAAGTGCAAATTTCGGGACGCAACAGATTGTCGGGATTAAAGTATTTTTTCCCTAAATGTCCACCATCAGGCATCACAAGTCCTATACTCATTTAAGTCCATATGAATGTGAATATGTACAGTCGGCATTAATCTACTAAACTTGATGTTGTTACTTGGCATTTAACGACAATTAAAGTGCTACGTGCATTAATTTTACATGTTTCCACTGGCTTGTTTAGGCTAATCTTTATCTGCTGACCACGCACATTTCCTGTGCTACAAAGCGAACTAAAGGATATTCTAGGAATTAGTTTATTAGAGCATATATAAATTTTGATGTTAGTTTGCAAAGGAACTTATTATACTTTGAACAGGGTATAGCATATAGTCTGTCCGTATATATACGAACTAGTCCCTCAGTTTTTAAGATATCGTTTTGAAATTTTGCAAACGTCTTTTTCTCTCCAAGAAGCTGCTCATTTGTCGGAGCTGCCGATATCGGACCACTATATCATATAGCTGCCATACAAAATGAACGATCAGAATCAAGTTCTTGCATGGAAAACTTTAACATTTGACTAAATATATTCACGAAATTTGGTATAGATAATTTTCTAAGGCAACAATATAATATCCGAAAAAAAAAGTTCAGAACGAATTACTAWAGCATATAGCTTCCATACAAACTGAACACAAAGTTACTAACAGAAATGCACCTGTGAAGGGTATTTAGCTTCGGTGCAGCCTTCTTACCAATATCATTGCTTTCATTGTCAGCCATCGCTTCGGATAATAATCGAGGTGGCATTGAACCTGCAAAACGAGAAATGTGTAGCTATAAGAAAAAGTGATGGTATATCCTTTATGTGCAGCAGACAACCCACACAATCGATGTTGTACGCTGCCAGTAAAATTGTGTTGTTTGCTATTTCTTTTGTTGCATGTGAGCAATTTTTCGTTGTTTACTTAACGGTAATAATGTTGGATGCAATATTGCATACAGAAACCGAAAATTTTCAGCATAGAAACCATGCAAATGGCAAGGAGTATGAGAAATCGTCAAAACGAAGTGTTGCAAATGAATTTTCACTTTTTTCTCTTTTCTCTTTTCACTTTTCACTTTTCAATTTTCTTTTTTTTTTTTCTTTTTCGTTTTCCTGAAATAATTTGAATTTTGATTACCCGCAAAAAGCGAAACGAAACTGACTAAATACGCTAAAAGAGGAAAAAATAATGAAAAATTTGCGTATAATTTCTTACTTTGAACGAGGTAGGCGAACACGCGACCATTTTGCATAATATTTACATTTTACCCTCAAGCCAGCAACAAACGTCAAATGCGAGTGAAAGTGGCGGTGTGAACCACAAATATCGGGATTTCGTTGAATTTTCCAATTGAAGGCAAACTCACATAAATCGCACTAAATTTTGCGCCTTTTAACGTAACGAAAATGACAAGTGCTTCAGGGGATTTTAAGGAGGCGTGAAAGAGTGCTAAAGTGCTTACTGATTTATGTGTTTTTGGAAATTAGTTAAATGATCACGGAAGGTGCATAGAGATTGGATTTTAAAATTAAGGTTGTAATGAAAAAAGTGCAAATCATTTGAGTAAAACTATTGATAGACATTTTTTGGAAACGCCTTACCTTAAACTAAGGATCAGGGTAAGAAGGTAAACCTTGCGCACGTGAAGGACAGCCTAGATCTAGTGCAAGGTAATTCTTAACAACGATATAAGTACATACTATTGCCCTATGTACGGTCTTATGCAGAACTGGGATTAGATTTCCAGGAGTTTCGCTTTCGAGTTCAAGGGACTGAAAAAAGTATCAGAATTAGATATAAAGTCTTTAATAAACTTTGACGAAAACGTTGACATTCTGAATGACGTAACCATCAGCTGGGGATTAGTAATCGATCTGGCATTACAAAGGTTTTTTGTACGTTTTATTTTATTTTCTTAATTTCTTATTTAAGAATTCATACAGAAAATTTCATATCGTTTCGGTGAATATTTTCGAAGTTGCACGCAAATATAGTGGTCACCGCAAAACGTCTTTTTTGAGAGGAGATCTCGGAGATTAGCTGTAGTTCCTTTGCAAGTAAATATTTTTTAGTCTTTCTATACAGTTAAAAATATCATAATATGTGTAAAAATATTGGGATCAACGAATTTAAAAGTTTTTTTTCGTTTTTGTTTTTTTTTTCGGCCTTCTAACTGTATTTAATCCCTTAATTAAGTAGTTCTAATCAACTAGAGGCTACGTACTTAATCTTACCATTGGAAAACTTGTCTTTTAAGAAACCATTTGTGCTGCTCATTGCACTCCACAATGGATATATCATTAAATTTTCGTCAATAAAATGATTAAGCTACAAATAAATAACCAACGGCAGATTTCTCTAATATTATCAGTAAATAGAAATCATACTTTCTGACGAATTGAGCCAAGAAAGACACCGTGCTAGGTGGCTGAACAAAACTGTATAAATTGAACCCACAACTCACCGCTTTGTAGTCAGACGCGCAATACACCCGATGAGGCGCTCGGCGCACACGTAAAAACATATTCTGAGTAATGCCGGTGTATTCACTTACCTCTTCAGCACCGTTAAGCGCGCAATTTATCAGCGCTATCGTTTTGATCAGCGACACGCCAAAGCGCATAGACCCCTGTACGCACACGTAAAATTGCTTTTGGTTGTTTTTGCTTAATGCTCCAGGTACTTGCTCCACGAATCAGCGATAGTTCAACTCGTTAAAGAGTCTTCATAGACAACGTGCTTAAATTCTTATTTCCCTGCTTTTTTCGATAGAAGTAGAATTGTGAAGAAATTGTGTAGAAAATGGCGCAATTCCACTGACGTAGAGTTTACTACAGTTTTCGGAAAACTATAATTCATCAGTGAGAAAGAAGAAGACCGGGTTTTCTTTCCCCTTCCTCCAAAATTCACAAGCTTACGCTTACGTGTTAAAATCTTCCTTTTGCAGTATCCTCTGAAAGAATTTGTTTACAAGTTGTTGTTAGCCACTAACTAAAGACTTTTCATTACACCCTTTGTTTATGTTGAGGTCTGCTGAACAATTCCTTAGTTTCCTATGCTTGTCGTGTCGAAACGACTGAACAGGATCTATATTTTGTCTGGTAACATTGTCCATTGCATCAACAATAACAACATATGTATGTATTAGATTTTTCCGCGGCACAAATCGTCTCTTGTTTTTGTCAATATTTATTGGACCCTCAGAATGGTAGATACCAAGCTGGATTTTAGATGACTCGCTGTGCAGAAGCGAAAGTTGATTACCGTATTTTGGTCGTTTAGCGATTACAGCGTTCCCTCGGCTGTCTTCCACCATTGTAAACAATGAGATTACGGCAGAGCTACTTTTCCTATCAAGGTTTCAGATTTTATAAATTTGTTAAATCATAACAGTGACATTAGTTGTTGTATTGATACCACGCTCATCGAAGTAAATCACCTGCTGGAACTTGTACATATATTTTTAACCACACTTCCTCAATTATCCGCGAGTTAGCATTATCTCCACGCTTTCTCTTCGACTATCACTCGGCATCTTGGATTATATATCTTCCTTCAACTGGAGAAATTGCTTGAATAGGCATTAGTCTCTTGATCTGATCATATTCAACTTTATACATACATTTTACAAATACATAGATGCATATCTAATATCATACATACGCAGGAGCTTTGACACCACAAAGGACCGGTTTTGCAACTACCCAATTCTATCGCTTTCACAGAAATAAGTCTATTAATCTTGTCTAACATAATCTAATTAATTTCTTAGAACAGATTCACAATGGCTCCACTACAACTCTCCTGAGAATCTGTGAAGTAAGGTGCCTGTTATGAAGACTTAGGTTACCTCTAACTAAGCGATAATATCGGTCCATTATTTTACCTCACAGCTTTTCATTACAACGTTGAAGCAAATGCGAGATAAAGAAGTTGAACAATGTTGCTTTGAGATTATTATTTAATTAAATAAAGTCAACTTGAGCTCTTAATTCATCTAAATAAATGTAACAATGGATAATGTGAGGGCTTGTTAAATGCGTGGCAGATAAATGTCCCTCATCGCTATCAAATGTCAACCCAAAACGCTATAATAGCATTTGGCAGAAACAAATAGTAATGGCAAAACAAAGCACAGCATATAATCCAAATTGTTGCAAGTTGCAACTTCCATTTATGTGTTTCAATTGCCAACCAATCACCCAATGGGTTGATGGCGTCATTTGTGTTATTTATTGTGCAACGTTATGTGTTACACAGCAACAACAATAAGCCATATTAATAGCAACAACCAGAATACGCATTAGCCTGCTGGCGCTGCTGCGTTGCGTGGAATGTTGCAAGTGAAGTTATTCATGGCAACCTGTTGCTCAACAAATGCTTTGACGCAAAGTTGCGGTGAAATGGCAAACAAAGCCAACAGCTACCTTCCCATATACTAGATATTTGTTGCCTGCAATTAGATATCGACTTTTGTGCCTTCAAATGCTACACCTTGCACCTTGTGTGTGTGCGCTTTGTTTATGCGCATGTTGGCCGCTTGGCAGCGCTCTTTATTAGGCGCACAAAGGATATCAAATAAATAACAATTCAATCCACAATTTCCCCCCGTTTCTCTCGCGAATGCGTCGTATTTGTCTTGCGGCGGTGACGGTGTTTCTCTAATTTTTATTGGAGTAAACAGAGCACAGCGCGGTACCGACCGCAGGCAACTTAGGAACCAATAAAATTTTAGAGTATATAAATAAACGTTTAAGCCGCATGAAATTTGAAAGTGATTTGGCTAATTTTTGTATTTGTTTTGGAAATTTAAACTTTGTTTTGAGCTTGGTTTAGTTCAATGTTTCCAATAAATAAATCAGTTGCTGCAGTCAAGGGATATTGTTTGATGTCATGCCTAATATGCGTGAGAAGACTTATGTTCCGTTCTGTGTTTAAATGATAACAACGTTTCTGTCAGCGAATTTTTAATTATTTAAATATGATCTCCAGTCAAACAAAAAATTCGGGTTTAGATTTAGTCTAGAGAAGGTGTCTCATAAAACCAGTCCGGCATTCGTGAACTGTTGATCTGTTGAAAACGCAATTAGTTTAAATGCATTCGAAGAAAGTGACTTCAATTTAAATTCGACAGATAATTTTATGAAAAATAGACCAAGTCCGTAACCAGCGCATGGCCAGATTAACTTGTGCTAAAGCATAATGCTCTCTGCCTCCTGCGACCACTGTTCAGTTTTTTACCAAACAAAATTTCGCAAAATACCAAATGTCAAAAGTATTGCGCAATTTCCATATACAAATCGCTTCAAAACAACATGCGAAAATCACTTAAACCTATTTTGCAACGTAAGTACACAGACCGATATTTACTTGCCAGAAAGCAAACACAAAATGGGCAAACGAGTATTGTCCGAAATTTGTCACTCTGTCGCAATACTCAAGATGGCAACAAAGTTGTAAATCTTCAAATAACATACACGGCAAAAGGTTTTGCAGCTATGTATGATGCGGCCAAGAAGCATCGGCCACCACCAAGTATTCCACCACCATAAATACAACAACAATTCTCAATTGCTTTGTACGTTTGTAAAATACAAAACAAAAAAAAAAAAAAATTCGAAAAATATCGAGAAGCCTTCAAATACCTCCGCTTGCAAAATATTCATATCTGCCATTATTTGCAAGCTGTGCAGTCGTCAGTAGCCACACATTTTCGGTGCAATGCGCATCTCATTCATAAATTATTCATGTTAACCGAAAAAGCAGTACTCGTACTTAAGTAAGTTTATGCTTAGATGAAAATGTGGCAGTAAAAATGCTGAAAGTCCAAAGATTTAAGTAAAAAATGAAAATAAATTGACTGGCAGCTTTTGGACGGTGTGCTGCGGTACCTGTGCGGGTTCGTGAGGCTGGCGGGTGAGCGAAGTACCTCCGACCTTTTCAATGCGCCGAGATGCTCTTTGTTATTCGGCAAGTAAGTTGACTTTGGAAAGATGACATTCTTATATTTATAGCTTGTGCGATTTGTCAAGCCAACGATTTGTCATTTGAAGCAGCTGTGCCTGATGATTTGTGTATGTTTGGGTCTGGTTTGCTGGGGAAAATATCTCATTGGCTTATAGTTCTTCAAGTTTTTGATTTCACAATAAAATATTTCAGGAATATCTTAGGAACGTTTACTTCGCAGTACGCATTTTAGGTTAGCACGACCTTGTTTTTTTTTAAGTCGAATGGAGTATCTTATTCTTAGTAGACTTCTTCGTCTTGACCTAATATATGCTTCCATATGCTTTATTTTTCTATTCATAGTTCTCTTAATGATCTTCCACGCTAAATTCCTCACATCCTTTCACTTGCATAAAAATCTTTAATCCCTGCTGCTAAGCCACTTTTACAACTTGTCTTTGTGGAAAAACCAAGCAACGCCTTAAAAGTTACACCTGCACATTTCTCATGCCAATAAATGCAATTAGCAAAAATTCTGTTGTTATGTCTTGCCGCATTGCATATTGTTGTATAACATCTCAGGGATGTTGCTTGTAGTAAGGTCTTCAGCTAATGTGCTCTTAGATCCAGTGGCATGTAAACGCATGTAAGTTGTTTTTGCAGAGGATAAAATTTCTAGCAAACTTCCGCATTTGTTTAGTGCACTTTATACTCTTGCAACCTTTTGCTACAGAGTATTATAGCTCTGTTCACCAAACGGTTGTACGTATCATCTGAGCAAAAATTGAGATATCTTGATAAAATTCGGTATGCAAGTTCCTTATTACAAAAAAAAATTACGAGATAGTAAATGGGCATAGTCGGATATAAAAATACAGGACTTTCGGCCCCACACATTTTATGGTGAAATCTCATATCTCGGGAAATATTTTCATATTCCTATGTCACAGTGTGAAAATGGGCGAAATCGAACTACAATTACGTCTACTTCCATATAACACATTTTTAAAATCCATTTGATTCCTTCATTTTCCAGTACACAAATCAAGAATTAATTAAAATAACGAAATAAAATTTTGCACTAATAATTCCATTGAAGTGCAGTGTTTCTCCGGAAAGTGATAGGACTGAGTCGATTAAAAACCTTTATTGAACCAATCGTTACAATTCTTTAAAAACTTTCTAAATTGGCTTCTTCTGAGTCGATGCAGCGCTGCCAGCGCGATTTCCAAGCATTGAAGGCATCTCGGAACGCATCCTCCAGAATATCCTTGAGAGCCGAGATGTGTGCTGCTTGGATCGCTTTTGTGGTCTCAAAATGCTTGCCTTTCATCGGAATTTTCAGGCAAGGAAGCAAAAAAAGTCCAGGGATGCCGGCCTTGGTTAGGTAGCTGTTTACAAGATAGGCGATGTGAGCGGGGGCGTTGTCGTGATGCAACTTCCAATCGTTTATGCTGTCTTGTCGGATCCGATTGACCCTTTCACGTAAAACTTGGCGTTGACGGTTTGTCTCTCCGGCCGTTCAAAAAGACTTGGTGCCATCGGAACACAACACTTCTTGCTAAAGCAACACCTGGGTAAGCCTGCATGATCATATCAAATGTCCCTGTCGCAGATTTATCTAGTTTCACACAGAATTTAATCACGTACCTCTGTAAACGAACGCTGCATTTTCAGCTTGGATCACTCACAGAAACATGTCACGCGATGTCATGATCCTCCAGCTGCTCGAAGACAACTGACCAGTCGCTCGTCTGTTCATTAGAAACGCCCTCTAATGCCTTAAAATCAGTCCTATCACTTTCTGGACAAACCTTACATAAAAACTTGCTCGGATTCCGATCCTCTGGTTAACGCTTCATATCTTAAGGTATTTCTCTGGCTTTGATTCCTGCAAGTTGCAAGAGTATACATTTTCGGTTGCACCCGAGCTAAGCCATTTTTACCCGTTTATTTTATTTTTCACCCGCTACATATTGCCTTCTGAGAGAAGTCTATTAAGCAGGAAATGATTTGAGTGCAGTAACTAGACTCGAATTAAACAAATAAAGTAATCTTATTTAAAATTCGCATTTGACATACATAACAAGTCGACGCTTATCTATAGTTAGGCTTAAAATGTCTTCATTCCTTCAAGTTTGCCATTATCTATACATGAACATACGAGGCTACTTTTTCGTAAATTACACATAAACCGAGCCGCAACCGCAAAAGCAGTTGCAACTTAACATGCAACTACATACATTTTGAACGCATTATCTTCATGTTAGCAATTTTTCACGCTGACTGTCATAATTTGACAATGATTTATGCGCGCATTACGTGTCGGCATGTTGCCGCAGACATTAAAAAGAGCAAAACCCAATATTGAAAACACTTTATGAAAATTTATTTATTTGGTAAATATTTTGAATAACTCTGTTAGCTATAAGTAGGCAGTTTGTGTCATAAATTTGCAGATTTGGGCACCTGTGTGTGTTCATACAATTTATTATTTCATTAATTTACTAACAAACTTGCAACCGCGACATATTTGCTCGTTAATGCCAGACGCGCTGACTTAATAAGTAAGTAAATAGCTATATGCTCCTATATTCCAATATGCACAACTTGTATGAGTATGTGTACATATGTATATGTGTATGTGTACTATGAGTATTTACAAAAATTGTAAATGTCTGTTTCATATGCACATATACGGATTATTTTTAAAAATGAGTCCATTTTATTGCTTGACAATTTTGTCTAGTCTGACAACTGTCGCTACTGCTACGCTGACACTCGACAGGTGACAGCTCAAACATGAATATTTTCCAAATTGAAATCACTTTGCACTAACTTTACTACCAAGCTCAGCTGTTTATGTTGCACTAATGAGTTGTTTGTTTATTTACCGTTGTTTGTGTCAAGCGCGTTTTGCATACTTGCCCTCAATGACATAGAAGTAAGTAAATGAGCGCAACACTATGTTGCGAGTCAAGTCAAGGTATGCAGCGATAAATACCAAACCAAAAAGTGCATAACTCGATTTTCAAAATTTGGAAATTTAGGCTTTAGTCATCTATGTCCAATATAGTTTTTGTTATACAACAACAACTTACAAAACTGCGAAAAAACTTCGTTCTGAATAATTCACTTAGAGTCTCGGTTGAGGGTAGAACAAATCCACTTCAAAAGATATTAAAATTAGACGAAAAATGTAAATAAAAGAAGATTATTTCTCTCCTTAATCCTTCTTTTTTTCTTCGAGGTAAAAAATGTATGTCATCTAGCCAAAACATCATATATTTGGTAGTCGAAAAAGTATTTTCGTATTTTGCCAAAAGATTTCCTTGCAGTCGTATATCTCCCGTGCTACCAGCCACATTGTGTCATACCATATAGTGTTGGAAAGGTGAGATTTTAAACTTCATTGAATTAAAATTAAATTTGAGGAAGTTGAAAAAAAAATTACAGCTGTTCAAAACTGACTGAAAATAATGAAGAAATTCGCTATATTTTGAAAAACAAAAAAAAAAAAAAAGAATGCCAAGCAAGCCACCATTGAAATTTGTGAAGTATCGTGTAGCACAATAAGGGTCGCGCGCTTCCCTTCTAGAAATTTCGAAATTTCGAAGCTTCGATTTACATTGATGAAAGTTTTACACTGGTAGAATATCGAAAAAATGGCAAAAAGTGGTCGACCAATATGATATATATCTGTTTATTTATTTATTAGTATAAAAATACAATAAAAAAAATAAGTTAAATTTTGGTTAGGAATATGAAAATACTTTTTCGACTACCCTATATATTGTCACTTACGTTTACTTTGACAGGTGGTTTGGTAGTCATTCCTTCATGAAATTCTCAAAGATTGTGTTGAAATAAAAGAATTATGTTTCATATTTGAAAAACCTAAAAATATTTTCGCCTTGATTAAGCAATAACAATAACAAAATACCAATTTCCAAATCAAAGCGTTGCATGATTAATCACTGCATAATTAATTTCCTTATAGAAAATATCGCAATTAGTTAATCGAATGGAACCAGTTGCGCCGTCGAAGGGTTTCTGCTAGACTAACATATAATTTATTACAAATAATTCAAAATTCTTACATTAATTTTATGATTTAGACAAAACAAATTGTCAATAATAATATTCATAATTGAAAATAATAAAATTTATGCACATAATTTACAACAATAGCATTTAACGAGCTATTAGTTATTGTAAAAAGGTGTGCCAATTAAATACAACAGTGACTGCTTATTAAAGAAGTTAAAGGTTGCATTCTGTGTGTGTAATAGAACAAAAACAAAACCACAAAAGTAAACAATTCATAAATAAAGAAATCGTATATCTAATATGTTTCTGCGAGACATAATGCAAATCAATAAATCGAGTTAGCTACGATTGCAACGCCTTTTCGTTGTTCATTTGCCACTTGTTGTTTTAATTTAGCACACAAGCAGCTGAAAAGTTGCCTAGATAAATTCATATGTGTTCATATAAATTCTTAGAGAAACAAATAAAAAAAACTTAGACATCAAATTACCAGAAATTAATTATTTCAACGATTGGCAATGCGACTTGAAATACAAGTATGTTTTGGCTGGCGATCTTGGCTTGGTAGTTAAAAATATATATTTACATAAACATACATACAGTAATAAAGCTCGTGATTACTTGTAACATATACATACGTATATGTAAATTTTTTAAATTATTTTTGGGTGCTATACAAGTTTAGTTAATTATTCAATTAAATTTAAACAAGTCTCAAAAATTAGTTCAAGTTTAGCAACTTTAATTAATGGGCTCAACAAGTAAAAGCGGTACGAGTAATAGTAAAAAATCTATCAATAAAATTATTTCTTATTTCAAAATACTTGTACATTACAAATTATTATATGTGTAAATATCACACAATATTGCAGCTTGTGAATGCATAAAATTTATAAGAAACTTTTTTTTTAAGTTCTTTTCACCACGATATACACCATATGTTAGAGCTCATTTCATTGAGAATTCAGCTATTCGAATGCTCCCAAAAAGCATGTTCTTCAAGATTCAACCTTTTTATTTTAAAATAATCAAATCCATTGCAGTAACTTCCAAGCCAATGAGTTTCTTTAAGTTTACAGTGACTAATATTAATAAAACATTGTGCCATAGTAGGTAATTAGATCTAAAGCGGTTCAAATTCATGTACAACATGTCAATCTAAAAATATACCAATATTAACAGTTCCTCATCAAAATAGTAATTAATACCGTTATATTTCCATTTAATTAGATTTTGGTTAGGAGAAACGCAAAAAATTAGTTAAACTAAATTAAAACTTTAAGTTTACTGTTTAGCTGTAGTTGTAGCTTCATCTGTACTATTATGATTTTGATCAGAGACTTTTCCAATTTACGGCATGGTTAACAGGTTCTTGTCTGGAATATAATTCAGCTTTTAAACTCGTATGAGAGGCAAAAGTTTATTTTTTTTTGGAAAAGCTGAATCGGAAAATATTACTTACTACTTTTTCACTATGCCCTTGATTACTTCATATCCTGTGTTTCTGGTTCTTCTTCATACGTGTTGTGCCATAAGCCTGAAATGTTTAAAAAAGTTCGAGGAGACACCAACCACACTGAACGCAAAGATAATCAAAACAATTTATGTGTCAGAAAAGTGAACGAAGCGATAGTAATGAAATCTAAGTTAATCTGTGGACGCAAAACCTGGAACTCTATATAAAGCTTGAGCACATACACTAAAAATCTTAACAATTATCAGGACTATGACATAAATACTCATAGAACCACTGTATATCGTAAAATATCAAGAAAGAGTCGTTCAAATGGATTTCCGTATCTGGCGAGTAAGTTTCGAATAAGATCATAAATTAGATATTCATTAAAAATATGAAATACGGAAAATAAAATAAGCTCATTTCACTAAAATTTTATGACTGAGGTAAAGAAAAATTTTGTTTTGCCATAAATTGAGTTTAGAGAAAGAGAATGATTGTAATCTTCATACGGTCAAAATGTGTGACTTTAATCCATGCTCAACTACCCACTTTCAAGTATCGTTTCTCTCCTAGAATATCTAAAAGTATAAATAAATGTATTCTCAATACAAAAATATTGTGCTGTATTGCTTACTCTTCGTAAAGATCTTGTTACATTATACATAAAGATGTAGAGAAAAGCGTCGAACAATATTAAGCGATCAACAATTTCTCTGAGGTTTAATGTGTCAAAGAACTATGCTCGTTTCTTCATTCTATATGTTCTACGCACATATTAGAAATAAATGTATCATAATGTAATAAAGACATGAATTTAACTTTAATAATTCGTAAAAAGTAAAAAGTAAAAAAAAGTGGTTTACAGTCAATTGCCAATCAAAATAAAGGCCGCAAATAAAAATGTAGCTAACTTCTAGACATCATAAGGACATAAAATGTTTCTAACGAACGCATGTTTAAGCCGTGTGCCGATCAGTGTCGGGACAGAAGTTGAGTGATAAATGCTGTAGCTGTAAAACGTTAGTGGAAAATAGCTACTTTCTTTTTATTTATTAGTGTACTGAACTAGAGTTAATGGGTGAATGCTATT
Source organism: Bactrocera latifrons (assembly GCF_001853355.1). Taxonomy (NCBI): domain Eukaryota; kingdom Metazoa; phylum Arthropoda; class Insecta; order Diptera; family Tephritidae; genus Bactrocera; species Bactrocera latifrons. The sequence goes on from NW_017536518.1 coordinate 1,907,666, forward strand.
GTTAAATAACGGTAAGAATGCAAAAGAAACAGAAAAAAGAAGCTTGTAAGCGCTGCAAATTGGAAAAAAAATGACACAAAAATTTGGCTGGAAGTTAAGCCATTAAACGAAGCAATTGCAAGCCGACGCAACTTCAGCCCAATTTTCAACTGTAAACTTTGTTATCTTTTATCTAGATTTTTAAAATTGCATACAATTTTATAGCGGCGAGCGCCAAACGAGACGCGCCTTTTCTGCGCCTAAAGGAGGTTAGTAGCAATTCATCATAGTCGCTGCCGCCGCTATCGCGTTTGATGTGAGGGTAAGTATGCACATTTTGAATTTTCGAAATGAAGTCGTTAAAGGCATTGTAAATTTATGACAAGAGAGTGTTCTAAATTATTACTGCAATTCGTTTGAGCGGAATTTGCTGCAGACATTCAAAGACACTTTTACATAAACAACTTTTGAAGGTTGTAAAAGAAAGTTAGTTCATTTAGTTGCTAGTTATAACTAATGGAGAAAGCAGCTGGGTGTTATGTAGACTATAGAGAAATGCACTAGTTATGTTCTGGTTCATAAGTTCTAAGGAAACGACATTTTTTAATAGTTCTTAGCAGAAATAATTCTAAAAGGATTAAAATTTGGGAAGAAGGAATGTTACTTTCCATCACTCTCCGATTTCCACGTCAAACCTATTTGCTACAACAAGAGCCATTCTATAGTGAAAGATTTGTGGTAACAGAATCGTATTTCATACATATATTCAAATGTATTTTGGTTATCACCTATAAGAAACACCATGACTTTTGGATTAGGATCTGTAAGAATTTTTAATTCTTTTTGATATTTCTAGAAAGTATGGCTTGTGATTAATATTCTCGTATATAGCACTTAGTACTCTTACGTCTGAGAGTCGAAATTTTAATAGCTTATATGCCCTCGAGATATTATAATCTGCGATTTAAGCACATTTACAAAAAAATTGTATATTCTAAATAGATAAATTGAGGGATTTGATTTTATTTAGTATCCTCCGATTTGAATAAGATGATGGTAAAAAAATATTATCAAGTGATGAGGACAAATTGGCAAATACAAGTTTTGCCTTAATAGAAAAATTAAAAAAAAATTATTGTGACTTACAGAACATCAAATATAAACAAAAATTTAAGCTTGCTAAGAATGGTGAGTAACTTTACTATATATGTGCTAGAAGCGCCTAATTGTTGGCAAAACTGGTATATTTTCAATTGGTCTTGGTAGATCATTTGAAAACTTATATAAGTCAGAGAATATACTTATTTTGGTTAAATTGGAAATTATGGTGGTGATAGACAAGTAAATTGCAGAAGTGAAATAAAATTAATAATAAAAGTGACTCTAAACACTACACTTGTTTCAGTGTCATAAGAACAAGGAATTTCTTTATTCACAATTCTTGAAAAAAGTATTTTAGTATCCCTAATGGGTAATTTATGGTCAGATTAAGTGTAGAAAACGAGAAAGAGCGCTAAGCACTGCTCTTTTCACTGTAGCTTAAATATTTTATTGCATGGAAAGGATTTTGCAGAATATAACCTGGAAAAAAGAAATAAGGAACGTTTAGGCTTGTCATAAAAATAGTTGAATAATGCTATAAAAGTGACAAGCCACAATAAAGTTGCAAACAAGCACTCTGCAGAATGGTTTGACTACGTGTATTGGCAACGCCACTCGTGAAGCGTCAGCCATTCGATGAATTGCGGCAATTATAGGCGCAATAATAGACGTAGAAAAGTTGCTTTTCAGCTCTCCAAATGCTGTAAGTAATTTTAATATGCACTTTGATGTCCCTTTTTATGATTTATAAATGGTAATTTAATAACCCTATATCTGAATTGATTATGAACTCAAGCTTAAGCACAAGCTCGAGTTTGTGATTTTGTAGTTTTAAAACACTGTCCTTGCCTTGCAATTTGACTCTGTGTTTACGATTATAAGTTTTTATAATATATCTTGTTGCTAGCAACGAATTTTTGAATCTGGTTTAAAGTGTTCTATTAAAATATTTCTAAGTGGTATCTTTTTAACTGATTTTTCAGTTTGGCGTTAAAATAGAGTGTTATTTGATATTTGGAGGAAAAGTGGCGCTTAAGATTAGTTAATGATCAGTTCTGTAAACTCGTGTTTATGAGTAGTGTTTATTGCATGTTATATAATGTACCTAAAACCCCCGAAGATAGACGGTAAGAAAAGTGTGGTATATGATCATAACCAGCCAATACTTAGCCATACTACCCAATAATTATGAAACAATTATGAAGCGTGCTAAAATCAGTGAGAAATTCAACACCTAAAGCTGTTTAAATTGGCAAATAATAGTACAAAATGCCGACTCAGGATTTAAGGGCTTGCAGATAAGCTACAAGTCGGCATCACGGCGGCTTGGAGATTTTTATTATCTGCCACCAATAGCAGCAGCACGAGTGCAACCACGCCCGCTAGTAATAAACACATTAAAATGTGCAAGGAATCGAAATCGCAGTGGCCGTGGCTGGCAGGCGGCTGTGACTGCTTCCTTCTATCGGCTGCACATAATTCACTGTCAATTTCACTGCGATGACAGTGGTTGAAAATCAAACCATATAATTAAAGGTGTAAAATCGCATCTATTATCATTATGGCGCGCATGGTTTTGTTGCCTCCAGAGCAAGATGGCAATAGCATTTGGTGGGTCGGAATGGATTACCGATGGTAGCGTGAATTGCTGTGGGCAATTTTTTTATTAATGTTAATGTTAGCTTAGTGCATGAAAAGTTGTCTATATTATTTTCAAGTTAAAAAATGTTTTTACGTAATTTTTAAAGAAGTAAATAATGGTCACAGATAAATAAAATTACTCTAACTCAATCAATAAAAAGTGAAATTGATCATGTTGAATGCTTATAAGAAAGGGACAAATTTTGATGATTTAAAAAAAAATTGTGAAAGGGTACGAATAGATTAGCACAATGTTTTCATTCTCGAATTGAACGAAAATGCGCAAAAAAAGTTAAAATTCTCGAATAAATTTTTCAAAACTTCAATTTTGTGCTTACTGTTTGCACAATGAATTTCTAGAACTGATTGGTATGCAAATGGAAGAAACCTGAAAATAGATGACCCAAAAAAAAAAAAAACAACATTTTGCGCTTGCAACATGTTTACATGCTTTTCAATACCCAGAAGTGCAGCTGGCAAGGATTACTGATCACTAGATTGTCGCTTGTGCATGTTTTCCAACGCCTCCTTTGTCTCCACATCTGCAGGCTATGCTGTTCTTTGTGTGCTAAAATTTAGTTGTGTTCGCTGCTGCTCAGCAACTTGAATTACGTTCTACATGACACCCGCTGCTCGAGCCATCAACATTAAATAGCTAACGGCTGCTGGCTGCTTCCTTAATAAGCTTTCTAAACACTTCCTCTTACTTGGCAGTAACTACTTACCCACACACGCGTATACACCTGTACATATTGAGCAATATAGAGATGTACGCAACGACATGAGCGCTTAAGTGTACCTGTTTGCCTTGCCGAGATTGCTTTCTTGCCACCTTGCTTAGTTAGCAGCGGCATTGTCAGCACACTTGCTGCGTAGCATTTAAAGCTATTTAAAATGCAAATTGAAGATCAGACCTTCAATGTGGCACAATCACTTAGAGCACAGCTTACAGGCTGTGTATGCAATGTCACACAGCAACATGCCACATTTTCCAACTGAACGGCTACAAGCCACATTTGTGTCGGCTCGACTGAATATTGCCACRTACCGGCCACAGGCGAACGGCGTTCTTCGGCGCGTTCAACGCTCACATTTACATAGAAATATTATTAACGTCATTGGCGTGGCATTTGTAATGCGCTACTTGCCGAGCGCGAAATTCGTTACCACAACCAGCTACAAATCAAGAGGCATGCGGAAAGTCTCTTCAACCCATAGGCTGCCTCTTTTGTGCACTCTATTATGTCTATGTGTTTATGTAATCTGTCTTCTGCGCTTTTGAGTGGTGGGCGGTGCAAGTGCCACTTTCCGTTTGCTCACATTGTCAAAGACAATTTAATTAGAGTTGCCACCAAGTAGAATTTTGTGACACTAAACGCAGAGGAGTAAACATGAGTTGAGCTTTGAATTAATAAATGCATATTTTTTACAAGGAGTAAAATCTAAAAACCTCTAGTACAAATGTTAAGAAGTGCTTATAAATATTCTTGATTCTTTGTAGCACGTTGTGCCTCATAAGAACATCTCCATTTTATATACATATAATACTTGTATATCAAGAATGATTGCGAAAATATTTCAAAACGTTCAACCATAGGTGAATTCAAAGCACCTAGTCACTAGCAACAACATCAGCCGAAAACCATCGTGGTCGAATCGGAGAGAGTCAACGCAAATGGTGATGCGATTTACATGGAATCATTTGCTACGAGCAGGTCAAACTCCTGATTCATAACTTTACTTGCAACACTTGGACCGTCTGAAGGAAGCAATTACCCAGAAGCGGCCTGCATTGGACTCTATGTAGGTGAGGTAATGCGTACTATCAAGACAGTGGCATGTCACACAAACCAACAATTACTCGTCAAAGCATCATCTGCATCCACCTTATAATTCGGACCTGCCGCCAAGTGATTACTCGGGTTTAAAAAATATATTTCAAGCGATGGCTGTTATAAAGAAAAAAATCAAAATTAATTTAAGAAATAAGTTATACAATTATTATAAAATATCCCATTCTTACTTTAGCTTAATATCTTGGTGTTTAAATTAATATTAAAATATAAAAATTTGAATGTAATATTTTTTTATTATTTGTAAACATTTGTTTTAAGCCTTTAGAAGAAGATATGCATTTTTTGAAGGAAAGGAAATTTTAAAATGATGCTGAAGTTGAAAACATTTCAAAATATTGAGTTTTCGTTAAAAAAATATTTTTTAAAATTTTGTTTAGGCGATAAATACATTATATGTATTTGAAAAAGGGCGAGTAGGAAGTATTTAGTCGAAAGGTCTTTTCGAATTTTTATACTCTCGCAACAAAGTTGCTAAGGAGAGTATTATAGTTTTTTTCACATAACGGTTCTTTATAAGTCCTAAAACTAAAAGAGTCAGATATAGGGTTATATATACCAAAGTGATCAGGGTGACGAGTAGAGTTGAAATGATGATGAATGATGTCTGTCTGTCCGTCCGTGCAAGCTGTAAAAAATTGAGATATCACGATGAAACTTGGTACACGTATTTCTTGGCTCCATAAGAAGGTTAAGTTCGAAGATGGGCAAAATCGGCCCACTGCCACGCCCACAAAATGGCGAAAACCGAAAACCTATAAAGTGTCATAACTAAGCCATAAATAAAGATATTAAAGTGAAATGGCACAAAGGATCGCATTAGGGTGGGGCATATTTGGTAGTCATTTTTTTTGGAGAAGTGGGCGTGACTGTATAGAGTCGTTTCTTTTAGGTATTTCCATATACAGTGCAAAAATGGAAGAAATGGCAGAAGGAAGCTGCACATATTTTTTTTTTTTTAAATTTAAAATGCGCGTGGCGTCGCCCACTTATGGACCAAAAACCAGTTCTCAGGAGCTACTCGACCGAATTCCTGTACGAAATATGGGTGAAATCGGTTCACAACCACGCCTTCTTCTAATATAACGCTATTTTGAATTCCATCTGATGCCTTCTCTGTATAATATATGCTAGCGGAATAAAACTTTACACAAATACGGTATTTGAGCTGAAGTATCCCTTGTGGAAAAATTGCCGTGATCGTAACATAACCTAACCTAATTTTTCACCGAAAATATCGGTAAATCAATACAGTTAAAATAAATGAAAATACAATTCAATACTCAAAGTACACAAATTGATCTAATCTATTTAATTTTACAGCAAAATATAAAAATATGTAATGCAGATGGCGGATAATGAAACCTCGATTATCACTTTATCATGCGAGAGTATAAAATGTTCGATGATACCCGAACTTAGCCCTTCCATACTTGTTTCAATAGATGTCGTTGCAGTCGTATATCTCCAGTGCGACCAATCAAACTGTGTCATATCAGTAGTGTTGGAAAGGTGAGATTTCATTTAACCTAAAAAAATAATTCGGGGAAGTTGAAAAAATGTTAAAGCTTTTCAAAAGTCAGTGAAAATAATGAAGAAGTTCGCTATATTTTGAAATTTTTGCAAGCACGAAAATGGTTCGTTCGCTTTCGTTCTAGAAATTTCGATTTACACTGATGGAATAATCTCTGTAGCGAAAAAATTGCAAAAGGTGGTCGACTAAAATTGTACATATTTGTTTATTTATTTATTAGTATAAATATAAAAACAATAAGCTGATGTTTGATTTGAAACACGAAAGAGGCTTTTTCGACTACCATTATGAATGTGTTATGAAATATTTGCATAAATATGTTTCTGAATCAAATTACTTGTTTTTGCTACTATTTTCATCACCCATTGCATTATTTACCTGCTATGAACTTCTCGGTATCGATTTTCGAGTAAATAAAGCAATAGCAAAAAGCAAGATTTCCGCTGGTGACAAGTACGCGGCATCAAAGGAAGAGCAGTTAAGATAAAGCTACAACATTTAGAATGTCAAGAAGCCGGAAAAAGCTCGTTGCACCACAGGCTACTTACCTTGAGCCATTTGCTAAGCCATTAAAGCACATCGACAGGCAAATGTCGCAAAGTGGCGGCGCCACAAAAGAAGTCAGCAGACCAAGTAAGCTGGGGTTAGCTAAAAGTATCCAAAGTGAATGTAGACAAAGCACAAAGTTCTCGCCACAAGCAAGCCAAAAAACCAACACTGCAAACGACAATTGCAAAACCAAAACTGTGTGCTTTTATCTTCATATATGTATGTATGTATTATTGGCAGCAAGTTTTGCCACAAATGGATGCATAAGTACGAAAGTGGATTGTAAGCAGCGGCAACAAATTTGCTAAGTTAGCGAAGCAGAAGTGGCGCTGCCGCCGTAACTCGGACGCCCCATTGTGTATTAATTAGATGACGCTGCCACAAGCGACTCACAGCGCAGCAGAATGATGAACTTACTGTGCCTACGGTTGCCGGCGCGACACGCGAGCCATAAATTGTGCCGTCTCTTATAGCAACGATTGAAGCGGAGAAATTAAATCATGTCACTTGCAATAAATTGCTGCCGCTGAACATACAATGATACAATGCCGCAATTAGAATGCAGGCAGCGCGAAGTGCACAGGATTATAAACATACAAATGTCTCACACACTAATATACGTATATATATGAATATATATGCATACATATACAGTTATAGATATAGTTAAAGATGCAGGAAACTTATCCTATCAGCGGACATATCAGTGAGTGGAGAGTAAAGAGAGGCAATTAAGCGGCTATTGATGGTCTTCGCTGGACAATTTCAACGTAAAAATCTGCCAATTTAATGGTCCGATTATAGATCAATATCTTATTGGTTTGCAAATTGACAGTCGAGCAGTTACTTATTGTTGGGCGTGGATTGAATTAAATTCAATGAACTTGCCGTACATTAGCTGCCTGTATTTGTTTGAATTTGCAAAATAAAGACATTAGAAAAGAACTTGTTGAGTCTCATTTTGTTGTTTATTAAATTGATGAAGTAAGTTAAACTGGCACTTTCACGTGAGATTTTGGTCAAGAGAACGAGTCTGTCTTGGGCTCAAAAATTTTATATATTTTTCTACAACACTGTATTGTGGAGTGTGCTCCGATCTACATATTTTTTTTGGAAATTGTAGCGCTGACTTTGATAATAATCTATGCTAATCTAAGTTTCGCGAAGATCATTTTTCAAATAAAAAAGTATATGAGGACTTTATTTTATTGTGGTATGATATCGACGGTTCCTAAAAATGTGCAACTTTTTGTTGAGAAAAGGATTTATGAAAACTTTCTAACAGAGTAAYAAACCATGATCAAGGTAAAAGAGTGGATCAAAAACACGGTAGGCGATCAAATATCGCGATACCGCATATGCATTTCGATTTCATTTAAAATGATACATTTGATTATAATGTCCGCACATTCAACTGATTCAGCGCCAAGTCGTCTTTGTACAGTTCAGCTCATAGATTTCGGCTTTACCTTCAAAAAAATTATTTTAAAGTCTCCTTTAAGGCAGTCGACTATAGTTGATTTTGTTTTTATTTGTAACTTTTTCATTTGTTGTATTTTAAATGAATTTAGGCCAAACTGAATCGGAGCTAGTATTTGTTAAGGGCTTTAGAAACCTCTTTTATGCCAACACCAGTTATTATCGCCTAAATCAGAAGTAATATCAGTAATATAATGGAATTGCTGAAACTGCCTACATTAAAGCGCAGCTCGAAATTGTTTTACCGAAGGCGCATACTAAATTAGGTGATTTTATTATATTTATGTAAGAAAGCTGTTGCAAATACAAAGTAAATGCAGTTGTGTTAGAGTTGAGAAAATATTCAAAACTGAAGTAAAAAATTTTAAATAATTAAATATTTATTATAATATTGATAAGTCGTTTCTTTTGAATTTTATTATGTTTTTGTCCTACGGGTAGCAAATAAGAAGCACATTTTATTATCAGGGAAACAACATTTTTTTCACACATGACCGTTATAGTTTCAAATAATCGCACATATGGTAACTTGTGATGGATTAGCAAAAATTATAAAAAAATCGAAATTCCAGAAATAAGAAACATTTTTGAACACCACAAGGCTGGGGAAATTCCTGAAGTTAACTACCGGCATTAAAAATCCTATATAAATATTTATGTTGTATATAAAATATATTGTTATGATATTTATATGCATAGATCGAAGTAAGTTCCACTAGGCATGTCCTATGTTATCTGACTACCATTCATTTAATATCTCAACAAGGCAGTGCTTGAATTTGGTACAAGCGCACTTTGCTAGTCACCGACCAGTTAAGGCAAATAGAAAACTAATTGGATAAACCCGCTTGATGTTAGCAAGTACCATCCTTGTGCATTGAATGTCACGAACGAGTATTAAACGTGCGGTGGCAGTGGCATTGCCCGTCTGCTTCACTTGGTTGGCAGTGTCTTAGGAGTAAAATATAAAATGAATAAATAAATTTGTTTAAAGCTACATGGAAAATAAAAAGAACTCTTGCTATAAGAGCTGCAACTCTGTGGCTTTTACATAAATACATAGCCTGGGATGTAATTGATTTAAAAATCAATTATGGCTAGTTAATTTGAAGAACGCCTAGTCTTCTGTTGCAAGTTAATAGAAAACTAATATAATATACCGGAATTTATTCAATTAGTTGGATTTAGTAGGAAAGGGAAAGATGACAGTATCTTACATAATAATTTACAAACTAATGGTAATTTTCCGTTTATAAAAAAAAAAAAAAWAAAAAAAAAAAAAAAAAAAAAAAAAAAAAAAAAAAAAAAAAAAAAAAAGCAGACTCAAAGCCAAGTATTTATGTGAATATTATTGATCATCAGCATATACAAGACTTTAGTTGAGTTCCTATTATTCCTTTTAGCGCTGAAATTCAATAATTCCTTAAATCTGCCAATCGAACTTTGCACAATAGAATATCTTTATCTGATAAGATAGAGCGCAGTTGAATCCAAACAAAAAAAAAATTATGTATATAGATAGATACATAACTGAGGAATGCACTGCGACCTTAGGTCTATTGTGTCCTCGATGTATATACTTCTTTAGCTCTTGGTAATATTTCGATCGAAGTTCATCGAATACCTTCATTAAGTAACCATCGGACGTGTATGTGGAGTAACAAAATAGGCACTTAAAGTGTTCAAAGAAAATCTGACGTTATTTCTGGTTCAAAGGATACGTAAACAACCAAAGTTGTCGCATTTGCTCATTTAATTTAGAAAAAAAACGATTGTTGAAATCATCGGTTCATATTTTTTCAAAAATCATGTCGTTGAGAACGTAACCGTCAATGGCGACAGTTATCGTTCCATGATAACCGACTATTTAATGCTAATTTCTCATACATCGCTTCAATCAATGGATTTTTTAAGAGAACACTTGGCTGAGCGAATAATTTCACTTTTTGTGTCGGTTGATTGGTCACCAAAATCGTGTGATATCATACCTATAGACTTTTTCCGTTGGTGATATGTAAAGTCTAAAGTCTATGCAGACAAGACGCTTCGATTCATTCCTTGAAGCAAATCATGACGCGTGTCATTCACCAACTATCAGTCGAAACCCTCGAACGAGTCATCGAAAGTTGGTCTGAACGGATGGAAAATCTGGGACCTAGCCATGACAAACATATGAATTTGAAGTTTATGTGTTTTTTTTTATAAAAAGAAATGGATCACGTTTTAGTTACTTACATTGGTCGTAATAACAAAAAAATTATCGTGTCCGCGAAATAAAAAATATTCGAGATTAAAAAAAAACAAAAATACCTCAGTTATCTGATCATTGACAGCCACAAGACATTATGCTGAAGTAAGCTCTACCGATCGATAGTTTCGAAAAAATGAATAGTAGTCCATTCTGCTCGGTCAATAAAGATACTAAAAAGACGCAAATAATAGTGAAGAGGTCAATTTAAATAACAGAAAAAAATACTTGACTTAAACAAAACCCTTCACATGTGTATATCTTTCAACAATTATATGTAAGTATGCCTAAATCTGAAAACGTAACTGGCAATTACTTTTTAGCTTACTCCAGTTCTATTAAAAAAAAATTGTATGAAAATATCTATCTTAACTCTATTAAAGTTGTACCGCCTGAATAATACGTTCGAAAATGATAATCTATTTCAAATTTTGAGAAGATAATTTGTCAAGTAAAAAGGTTTTCCACAAAGACACTGGATTTTGAGGGCTCACTTTGTATGGCAAATATATGATATAATCAGGTGTACATATATACTCTCCGTCGTTTACTTAAAAACTTCGGATCGAACTTAAATAGATGAGGGTAAATAATTTTTGCCAAAAAAAAAAAAAAAATTAATAGTAGGATGAAACCCAACGGAAAAAAGATAAAATAGCAAACCTCAAGGGCAAAATATTTTAAGAGCGAACTGAATTGGGGAAAAGGATAACCTACCTCCCCCCGTCTTTCCCTTTTCCCCTCCACCTTCCACAATCTTTGCCTAATCCCAGATCATCTGAAAATTATTTGCTCCCTAAGGCTTGTTATTTTATCTTTTGTTTTCATTGATTGGTAGAATTTTTACGGATCATAAATGGTTTATCTCTGTTTCAGGGGAAAGACGGGGAGTGACGCTGTATAGTCCTCTTTATTGCTATTTCGTCATATTAATTTCGAATTTTTGTAAGCACCTAAAAGCGTTTAAAGTGATAATATTCGAAAGTTCAGTTGTCCATTAACTTCACTAAATAATTTAAATCGAAAAAGTGGCACTGCAATCACTGCGCCGAAGATGAAGAGGAAATTCACACTTATGTATAAACGTAAAGCACTTCAGCAACTCGACGGCGTTTAATCTTTCGTAAGCAACTAACGCATGAGCGTGCTTAACGCTTATTTCAAGTCTTTGCACATTGCGCCGCCACGTATCTTAATGGAATTCCCTCAAAACTTTAACCGCGACGAATTAGAAGTGCCACTCAACCGGCGATGCATTTTTGGGCAGTCACACATTTGTACATATGTATGTGTGTGACACCGTTTGTTGTGATTTTGAAGAGTTGTCTGAATTGCTGCTGTCGCTGCAAAATTACCGCGCATTACAAGCAAATACGCGCTACAATCGACACCTCACAACAACCTCACACACACAAATCGACACTTATAGTATAAAAACAATTTTTGTGTATGTATGTGTATTTTATTTGTAAATGCATTGACGACTTGGAAGCGGAGAAAAAGTGTTTACGTGCTTTTAAGCAAGGACAACGGCGTCATCGTGTCAGCGACATGACATTTGCCATAAATTCAATAAGAAAATGTTTGAAGACAAAACCAACAAACATTTAAGGTGACTGCAGAAAAACCGCAAATTTTCGAGGGGCAAAATGAATGAACGTAGTTGAATTGTCATGAATGGTAAAGACAAATCAATGGGCATTGTGAAAGGTAAAACTGCTGCGTGCAACCACGGGCAGCGAACGTGCATGAGAGCAACAGTAAACTAAAAAAAAAAAAAAAAAAAAAAAAAAAAAAAAAAAAAAAAAAAAAAAAAAAAAAAAAAAAAAAAATATATATATAAATAATAAGGGTGATACAAAAAAGTAATAGTTATGTTGAAATATTAATGACTTTATAGATTTTCGACAGAAAACAAAATTATTTCGAAATTATGACGTCTCAATAACTGCAGTAACTAACGAACATCGTGGTCTTAATCTTTAGATGGATGAATGTGGAAAATAATTGCATGCTGCAGCAAAATTTGACTCGCATAGTTTTATGATGAATTCGTTTCAAACATATTTAGGGGTGGGTTTGCGGGTTTCAAAATATCGAATTTTTTATTGTCTGGTTCTATTTTACAACACCTCTAGAATATCCTAAGTTCTCAAGTTGATCCGAGTAATATTTAACCGATCTTCATGAAACTTTACAATTTGATACAATTCTTAAAGAATTGGGTTGTGGATTTTTTACGGTTTTCATCAAAAATCCAATTTTCATTTTTTTTTTCCAAAGTTCAAGTCCCAACGCGGACGCATCTTTTTTCTGAGGGGTCACCGAAAATAGCTTTGCAATGGCCGAGTTTAAAATATTTTTTTTTTTCAGCAATATTTTGTTAATGAAAAAAGGCTGTTTTTTACCCGAGGAAGCCCATGTAACCCCTTAAGAGGTTGTGGAACAGCAAATATGTTTTTAGGTTAGGGTCTTTACAAAAGTATTATTTTTTTTTTAACGAGGAGCACTAAGGTCTACATCTCCGGTATCTCGGGTCTTGAAAAGGTTTATTCTACTTAAAGTGCTTATATTTAGTTCTCTAATGAAAGGAGGTCAAAGGGATATTATGTACCAAATTTAGTTGAAATTGATCTATTGGTTGTTGAGAAATGAGACTTGACCGAAAAGTGGGTGATACCATGACCATTGCTTAGTTTTAAATCGATTCATATGCAGACTTGCTATACTTCCTTTAAGGCTAAATTTACTTTTGCTTTAATAAATTTTTAATTTAGGAGCACCCTTTATATCAATAAGTAAAAGAAACAATAAATGCATGAAGTTCGCCTGTCAACCGAAATGGTGTGATTGGCAAAACGACTGCCGTTGTACCAACAAATCAAACGATCGACCAACTTGCCAACAAGCGTGTGCTGCTGCAACTGTAAACGGTAGTGCTGCAGCAACTGTTGCAACTGTACTGTAGTAGTTGCAGCCGACACTTGACGTTGATGGGTGATTGCAAAGTGTTGTGTTTTCTGTTAGCTATAACTGTTCCACACACTCTGCGCAACCACTGCCACAACGACTGGTGTGCAGTTCACATATGCAGCACGGATTGTTTGCGTTTCGTGCAACCTCATTTTATGGCAATCATCAATCAAGCAATCAAATTTTCTTAAAAGTTAAAATTTTTGAAGTTTTTCAGTTTCTCGTGCCACATGTTGCACGTGCATGTTGCAGCACCTTTGMTTTGTGTGTGTTGCTTTGGCTTGCGCAAATGAGCCGAAAGTGTCAAGCTACGGCATTTTTGTTTACAAAAACTAAAAAAATAATAACACCAACAAAGCAATCATCAAGTCAGCAAAAACCGTTAAACGATGCTCAACAGCATTGTYGTCGGCGCGCCAAATCAATTGCATGAGAAAAGAGGCAAAAAAGACAGAAGTGAGTTATGTCTAGYCTTAAGCTGTCCAAATATCGTGCTKGATGTTGMYATAACAATTTTATATATGTACATAAGGTATATTCATATAAAATCTTCGTACTAAAAGATACTTAGTAGCATAAGGGACTTTTTCACCAGTTTTTAATTTTATATTATATTTAGAAAATACATAAAAGGTGATCCATTTTTAGGCTTCCTACTTTTTTAAAGAGAAAGCACAGAAACTTTAAATTTAATGGGGAATACTTATCATCATTCGAAAAACATTCTTTGGCATTTATTTTTTAATATTATCTCTTTCAAATGCTGATCACGGCTACGCTTCAGATGATTCACCCGTTGAGTCCAATTATTGATGCCTCGTTCGAGCATTTCGATTGGTAAATAACGAATGACACGAGTAATGCTTTGCTCCAAGGCTGAATCGAAGCAGAATTGTCGGCATAGACTTYAGACTTTCCATACAAGTATATCCACAGGGAAGAGTCTAAAGATGTGATATCACTCAATCTTGGTGTTATTTCAATAAATTCAAACTCTTCGTCCCAAATGCGGAATTTTTGCTTGTTAACATACCCATTGAGCTAGAAATAAGCCTGATCGCTGAACAAAATTTGKCTCGAAAATGTCGAATCTTTTTGGCACTTTTCAAGAACCCATAGAGCGAAGTGATGTYACTTAGGAAGATCGAACGGCTTCAGTTCTTACACAAGCTATATTTTGTACGCCATCAATTTAAGATCTTGCATTCAAACGGACGGATTAAAATCAAGATACATAATAAAAGAAATATTTTAAAACTTTGGTACAGCCGAAGTCAAACATATCGAGAATTTTTTCGTGAACAAAAGGTCATCACACATTTTCTCGACTTCGGCAGTAATAAATTATCGACTACTCTWATAAAGTCTATTAAACACTTCTAAAAATTGTTATAAATAACTCATGAAAAACAAACTTCGTTTTTCTCCGAATAATTTGTAACAAAGTTGGGAATGCGGCTGAAAGATCGGCAAAATCTCATACAGGCTTTTTACGCATATGATTTCGAAAAGACTGAGGCACGGTTGTTGTTCAAGTCAAACAACTTACTGGACATTATTAACCATGACACATAAGAAAAATACAGGGAAGTTGGCATGAGAGAGACGTTGGAACATCTTCTCTGCTTATGTCTGCTCTTATCTAGAACTCGGCGTAGATATGTATCTGGGAGCTTCGAAGTTCAAGGAACTGGATAAAGTATCAGAATTAAATACTTATAATAGAGACTTAGATTAAACTTTGAGGAAAACGTTGAAGTCCTGAAAATCGTACTACTGTGATCAAATTGAAAGAAGAAATTTTAATTTATACTTCCAATTTCRTTRGCATAAATGTATTGCAGCGGGAGGAGACTACTTTGAATGAAATGAGATGGACAAAATTCACCTTTCAATTTGATCGCAGTAGTAAACTTCAGCTCATATTAATAAACCTCCACTTGGCATTACCTGTTGGTTTAGGTATGGCGTGACAGGTAGGCAGTGTAATCTAACCTAACATAAACGTTTCAAATGTAAACTTTTTAAACGTTAACTACAATAGATGCGGAGCTATGACACGTTTTACTATACTTTTTCTATTTTACCATATCTCCATGAACATATAAACATATATTGRTTTATATATAATTAATGTGAAATTTGCGATCACTTACTGTAAGGTTTTGAATTAATTTCGTTCCACGTTGATTAACGGCATTCATTAAAGAAACATTTAACCTGCATTTAAGTGGTTAAATATGTATGAGCTTGGAAATCACATTCATTCTCAGAACTCAGCCCACACCAGTACGCTGGCCGTAGTGTGCAAGAGGTTAGGACTATGTAGCTCTAACGCCCATAACATGCAATATGCAGTGCAGCACCCAGTCGATTGCGTAGGTTGCGTTCGCTGGCTTTTCTGTAACAAAATGCAATTTTCATGTTGAGTACCAACATAAATAAGTTCTTATGGTGAGTTGGTGCACTCGTTTTGCATTTCGCACAGATATGGACTTGACCGCATCAGCAACCTGTTGGCCGATTGTTGTGTCGGTGGAGCTAGTTAAGGCGTTATGCATGACTATGGTGGAGGTGGTGCTATATAATACCTGGTATCAGGTTGCGYGTTGTTGCTGATAGACACGCAATTACATTTGAAAGCTATAAATGTGCAAACAAAGCATTCACTTGTTATCTGAAAAGCAACAAAAGCTTGCCTYTGGAACACATACTCACAGAGTCAGYTGCGTTTGTGTACTCGTATGTATTTGCATGTGTACAGGTTTCATTAAAGTCTAGACGATTTTATTAAATTTTGTGTGTTTCTATATGACTATGGGAACAGTGAAGGTGATAGATAATGATTTCTTATGTGTTGCCAACAAGAGTGTTTCAAACACCTTTCTATTAGGTTAGATCGAAAATTTGTATTCATCTCAATATTTAAAAGATGTATTACGAAAATTCACGTTCTGTAAATAATACGTTTTCTCGCTCACTCCGCTCAAGTTATGGGTAGCGTACCATTCGCAACAACTTCATTCATCTTGAGACCAAGAATTCATTATTGGATAATATTCGACCGAATTGACCTCGTCCAGCGCGTAGTGAATAGAATATAGCTGACGAAGCAGAGAGTTTACTCGAAGAGCATGCAGAATTGACTTGCCGACGTTTGTAGCAACCCAGACAGACGCATGGAACGACATGGCCCATTTTACGTCGCGATCTTAAATTGTAAGCGTTGCTCCTGCAACAACTGAAACCGCTCTATCTTTTAAGCGATATCGTTTCGCACTATGAGCTCTTAAAAAGTTCCAAGAAGATCCGACGTTTTCAAGCTAAATTTTGTTCAGCGATGACACCCACTTCTGGCTGGAGTTGTTTGTGCGCCGACTCCTCCGGCCCATATTTTTTTAAAAATGATACTTGTGTGCATGCAACCGTCAATGGCGACCATTATCGCGCCATGATAACCAAGTATTTTATGCCTAAAATTGAAACTCGTGATCTCGGCGACATTTAGCTTCAACAAGATGGCCTCACTTCTCACACATACCATCAATCAATGGATTTATTCACAGAATCCTTCGGTGGGCATGTAATTTCCAGTTTTGGGACGGTCGATTGGTTACCAAGATCGCGCTACCGTTAGACCTTTTCCTGTAATTGATATATTTTTACAGGAAGTCTAACGTACAAATACCGCTTCGATTCAGGTCTTGGAGCAACATATCAGCACGCCAGTCACCTGTCGAAATGCTCGAACGAGTCATCATTTTAAAAAAGAAAACCTCGAAATGAATCACTCTATATAACCCTATATATTTCGATTACCTTGGGTAATAGATATAACCGTTAGGTGAACGAAATTATTATACTCTGTATCAACAGTATAAAAACAACTGAGAACTATCTCAGTGAAACTCCGCTTTAGAGAAAGGTGGAACTTATTTGCTTTACGGCAATCGACTAATGATCGAAGGTGCCCAGTTAGTTGCCCAATTTGGTGAAGTGCAAAGTAAATTTGCCCCGCTCAACTATGTTCTAATGCCCACAATGCAAATGTGGCACAAGTTGCCTTCAGTTTAAGTACCTTTTAGATTGCTTGGCTTCATTACAATATCGCTGTTGACTACTCTTAATGATCTCTAGTATACATTTCGGTAGTTTTTATCTTTTATCTGCAGTTTATTTGTGCTGSACCCAATTTCTTTAATTAATTATCGTTTAAGTGCATTGACGCTAGTAATTCGCAGGCAACTATTTGCATTTGTTGTTATTGCAGCTTTCTTGGTATCGCCTAAATAATTCGAATTTCTTTAACTTGCTGCACTTGCACATTTGTGGCTCYAGCAGTGTCAGCGCCGTGGTTAGTGGGGCTCTGGGCTAACTAACATGACTGCCTTTTCCTTGCATAATTAGAATATAACACTATTTGTCTTTGTGTCGCTGAGTTGGTTCTTTTTTCAATCATTTCAGGAATTTCACGCAAATTCCTTAGCTGAGCGGTTCTTTGACCTCGCGCTTGTAGTTTCTGCTGACGGAAGTTGCTTTGAGATGCAAAAGGTATGCAAGCGGTTGGGAAGAAAGCACTTCTTATTTTGTGTATGTATGTGGGATTGCAATTCCCTTTGCTTAAATAATACATTCTTTGCAGTTGAACTTAGAGGTTAGATTGCGATGTTGGTATAAAATGAGTGCAAACTCATGAGGAGAACAACTCGGGCTATGGTGGCGCCATCTATATTTCAACTGGTGCGTTAGAAACTGCTCGATGTTCGATTAACATGAATTTCATGGTATTTTATCGATTGGAAGTGAAGTTATTGCATCTTTAGTGTCAGTATGTTTGTGTTGATGGTGCGAAAAGGCTCGAACAAAGGCTCGAACAAAGAGCCAACATTAAATTTTGTTTTAAATTGGTAAAATTTTGACCGAAACGTTTCAAATGATGAAAAAAGTGTATGGCGATGAATGCCTATCCGAAAGCAGAGTGCACGAGTGCTTTCAACGTTTTCAAAGTGATCGTCAGGATATAAACGACGATCAACATGTGGGCCCATCAAAATCCGTGAACCGCGGAATTCCATAGAAACTATGCGTGAATTCATCAAAAATAAGCCGAAATCATTATTGAAATTCATGGAAATGGAAATGAGCATGTCCAAAACATCGATTTCTCGCATTTTGACCGAACATTTGGACTTACGAAAGGTGTGTGCACGATTTGTTCCGCACAAATTGACTGACGACCAAAAATTGCTCTCATCGGGCGACGCTTGTTCACCATTATTTGACCAAATATCACATATTAACCCTTAACCATTCCCCGTATTAACCTGATATGGCACCGTGCGACTTCTTCGTTTTCGGAAAAATGAATTTGCCCATGAAGGGAAAGCAATATGCGGACGTAGAGGTCAATCAAAAGACTTGCAACGACATACTGGCTGCCATACCGTCCAACGAGCTAAAAGACTCATTCAACATGCTTTTGGACAGAGCAAAAAGCTGTATTGAAGCAGAAGGAGACTATTTTGAATAAAATAAATTGATTTTGCCGAAAAAACCATTTGTTCTTTTTGTTTGTTATACCCTGAACAGGGTATTTTAAGTTTGACACGAAGTTTTTAATACCCAGAAGGAAGCGTCGGAGACCCTATAAAGTATATAACTAAATGATCAGTATGTTGAGCTGAGTCGATTTAGCCATGTCAGTCTGTCTGTCTGTCCGTCTGTCTGTCTGTAAATATACGAACTAGTCCCTCAGTTTTTAAGATATCGTTTTGAAATTTTGCAAATGCCATTTTCTCTTCAAGAAGCTGCTCATTTGTCGGAACTGCCGATATCGGACCACTATATCATATAGCTGCCATACAAACTGAACGATCGGAGAAAAGTTCTTGTATGGAAAACTTTTGCATTGATTATATATCTTCACTAAAGTTGGCATAGGTTAATTTCTAGGGCAACAACGTAATCTCCGAAGAAATTTTTCAGATCGGTTAAATATAGCATATAGCTGCCATATAAACTGAACACATAGTTTCTAAAAGAAATGCACCTGTGAAGTATATATTAGCTTCGGTGCAGCCGAAGTAACCGTTTTTTCTTGTTTTAAGTGCTGTTTACTTTGAAACACACCATGTAGGTCATAACCTAGAATACGTCTGTAAGCAAAATCTGTAGAAAATATTATTATTTTAATACATTACAGTATTAGTTACACAAACACAAAACACAAACGTTGCGGCATCTTGACCATTCATATATATGTAACCCAACATCTATCTCTATTGTAGGTGATATGTATAAAAAYTTTTCCTATACGAAAGACTTCAGCAACGAACTCGCAGAAATTATTAAAAGTTTTGCAAAAAGAGCAACTAAAAAGAAAAATTGTGGCAAAATGCCAACAAGAGATTGTTATTGCTACTGATTAACACCCTCACCACTCAAATCACTGCCACAAGCTGTGTGCCACACGTCTACCGTCTGCGCAATAACCGTGTTGCGGCCAAAGTGCCAAGTAGCAGTTATAGCGTTTTTGCTGTTGTAACTTACGATATAATCGTTATGCAAATTACTTTCTATTGCCGATCTTATTTAGTTGAAATTTCATTTGGTTAGCCCAATTGTATGTAGCGAACATAACATTTGCAGATTTAACTTTGATCTGTTKTTGTTGTTGTTGTGCTATTATTATTATATATAAGTGAGCATTGTTTTTATGACCGTAGGTTATAATTTAGCTCTTGCTATTAAAATTTAGGCCGAAACTAGAGCGAATCTTACGACTGTCTATCGTCCCAAACATTGCTTATAAATTGCAATTATCTCTGTGCTACGCCGACTGAATAGCGGCTGATGGTTGCGTATACAGTTTTAGTGTCGGTAGTTGCGCAGGCCGCGTGCGTAGCGTGCATTCGGATTGGTGGGCAAAGGCGACACAGTTATTGTTGCAAAATTATTGCTTAAACTTTTGGTTGATTTTCTAAATTCAATAAAATTGGATTGGACTATTCATATTGAGAGTTCAATCAAATTGAAAAATCAGTGAGACCAACAAAGTAGCAATAGAAACACACACATTTTTGTGTATATCCAACCAAAACTTTAAGTTCGAAACCTCAACATTTTTTTTAAGTAGTTAATAAATTAAATAAGATTGACATTTTCCTAAGCAAACTGGAAATGCTATACCAATATACCATATTTGTACAAAATTATTTTTCAAACATAAACTACTTTTTATTATCGAATTAATGCAACAATTCAAAAATACCTGTGCCGCCATTAACATAAACACTGTGACAGCTTTAGATAATTGCGTAGCCAGCCAATTCATAACAAAATTTACACGAACAATTAAAATAATATAAAAAGGAACATTAACCGCAATGAAAATCGAATTTCAAATCGAAAAAAGCAACAAAGACAATATTCTCAGGCCGGTTTATTGCCTCCGTCACTTAATGAGCCAACGGCGTGGTTGAGATTAATGAGTCTGAGGTTGCTTGCGCTGGCTGGCGTCCACTCGTCTAACGAAGTCGGTAAATTGACACAAAAAACAAGTGATTAACGACAGCTTAATGCTGTTAAAAATGGTAAAAATGGGTGGCTAAATAAATTAAATGCATAGAGACACGCCATTTGAAATGAATGCAATAATTATACGACTGAAATAATTAATTTGATTGACAAGCACACTTGTTGTTGAAATCACTTGACGTTATTCCTTTTTATGCTGATTGAAAATTAATTTGTAATTAATGAGAAATAAATGAAAATTAAGAGAGAAAAACAAATAGTAAAATATTATTATAGTGAATTTTTGCTGCTGTGGAGTTAAGGTGCGGTTATGTTGAGTCCGCTTAAGTGAGGTGAAGTTAAATTGTGTTTGATTTGATGTTAAGATTATGATTAAACTAACTGAAATAAGATTACCTTATATTATATTAGACTAAGTTAGGCATTATTTGTTTAAGTTGCGGTTCGTTATGTTATTTGGATTGAAATGGGAAAGAATAGGGCAAGAATATGATACTAATAATTCTCTTATTACACCTGATGCAGAATCGATAAATCCTGACATTATAATCAACAATCTGGAGACTCTCAATAGAAACTATGAATATTGTGGGATGTTTGTGACAAGACTTCACATTTTGTTGCCTCATATCATTAAACACGTTTATGTTGGATCATTTTGGGATATTAAAGATGTACTTGGAGTACGCTGCAAGTAACTTTAGAGAAGCAAAAATAAGTTAGACCGCCTTTACTTAGCTAATGGAAAATGTACCGACAACTTTGCCTTTTATACTGATCTCTCCAATATCTTATTTAAGGATTCATTAAATCGGAGGTTTGTTTTAAGCACACAAAAATTTCACATAAATGTTAGAACCAAACCTTCGTTGAACTATTTCGTCGGCAAACAACTCCGAAGTAGGCAGGAAAACTCTGAAATGTTCTCTACAACCAGAGAAATTTCCTGTACCTTATAATATTGACACAAATTTTTCAAGCATACTTACCAAATGCTGGGGAAAAGTCAGATTATTTAAGCCGTAGGGATGAACCTCGCACGAAAGGTAACACCGGATTCTACTTGAACAGTTGTAAGCGYTGGTCCCTTATGATACCGAAATTCCCTTCATTTGGATATCTAGACTCTCATAAATCGCTTAAGAGAAATTTGTCATAAAGGACCACTTTTATTCTACTCTGAGCCAAAAGGATCTCGCACGCACAAGTTGTGATTGTCGACCMGAGCTTGCTGACTTCATAGCATGTACATAGATCCGACGTTAGAACGCAAGAYAATAATGGATATTCCCAGTTCAGGATAAAAAGAACTAATGTGATAAAGGGAGAAAGCCAGCAAKACATTCTGTGCTCCTTTTTACAGMTTTTTTACGAGCTAATTTTTATTTAAACAGCATTTACAGCTTTTACAGGTGAAATGAGTCATATAAATGAAAAAAGTCTTTATATAATAATAAACGATCAACATTTATTAAATTTTTTGATTTTGACTATCGTTTTAAGTCTTCACAGYACCTRAAATATGTTTGACCATTGTTTGGAATAATTTTTCAAAAATTATCATTCAACTCTCTCTTTGCCGATATTTTCCACATATTTCCATTATCACAGTGCCACAAAACTGTTAGTTATTCACGCGTTTGCCCTCTGTGCCATTTGCAACTCTTTGCCACAACTGCAATTTGTGCACCACCAAAAAGCAACAATAATTGCAAGGAAATTAGTTGCAACCTTTTAGCAAAAACWCTAGTAAATGTCAGCGATTTTCCAGATATATGGAGCAATTTGTTGTCATTTCATTATCCTTTTATCCAACGAAAGTTGGTACATTTCCAAAGCAAAGCCGAAAGTTTGTAATCAAATCCAATCAAATCGCATTCAATTAGATTTAAGCGACTTTAAGTGAATAAATAATAAAAATAATATTTTACTCTCAGATAAATATCAAAATCTATGAGTGTAACTATCCCTGTGCCAACCGTACAAGCGGGTGGGCAACGCTGTTTTCGATATRATTGGAAATAATTTATCTGCAAGGCATTTGTGGGTGGTTTTGGGTTGTCGGTGGGAGGTATGCACCCCAAGTAGCCGTTGCGCTGTAGCTGATAGGCAGTACTTACAAAGGCGCTACATATATAAATATATATAGCAAATATATTCATGGTACTTTTGTATAGCTAGGTAGCATATAAAAATTAACATTGCCCGCCAGTAGCGCTCTGCCGTTTCGGGCGCCTTTATCAGTGCGAGTGCGCTACTCCCACCAGTCGCGTCGGCGTGCCAAAAAAGGAATTTTGCTACATTTTGAGCTTTTTAGATTTAAGTTTTTTGGTTTGACTTTAATACGCCGACACTTGGCACAATTGCGAGTGTCTAATCTTTTAGCCAAAAGCTATGGCTAATTTGCGGCAGCWGTTTTACCTTTTTGGCTACTGGCGTCAAATACAATAAAGTATATATTTCCACGTCAGTAAATTTGTAGTAAAATACTTGACTGTGTAGTGATTTCGCAGTGAGGTCGGATGAAAGTTTTTAGTTGATAGCTCCAGTTGTTTTATTACTCGATTGCAACGCASGTTTGTGGCATGCAAAACAATTCAGGAAAATTTTATTGCCTTTGTTTACGTGTACACACATACTGTTACTCAGCTATGATGGAAATAAAAATTATGTAAWAATGAAAACTTAAAATTTTAACTCTTGTATGTAGTCAATATCACGTTTACTAAATAACCCGTTTAGTGCTTGAGAATCTGCTTTGTGTTCCAGTTATAACTTTCGTTTCTGTAGCTACTACTGGTCCATATTTAGAAAGTTAAAGGGCTTGGTTTTTCATATGGTAGACTTGAGGTTTGGAAKGAACTTTCAGACACACTGTAACGCGTTTTTAAATTTGCGTGTAACTTTGAAAATATTCACAGGAACCATTAAAATTTTCTGCGTGTATTCTTAAATATRCAATGTACATTAAGCAAATAAAATTAAAATAAAATCGATTTTTGRAAATTCTAACTGTATATTGSCACTTAATTAATGTATGCCTAMATATTTCGTAACAATGAAGTAGCCATTATGTCAAAAAATGTTGAAAAATTTTTGGAAGGTAGATGAATGGTTTCGCTTCCTTTTGTAGTGATCGACAGTTTGCGTGGATTTGGTTTATGAGCTGCTTCGTTCAATACTCCAAGAAGTAAGCCTCGATTTTAAGCTATTTTACTATCAGAAAAATAGTAAGACTTTGTTTATAATCCTAGAATTCTTAATTAATTTATCGAAATCCATGTCGCGCCCGCATACATTGTAGCCAATGTATTGGAAAAAACAAATTGAAAATTCAATACAGTTGTTAAAGATAACTTCCGGAATAGCTTTCGTAGCAATTGGTGATCTCATTTTACGAATAACTTCGCGCAAAGGACGCTGCGGCTCACCTTTTCCACGATATTCGGCCGAGTGATCGTCTGTTTTCGGATCGTAAGTATACATCCAAGACTCGCCATCAATAACAATACGTTTTGGAAAGCGTTTCACAGACGTTAACGGAAAGGTGTTTTCAAAAAAATGTAGATGTGTTGGAAACAATTTTTTCTTAGGCCTAAATGATCTTTCAAAATGGTTTTTACTAATCCTTCCGATATTCGAACGGTGTCAGTAAGATTTCTGATTATTAAACGTCGATTCTCAAGCACCAATTCTCATCATCAGTTTAAGTTGATGGCCTTCCTAGACGTGGTTCGTCGTCAACACGTTGTCGACCCTTTTTGAATAATTTGTATTAATCAAAAACACCTGATCGTGACAAAAAATTATCACCGGAGGACTTTTAGAATATTTTGAGGTTTCAGAACAAGAAATTAGATGCCGCAAACAAAATTTAATAGGACTTCTTTTTGGAATAATTTCACTAATCGTAAAAGTCGACAAAGCATATACTAAACATAGACGATTATTTATTACTTACTTTTACCCGGTTTATTTTTCTACAATTTTTGTGTATAAAACCATCTTCTGTAAGATTACTAAATCGAGTTTTATTATTACATCACACCGAATATAATGAATTTAATAGCTTTTTAGTTTAAGTTATCTACTCATGTAATTGTAAACTAATTATTTTAGAATTCTAATTTGCATCCTAATTTTCCATTAGTCTGTAAAAATTAATGTTCATTGTGCATTGATCCGCGTGCTCTGCTGCAAACTCGCGTGTGTTTATTATTGCCTGTCAATTGGCGCAATGAATTACAGGCTGCATTATGAATTGTCAGCTGATATGTACTTTATGTAATCCATTCATCATTATGATAACAACAATTTCCTATCCACAGCCAACAACACAATAGTAAAGAATCCTAGAAGATGCTGTGGCATTTTGGATTGCTTTGAAATGTAATTTTCGCAGCATCACAAAATACTTTTGACAAACCTTTTCCAAGCCGCAAACACACATACATTGCACATGATTTATATGCATTATGCATACACATACAATACAGAAAATAAGAGTGCATGTTTGTATATATGTAGTTATAACGATCACTGGCGTCATTGCCGCTTCAAAGGCAATCAGTTGCGGTGGCTTGTAGTCAAATTGACTTTGAGTTGAGTCTCGCCTCGAGTTCATTTGCTCTTGACTGTTGGCGGCGCAGCCAAGACGCCCAACACCACCGACAGTAGTATTAAGTTGAGCTTGACGTTGAATTTGCTTTGGGCAGACTTTGACTGTGGCGCGATGTGTTTATTACAGGTGGAAGCAACATTGTTGCAAGCAGACACTTTTTTATTTCCAATTATTATGTCTTTTTGAGGTTTTCTTTTAATTTTTTTGGTTTATTTGTAAAGAATTATATATCTTCTAGCTATCTTTGGCTGTTTATAGTTGCTTCCTTTGCGGCTACAAATGCTATCAATCATAGAAATAAGACATTCTGGCTACTCAACACAGACGAGTTAAATATCATTGTTGTTGGAGAGGAGTGTGAAATGCCTTTTCGGTGGCTTTGTAGACACTTACTGGCTATCTTTACGTGTGTAAATGTTGCACACGAATGTGCAATCAAATGTGAGACTTTCGAATATAATTTATGGCAATACTTGCATATCCTCACTTGTTCAGTTGTTTGTTGTATTTTGAAGTTTTGATTTAGTGCAAAATGGGTGGACACTGTTTTGTTTGTTCGAGAGGAAGTGCACGAAATTCAACCCATCCATTAAAAGGAAACATGCCACATTTACTTGTTTACGATTGCCAATGGAAAAACCCCAAAGAAATATTTGTTACTTTGTAGTTTTCAAATGTACATAAATATTTTTACCTTACGAGATTCCATATTCCATGGAAAAATCTGATAATTTCAAACAAATGCGATACATTTCGGTGCATTGACATCGTTATCTTATAGTGTGGTAATGGGCTAAATCGGGATACAATCACGCCTACTTTCCATCGAATTAAACACAATATGAATAATCGGTTGTACGGGAGATGTGTTAAAAAGTTACCGATCTGGCCAATACCGACAAATCGTCAATAGAATACCACAATATACCTACGTATCAAGTTTCAGTGCTATATCTCAAAAACTAACGAACACAATTTTGTAGTCCATAAAAATCTTCGCCCTAAAAATCGATTTTAGTCACATAGTCTTTTAGAAAGAGCTGTTCAAAATGATCTGCAGAACRTTTCCTGTGTGCCTGACCAACTGTGCACAAAAAATAGTAAGACTTCACATTCCGAACTCCTTCCGATCGGCCAAACAGTCAACAAGGAATACTATTTGAGTGCTATGAGCCGTTTACGCGAAGCTATTCGTAAAATTACATATCTAAAGCATTGAAGAATTCTTGCAGGGAATAGCAACATTCTTTGCCTTTATCTACTTCAAATCGAATATAATATTATATCTTCAATTCTTAGTTGCATGTGGAACTTATTTAAGAAACCGGTTAATGAAGATGTCTTGTGTATTCCCTTGAAAGAGTTTACGCAATTTTAGAATCAGCAACAAGCTCCCGCATTCCAATACTTATAGACGTGCCTATATTTCCTTATTTTTTTTTTTTTATTAAAATAAACGAACGCACGCACGCACTTAATTTAACTCTTTGGAAACTCCATACCAAACTGTTTTTTACAGTTAGAGAAAATGCATCCACACCTCGCCGTAATAAATAAATTTACAAGGGAAATCATATTTATACAGAATTATCTTGCTTACAAAGAGCAAAACTAAAATAAAAGTCATCAAAAGACTATTTACTTTCATTGCGCCAGCCACCTGTGGCAGCAGATTATTACTCATTGCATTTGCGTTATTCGCCTCCGTCAAGCAGGCAAAGTTTACATTTCTCATCTTTTTCGTTTTCAATTACATCACCAGACAGCATGCAGGCGGACGGCGTTTACCGCATTACTTCCTGGCTATTATCATGGTGGGTAACGACAGCGAAATCAGCCGGTCCAGCTCCAACACATACCCATCATCATTTAGTATTTTCCTTAATAGCTTATGGTGGACCAAGAAAACTTAAAACAACAAAAACATGGTAAAAGATAATAAAAATACAATCTCTAAATTGACGTGCAATAAGACATTAGCAGCCGGACAGCGGTAACCACTGAATTGCTAAGCCAAGTGGGTGGTCGAGCACAGTTCGTTGGCGGCACACAATAAACACGTATTTTCCAAAACTATTAAGCTGGGTATACATATATAATATTACAGATGTACACATGTACTTACGTAACATGGAGTTCAAGCAACTATAAGCTTACACAAGGAGAGGGCAAGGAGGGCTTTGCAAAGCTTTGAGAAAATAAATTTTTACTAATTTTCAATTAATAGAACAAAATTTTACTTGAGTAAAAAACTTTATTTCTTCAAAAACATTGGCAATTGAGTTTACTGTTCCTTTAAAGAATAGCAATTACGTATTTTGAAGTATCTTTTTCACTACCTTTAGCTGTTCTTCCGTAATAAACATATACAATAGAATTTTTGATTGTTGATTAAATTTTACTGCTTAATTATACTCAGAATATCTAAGACCATTTTAAACCTAACACACGGTGAAGTTAAGGTCGAAGAAAAAGTCATCTATATTATCTTAGTTTTTGAGTAAAAAATAGGCATCTTTACTTAGTGCAAGTATAAGTTTATGTGTAAGTGAAAGTATAGGTGAATATGAGGTGAAAGTAGTAGAAGCTGAAGATTAAGTATACATATAATTATTAAATTGAAGTTTAAGTCTAAGTTTAAGGTGAAGAGTAAGAAGGAAATATTCATACTTATATTAGAAACAGTAGATAGTAGGAATAGGTATGAGCATCAGTATAAGCTTAAGCCTAAGTTTAAGTCTAGGACTATCTAAGTCTAACTCTAGGTGTAGACCTAACTTTAAGTCTAAATCTAAGTCTAAATCTAAGTGTAAATCTACGTCTAAGTCTAAATCTATGTTTATGGACTATGCATGATACAATTCTCTAACCAAAACCCATTCGACTAAATATTTTTTTCTAGGTTGCTATGACTGTTAGTGACATCTGAGCCAAATGTGTATATAAAGTACTTACAATTGGCGATTTTTGCGAAGAGTGAAATTATTGAACAAAGAAGTTCCATTATATTTACTGTGCTGAATAATATTTATAATGCTGAAACGTTACGAACGTTGAAAACGACCTTCGGTGACAATTATTGGGTCTAATACTCTACACGAGTTTGTTTTCTTTAAATTGAACAATATTGTATACCTTTTCAAAGTATTGCCCACTTGCAGCTATATAAGTTTCCTCACCCTTTTGGTAATTTTTGGATTCCATTCCAAAAGTCCTGCGTGAACTTAGCGGCCAAGAATGAATATAACCTGCTGTGTACCGTCTTCCAGTGAGGTTATTCTGCATCGACCGGAAAAAATAGTAGCCAAGCTCGGGCAGTATGAGTGAAAAATTATTATTTTTGGTTATGCTTGAAATCAATGATATACATATGTATGCTGAAAAAGAGGARCAAGAATATTAGCTTTCAAACACATTTGCGAAAAATACTTAYAGACCTACCATTTTACAGGCCTTTGCTTAAAAACTGTTTTTATATTTATCGCGTTCAGTCTCTTCTCTTTAAAGAATATTTATATAAGGTAGATTTCAATGAAAATAACTTATCTAATCAGCGCTTATGAATATTTTGGTTCACTTAATATTTATGAGTTAATGCTATACATTTTTAGCACAAAGCTGCTTCAGGCTAACATTAGATAGGAAGATGTGAAAYCAATGACTTTTAGACATCATCATAACTTCACCCGCATATTTAATAGACAAGGTATAATTTTGGCGAGTTGTGAAGTTTGATTTCAAGAGTTTAAGTGGCCTCTTTGCTACTGGTATATAAAATGATTTAATATTTAYTTTATAAAATGTATATTGCTCCATTAATATGCAAATATTGAAATCTTGATTTATACGTGAAGAGAGAAAAGAGCCTCAACTCTGGACTCTACAGTGAACAGAAGACTTAAAAGACGAACTTTTCACTAACAACATACAAAATTTCGCTGACAAATTGTAACCTGCCACAACAAACACTGCAGGTTATGAACCATGGAAATGGCAGCAAATAAATACAAATACAAAGATTTAAAGTCATAAGTGGTTTATTGGAAATATTATAAAATGACTTTATAGCCGCTGGCGGGCAATTGAAGTGGGCGTCACTGGCGATATTAAAAAGCAATTTAGCATTCTCTTCCATTAAAGTGACTTTCTTGTACCGAAAGCAAAGAAGCTGCTCTTAAGTGAACAAACACACATATATACAAACACTAGTAAGTGAAGARGCACTTAAACTTAAACTTGTGCCGATCCTTTCTCGCTTTGCCACTGCTTAGCATTTTTTCATTGACTTTCAAGTGATATTAACATTGTGTAGGCTTGTGTGGCTTAAGGAGAACGCTTCTGCGCAGTTGCAATTTYTTGCATACTTTCTTCACTGGCATGTGGCAGTGGGCACGTTTAGTTGGGGAGTTGCGGTTAGTTTGATGATGATATTTTATAACGTTTATGAGCATTGGCATTTAAATTAATGTGCGAAAATGGTGATTTTGCGAAAATTATAGTCATCGAATTGGTGTTTGAGGCAGTTTCAATGGCATGCAATGCAAAGGTATAAATTCTATAAGAAGAGAATTGATTTCCGTGTGGGCTTAATAGATTTTTGAACAACAATTTAGAAATAAATAGTAATCTTTATGACCACTTAATGATTTAGAGGCATGTGAAGAATGTAAATATAATATTACATATGAATTTCTAGTAGACTAAAGATTAAGTGAGAAAACGAGAAGTAGATTTAGAAATATACTCTAAGTCGCAGTTTGAGTAAAGTCTGAGTGTCAGTCTAAGATTAAGTTTAARTATAATTAATTCTAAGTTACAGTCTACGTTTTTATCTCAGCTTAAAACTCCGTTGAGCTAACAAAGAAGCAGTATGTCTTATAGCTTTGATTAGAAACACTATTAATGGTCATTATAAACTAGCTTTTGTTTATTATTTCCGCTTGGAAGTTTTCAGTTATTTATACTTTTTTCTCTTTCTCTGTCTCTCTCTCTCTTTAATTCTTCCCAACGCTGTGAATCAGTCAGCYGATTGCAATTAATAAAATGCGGTAGCGAATTTTGTCCATTATCTCGTTAATTGCCAACACTCTGCGAACTATCAATGGCATCCTGCCGCTAGTGCTGCCACTGTGTAGCGTTCAAAGCAACAGTAGAATCCAATTGCTCATTTTTTTTGTTGCAAATATAAATTTAATTTTCGCATGCCTAAGGCCGGATGAATGGAGATATATCTGCAAACAAATAGACACAGGTGTACAACAATATTCTTCTTTCCAGCTGTAAGCGAAAGAACCCAATGTCAAGCCCTGTTCTGGCAGGGATAAATGTCGTGGGGCATGCGCAGCTGTCGCGGTTGGCAAGTATGTCCAATCACTAACAAAAATGCAGATCATTTCCCAGATAAAACACTTTATGGTTGCGCTTTAACATTTATTGTATATATATACATGTAGACAGTTATATGCCTGCAGCCTTTAACATATCGCATTTACGGGTGGCAGGGGTACAGCTGGAGATTTCACGTTTATTATTTTCGCTTCCATGTTATTGCATATAAATTGCAATTATGTGGCTGAAACAATTAAGGATCATTATTTATTGTTAAAGCAAAGCGTCTCAAAAAATGTTCCAGATAATCCAATTTAAATATAATAGAAGTTAATAATAGTTAAAAAAGTCTTGCGGTATTTTTATTGAATTTTTTATCAATTGTTCATAAATTTTTTTTTGATGACTCATGCCCAACTCTTGACCGATGCTACGGYTGCTACTATGCCGGTCTCTTCCGACCAATTCAGCGATTTTATCGCAATTTTCGACGACAGGCCTTCCGGAGCGTGGCGCATTTTCGACCACCTCTACACCAGACTGAAAACCATCGTTGTGCGATGGAAATGGAAACTGTATCGGGCCCATAAACTGCACGAATTTTATTGGCGGTTTGAGATGCATTTTTGCCTTTATCGTAGTAGTACTGTAAAATATGCCGTATTTTCTCTTTGTTTTGCTCCATGTTTGCGACGCTATAACTCACGAACGACTTAAAAGAAACGACAATCAGTCAAACAGGTATTAGCGTGTGAAATGAGCTTTCCAAAAAGGTATRGCATGAYCCGATGCGACGAATAAAACTAGAACTACACGCTCTCAGCGCCAACTAGCGAARATACCGCAAGACTTTTTTGACAACCTTATATAATTAATTGGGTATTGCATATTTGAYATAAAGTGAGTATGTATAAGTGAAACCGGTGTCGCCTGTTTGCTTTCAGAATACTTTTTGTTGTAATATGCACAAAATTATAGCATACATATTGCATTTATAAAATAATATTTTAATGAAACTAAAGAACATAGATATCTAGCACTCTTTAAATAATTTAGTAAAATAAAAAGTAACGAATTATAGAATCAACTAATTTTGCAGCAGCAAATCTTAGAGCCAATTAGCCATGCTGCTGTTAAAAATTTCTGCTTAATACCATCGCTGTAGAATTTCTGCAAAACTTACTCAGGTACAAAATTGTTTTAGGTATGTACTCGTAAGTAACTAGAATCAAACATAGAACCGTCTTCATGAGAGAGCTAAAGAATTTTCACAGCTTTTTAATGATTTTTTATGATGGCAATTTTCGATGCAAATTTATATGTAAAGCCGCTTRAAGCATAATAAGGGGCTAAAGGCAACAATCGCAGACCAAGAACACCCCAAGCAGACATACGCCGGCTCACTTTGATGCATTTGAGGCACATGCGTGCGTCAATAAAAGCGCTTAAAAAATAATAACCACAACAACGGTGCAATCAGCATTAGCAACAGCARTATAAAAGAAGC
Source organism: Bactrocera latifrons (assembly GCF_001853355.1). Taxonomy (NCBI): domain Eukaryota; kingdom Metazoa; phylum Arthropoda; class Insecta; order Diptera; family Tephritidae; genus Bactrocera; species Bactrocera latifrons. The sequence goes on from NW_017536518.1 coordinate 1,940,015, forward strand.
AACCGCAGCTAATGTTATGGGGAATAGAATTCGCGCAGAATTACTTTTCGCACGCTTGATTAAGCTGGCCGGCCACCTGCACGGTTGTAAAATCAGCTGTGTAGAAGCATGAGGAGGCACTTTGTTGGAAAATAATTGCTCGCTTACGTAATGGGTCTTTGGTAAGAATCATCTGAGCTTCGCTGTCCTATTAAACTTTTCTTTCTTTGATTGGTTTTAAGCAGTAACTKGGCTGCGTTGTTCATTAATGGTGACGATTTCGCTTGATATATTGAAAATAGTATATAACTAAAAGCATATGTATGTGAGTATGTGCTTACTTATATATATTATGTTTGTTAAATTCGTTAAGGAACTTCGAACATATATGACCACAAATAAAATCTTCGAAGTTGCCTAGTGACAGTTTTCAGTTCGAGCCAAGAAGTGGACTATCCAACTAATCCCTACTTATTTTTTTCAGATAATAGTCTTAATAAMACTTAAAGTTTTCTCATATGTGAATGACTGGCCAGATCTAGCGGATGCGTCGGTATAAACGAAATTGAGTGCGATGTGAGGGTCGTCAATCCCGAAAGTAATTTCCAACAAGTTCACATATTTAAAAATTTATAAAATACATTTGTAAAGTTGTCCTCAAATCGTTGGAATTACGCAGATTAGTTCAGGGACTGATAGTCATATTAACTACTTTCGAGTACCGCCATACATACATATACACATAGGTACATATCATGCTTCATTCTTCTAGACAAAAAAACGACTTAATCGGAATTGCCATATTGTGTACAAAAAAGTAAATGTACGCAAATAAGTAACTTATTAAAAAAATTTCTATAAAAAGGTTACCAAAAATGCTCACGAAGAACTTTTTAGTTTGACGTAGTATTGAAGCACCATTCTCACGTATTTTGAAAAATAAAAAAATTTAAATTAAGGGTTGTCATTGACTTTTAGTAGTTTTTGAATTGTTTCAACCCAAAAATAAATATAATCTCATCTCTCTACTAACAATAAAACAAATAAATATTCTTCAATTTCTTCAATATTGGAATGGCAATATTTCTCTTCGTCGGCAATTTCCAAAATAGTCTTCAATAAGCTTAATGATTCCCGTTAATATCTTCATGACGGAGCTAAATCAGGCGAATACGATGCTTGCGGCACTGATAACCTTGATTTTTTACCTGCTTTAACATTTTCTTTTTGGTTACGGCTTATCTTGGTCTTTCAAAATGGTGTTCACTGAYCCCTCTGATATTCAAATGACGCCAATGAGGTCGCTGACTGTTAATCGTCGATTCTGAAGCACCAATTCCTTRACTTCATTGATGTGTATGATTTTCAGTTGATGTTGATGACCGTCCTGGAAGTGATTCATTGTCAATGCGACAAACTATTATCAACGAATTTCTTTTCCAGCATACAGAACGTTTCGGCAGCAGAAATTTAAACGCACTTTTTKAATCTCACTCATAGTAAAGATCGCCGGATGCACTTTATGTACTTCAGAAAGACTATACGCTTGTTTTTCTACACGAATGATTATTTTGATATTATATTTGCCACAGATATCATAATTCGACAAATGGGTTTTCGCGTGAAATTCAAATTATAAAGTCTTACTATTTTTTGCAGCAATGATATCTTCGTTTTAAGCTATAAAYGCAAATATTTTCTTAAGCTTAAAAAGATAACTGATAATTTTATTAAATTCCTAAAATATTACGTGCATACGAGTATGTCGGTACGAGAAATCCAAAAAAAGTAAATTTTTTCCCAATTCTTTCCAACTACAGGTATTTTGTAAATATGTCTCTTTGATGTCTTAACTGCATATTATTAAAAGCATAAACATCCCTGCATCCTGCATTTATATGAGTGTTTCAAATAAGCACGTATATTTCCTTCATGCTCTCAACGCCGTCGTTAGCGTCTGCTTAACTCTACCAGAAGATTATAGTTTATAATTCAGCATAGTCTCTTGCCATAATTACAATAAAATTTATGTTCTTGCTGGTAATTASAAGAGCCCGCTTAATGCTTGCTTGCTGCCTACCTTTTGCAAGGAAACCTAGCAACTCGCATCCAACAACAAGCGGCTATAGCTAGGTATCTCTTTATATGTGTATGTATATACTCATTGGAGTATACCCAGAATAGTAAAGGTGCTTGGTGCTTTGTGTTTCGACTGAAGGCTCCTCATAAAGTGACGAAGAATTTATATGAATTTTATGGTCCAAGTGACAGTTTTATGAAAATCGGTGCTTAAGAAACTGGTAGAGGGCAAGAAGTGGTGCATGCAGAAATAAAAAGAAAGGGATTAAAAGAAGCAGAAGAATAAAGAGAAATGAATTACATTCACCAATTAATGTTGGGCAATTTTTGCAAAATGAAGGASTGCTGATTTGTAGTGTAGTTCCTAGAACTCTTACCAGATGTATGCGTTTGAAGTAGAATGCAGAAATAACTTGAAAGCAATCTTAATTACTTATCGGTTTTTGAAAATACAACTGAAAGCAACTGTTAATGAACGAGTAGCGTTAAACCTATTCACCAAAGACTTTTTACTGAAAAGAGTGTTGTCTTATAAATCATTATGTGTCATAATCAGATGAAGAAACTCACTAATAAGTGTGCAAAATTCCATTTTYAAGAAGACAAATCACTGAAAACTAAACCGGTCGCAAGCAGCACATAATTAATTATAATTTTCTAAAATTTTCATCTTCACCACAACATTAATCGGCAGCAAAGCAAAATGCATTTAATACAAATTCTCCAGCGATAAGTGCAAAACTGTTTCTACACGCGGTGCTTAAGCCTCATATTCGGCCAAGTGAACTAAAATGGCGAATAACTGTTCTTATTTGAATCTTTGTTTTCGTAATGAACAGTTACGGTAAATACAAYGATTTGCATATGTGAAAACTGCCTRCATTTYAGGGAAACAAACAACAAGAAAGATGTAAGTGTGTGTGTCCAATGCAAATTTGTTGTAGTTCACACAATTCGCGCTAGGAAAGCTTTTATTGCTTTGGATTTTATCGTTGTACTACAAAGTAACTGTTGAAATGATAATATTGCACATTTAGAGTGAAAGCACCGCGCATGYTTTGCTGCCATTGTGTTCAAGTGTGCTTAACACTGAGTTGTTATCAGCATTTTAACGCAAATACACCACACATTGTAATGAACTGCGAAAGCTATAAAAGTAAAATGCAAAATGAAAAGCTTAAATGAACTGAAACTGAAAACAAAACTCTAACTTCGCCTGCATTAAGATATAGTTAATACCCATAACTAAAACTGAAAACAAAACCGGCAAACGAGAAATGTCTCTGCTCATCACTTTGATCATTTATATTATGTAATATATATTTTAGGTATCCGAAGTTTACTTTTGGTTGCAACAAACTTCGTGGTAAACTTAATACATCCTGGTCAGGGTATAAAAACAAAAGATTAACCAAAAAAAATTTACTTACGTGTAGAAAATTATTCGATGGCTTTGGTTAAATGCCGGCAACTTTGTTAACTATGTTAATTGACTGCAAATTGAAACCAATTGCTTACAACTTGCCTACTAAAGCGTAGACTACTGTCTCTCCGCCTTTGGTTCCATGGCATGAGCTGTTAATTTGAAAATTCTCTGAACAGTTTTAAGT
>NW_017536518.1:1944497-1956351 GCF_001853355.1 Bactrocera latifrons
GACAGGAGATATTTTCTTTTGCTCTCTTTCACTGCCAGACCCATTTGCTTCGCTCCGTTATCGTGGCCTATGMTTTCAATAATATCAGGGTACGCCAGCAGTTGTACACTCTTATAGAAGATGGTACCTTCTTTGTAGTACCTGTTTAGTTCTGCAACTCGAGTTATTTTCTCTAAGAGTATATTGAAGAAGTCGCATGAAAGAGAGTCGCCTTGTTTGAAACCTCGTTTGGTATCGTTCGGTACGGAGAGGTCCTCACCGATCTTGACGGAGCTCTTGGTATTGCTTAACGTTGATTTACATAGTTATATAGTTTTGCGGGGATACCAAATTCAGACATGCTGTCAAAAGCAACTGTAAAATCGACGATCTGGTCAGTTGTTGATTTTTCAGTCCTGAAGCGACACTGAGAAGGTCCAGTATATTGACGGTGGGCTGTAATCTTTCAAAAAGTATATAGCTTTCCATTTCAGTTACTTATCAGTTTCTTATAAGATCAAAAATCGAATTGATGCATAAAATAAAAATTTTTTACCAACGCCACCAACTTGTAAATTTTCAATTGTTTTTCGGCTGCTAGTCTTTTTTCTAATTTCTCAAAAACCATTATATAGCTGTCATTACAGGTGTGTTTATAACACTACCATTTTCTTCAAAGAATTCTCGAAATTTTTCGAAATTTCTTCAGAGGTTTGCCATGTATAAAATATATATACTGCGGAACTACTAAATGATTGTTGGTTAGTTTCTTTTTAATAGATTTTATATCAATTATGCATCAAACTGGAACAGTTTTTAATTTAAAAACACCTCTAAACATTGCAAAAGTTACGKTACTTATATAGAAACACAAACGAGATTGTCTGCAAACCAACATTATGTTGCTTTTCATTAATTAATTGATTGATTTAATACACTACTACAAAGTAAAACAACAATAMACACTTTCAGTGCCTAAAATGGCATTCACTAACCGCCGACCTGAAAGTATTGCCAAAGAAAATAAGCCGTGTATGAATCCGAGTGCATGCAAAAATATAATGAATTCCCTAAGCAAAACCTGAATGCATCGAAATGGTGTTTTGCCAATTTTTCAACTCACTCACGTGAAATTGTTGAAATTTAAGAATGTGAAGAATTTCCTTGGCACTGTCAGCCAGCCCGCTTTAGTGCCATAAAAAGCTGGTAAAGCTCAAGCCAAATGACCATAAMTGAAATTAACACTTTCCGCCGCGACCAAAGAAGGCAAAAGCATGCCATGGCTGGATTAATTTTCTCATTACATACAGACACACATACTTGCAGTTCTTTAGTTTGCAACCCAACCCATTGTTTAGACGTGCAGACGAATGTGCGCAGCCATGGCGACAATTTTCTTGTCTAGTTGAAAAGCTAAGCAATTTAACTTGAGTTATCATTTCGAAGAAGTTCTTGAAGACGCGCCAAGTTAAGAGTACGCGCTGACTTAAAAAGTGAGTGCTGAAAGGTAATGTCTTCAGGCGGGAAGGAAAAAACAGCGGAGTCATAATAACTCAGTTAGTTGCATACCTTAGCTGCTGTAATATGTGATGAGTCAGCGGATCCTTTCTTCATATGAACTGTTTTTAGTCTCAAATTACAAGTGGTACATTATTGGTATTGCTCGTACGCAAAGGGCAATTGATTGTAGGCTTATCTAGGCAAGCAATCTGCCACAAGCATTACCATGTTACATCCTGATGTCAACGTACAGCTTTTGCTGCTCATGCATCCGCTGTGAACTCGCTTATATTTTTGTTATTTTGTGGATTTGAGTGAATCAGCGCGGTAGCATCTCTTTGACTTACAACTCTTTGGGCTTGGCGCAAATTAGGCGCGGTTACCTGTGTATGCAGATTTAGCTGTAGCTGCCGTGGGATGCCAAAATATGATCAATTTGATAATAAAAAAATCGTATTTCATAGAAAATGTTGCTAAAAAATTATTCAAATTTGAAGAAAGGGTCTTAGGAAATTTGTGTCTTCATCCGCTTTCAAGATTTTTACTTTCTGAAAAATGTTGCMCTCCATTGAGAGCTTTCAGTTGAATCGAAGACCATTTCCTTTTTCGTGAGCTTTCACTTTATTTATTTTTGGCTTTTCTATTTTGTGCTATAAAAATAAATTTAAATTAAACATTTCTATGGAATATAATAATATTTCTCATGGTTTATAAACTAGTTGATTTAGTACTCTTTAAATTACYGCCAACTATTTTTCAATTAAGAAACTGATAACCACATATAAATTATAAAATTCACTACTTTAACGCCTTAAAAGCGATGTTTTCGTTATTGCAAAATTCATATTATTCAAACGATTCCAGTAACTACAACATCAAGTAAAAGCCTAAAAACTTCAAATCTGAACAATGAAGTTATATTTCGTTTGCCTCATCTTCATACTRCTTGGCGCTTTTGCCTCAAATGTGGAGGCGAAACCTAAAGTAAATAATTTCAAAATTTGTAGAATAGCAAGTTGTGAGTAACGATTTGCTTTTTTTTAGCCTTGCTTTGGATCTGGAAGACCACATCATACAACACCTTCAGCAAAGGATTTAATTCAAGAACTCTTGGATCAATTAAATAAAAAAAATTAAAACGAATCTCTTAAGTCAGTTCTCGAAATCGTTAGTTAATTAATATGGGCAGTCCAATATACGAATAAAATATTGAATTCGAAGTATAAATATGTTTGTTTTCATTTTTCTTTTGCAAAATATTGCAAAAGAGAAGGGGAATTGGAAAAATAAAATTATTTTATCAAAAAAATTTAACCTGGACTCAGATTGTTTTTTTTAGCAATCACTTTATTGATCTTAAAATTATATATGCAAATAGTGATTTGTGTTCATTTGTATTCCAGCATTGTGCGAATAAAGAAAATATGTTTGCACGCATTATCAAAGCTTTTGAAAGAAACCGACAGACTGGTAAAGGTCCAAGCCCATTTCAATCATTAAATTTTTAAATATTTCTTTTTTGGTAAGCTTAGACTACTCTTAAGAAAGTTCGATATGAACCGCATGTAATATTGCCACAAATATACGCTTGGATAAGGTTTASAACATATAAGTGAAAGCTCTCTAAGATAGATGAAAGCTCTTCAAATCTCAAACCTTTGAGACGGTGAAAGTATTTTATTTTTTATATTTACTAATGTTACCTAATTAAAATGTAGACTACTGTGACCAGATTGAAACAAACGCACGGGTTAYAATGGGTGATCAATTTCAAAATTCACTATTTTTTTTAAAGAAAAAACGCAGAAGCTTCGAATTTAATGTGGAATGTTTCTTATCATTCGAAAGAATATGATTTGGCATTTACTTTTTGAATTTTATCTCTTTCAAATGTTGGCTACGTCTCAGATGGCCCATATCTTGAGTGCAATGTCGATGTTTCGTTCGGGCATTTCGAGGGCGAGAATCGCATAGACTATAAACTTTAAATATCCCCACAGGAAAAAGCCGAACGGTGTGATATCAAACGATCTTGTTGGTCAAGCGACTGGCACAAAGCGTGAAATTATATGCTCACGAAGGGTTTTCTAAAAAAATCAATTGATTGATGTGATGTGTGGGAAATGTCGTCGTCTTGTTGAAACCAAATGTCGCCCAGATTACGAGCTTTAATTTCAAGCATCAATTAGTCGGCTATCATGGAGCGATAACGGACGCCAGTGACGTTTACGATCTAACTGGCATAATTTTTGAAGAAATATTGACCAATGATTCCACCGTCTCCTAAACCACATCGAACCGTTATTTTCTGGATGWAATGGCAACTCTGAATCTCTGAAGGTAGCTTCTCGTTCCAAATGCAGCAATTTCATATGATTAAAATTTGGCTCGAAAACGTCGGATCTTCTTRTGTTTTCTGCGTTTTCAATTTAAGATATCGACGTAAAATGCGCCATGTCTTTCCAWACGTTAGCCCGGTTTGGTGCGAACGGTGCCGAATCGACCACTTTATTCGTGTACACTCTTCACTACAGCTGCTATTTCACTGCGTGCTGCAAGTGGTCTATTCGGTCGTATTTTATCCAATAATGAATGAATGCTGCGTCTCAAGAGGAGTGATGGGGTTGGGAATAGTACGTTCGATTATGTTGACTAAAAGTTTGCTGAACTTAGCCCGCGAAAAAACATTCTTCACAAAAAGTGAAYTATCGTAATAAAGTGACCGATTTGTAAACGTTGATCAGGCGCAAGTCTTTCCATGATSAAATGCCAAACAATACTAAGAAAAAATAGCATGACAGYTTGACACGACTCAAGTGAAATGTTCTGTGAAAAAAAGGGTATTGAAAACAGTAGTTCTAATTTGCTCACCCGTTATAATCCAATGTGACAAATATTTTAAGAAATAAAGTAAAATACCTAAACTATCATAAAATAGATAAAAGTTGAGTATTTGTCATCGGAAATTGTTCGGAAGAATTTCGTTTCACAACGCAAAATTATTACTTTTGCATATATAAAGTGTAGCGTTTCAGATCAATCAGTGTAAAGCATTCAAACGCGTTTAAGCTACAAAAATGAGGTTACATTTTTTGCACTATCTTTTGTTATTTATCTGCRTGCTATTTTATTTTAGCACGTTTATAGAGGCTAAGGTGAGTAATATTTATGARATTGTGTACTCTGCTTAAGTTTCGAATGGATAATTAATTGTCTTCCTTTAGCCATTCTTCTTTTTTCCTGATTTTTCTAGACCTAAATCTAATCCGCTAAATATATTTCTCGATGCTATTCGCAGTTATATTAAAGAAGGATCTCCATCCACATCGGTWAAGGATGCTTTGACAACCCTCTTGAAAGCATTGCAAGATGAGAGTTAATAAAGCAATTTTTATATATTTTTGAATGTTTTGAAAAGAATGGTGTAAAATGTAAATAATTTAAGGAAAGGAAAATAAAGGAGAAAATCAGCTGGAGCTGTAAGCTGACTCTGYCAATTTGTCTTTTTAGCTCGCGAGAAAAGTCGAACTTCCTCTGGCAATAGAGAAAGACATCACATTTTCACGATGGCTACCAAAATGTGGAGCAATACGTTAGAGCTTCATTTKATACATCAAATTTTTCTTAACCGTAACCTTAACTTATGAGTAAAAAGAAACTTGCAACCTTTTTAGCTGGACCTCGATTCGATTAGCCTGATCAAAATTAGAACAGTGAACCCTGCACTGTACTGTATTTTACAATCGAAAATTAGTGTGGAGAATGAGGTATTTTCTTGTGAGGTCAAATAAAGTGCACAAGCTTTTCTCCTCTACTATAACTGTCGTAAGATAAATAGCTGAGAAAATAACTGCCTGTTGAGCTCGCCCGCTGCGCAGCATCTACTAACATGGTAGTATCTGAACCCTTCAACGCGGTGGGTCCTCCTAACGTAAAGGAGTTGCTTCGCAAGGAAGATGGGGTGAGCAGAGAGAGGTGTTGGTTTGCACGGCATGCTATGCAATCAGGCTACTTGTTGCCACAGAGAGCGTGAAACTCCGGAAGATCATCTAATTGACTGCATAGCAGTGTACAGACAGCGAATAAAGGCCCTCGGATCCATGTTTCTAAATAAGTAGGTATCACATTGCCTCACTAGCAATTAGCAGTCTATTGAAATTTATCAATATGCTGGGGCTAAGTGGTTCGTTGTGACTGAGAAGAGGTCACAATAGACCTTAGATTGCGGTTATTTTTCGCCTCTTAAGAGTTCCCTGAAGGTTATGGCGAGTTTAGGCTGAGCCTAAATAGGCTTTTCCTTCCATTCCATAAGCAAAATATGCAGTTAGTAATCGTAAATGAACAAATTTTCTGCTTTTCTCACCTGTTTGACCAATTTTCTGAAGTCTCAATCTGGTGGAGTGGGAGGTGGGTGTCCGCAGGCAGACCTGAACTAGACTCAGGCAGTTCGCACCACAATTTTGTATTTACATAAGTATATGAACACGTTCTAACCTTACATATGTTACATATATAGCAAAGAAGTCTGTAAAAATCTTCATATTTATGCATATGTTGCAACATATTTTGTGCATACACGGACATGTGCGTTGACTTGCAGCAAACGGTAATAAACTTAGAACTATATAATAAATCGCTGTGCACTTTGACGTTGTCAGTAATGTGGTGCGCCAATAAATTCCGGTGGATTAGACGGTCAGACGACGGCATGGAAAGCTGAAACGCAGAAGCGTTGCACATGAAATTATACAGGTTATGAGCAGGCGCACCAACGCCAATCGCTACCACAACAGGCARGCACATACACTCACATATTTTGCACACATTCTGCAGCTGCACAAGCCACTGATAATATAAATGCTTGGCCACATTAGATTCTTAAGCTGGCTGCTGTTGTCTTTCTCTCATTTGAATTTTATGTTTGTTCACTCGGCTGAATGTGAGCCTGWAGTAGAACAAGCACGGCATATCCCAGCGCCGGCGTATGGTCRCCACAGCACTGTTGGCTATGCACGCGTTCTGTCGTCACAGAATGGAAGCTCAGCGCTGAAAGGCTTTGCGCGTGCAGCGTGAATTATCGCCCTGAGAGTTGACATTGCGGAAGCGTCGATTGCGGTTGCACAAGGAATGCCATGTGCGCATATGCAGATAACTAATAGCATTAGCGAGTTGCGGAATGACGCTGGAAGCTACTATTACTGCTCGGGGAATGCTGACTGGACTGACTGGAAGTCAAGCAACTACTGCGTTTGTGAGTCTCGTGGCTTCTGAGAATATCGTATCGAATTTCAATATTGACAGTTGATAGGCGAGAATTGTTGCAAAAATATAACTTGCGTTAAATGGCAGCGGAAGCAAATATTTGCTTGAAAAATTTTTGTGAACCAAATTGAATCAATTTGAAGCTACACATAATTGGTGCATTTCAATGGAAAATCGAATGCATATTTAATGTTTATGTTTGATTACCGATTTTATTGGGTCACATGATCATGATGATATTGCTAAAAGCACATAYTTAGTGCAATTTCATCATAGTGAGATCAAATTTGTACTTCGTTATCCATTTGCTATTTTACTACTTTGAATTAATGGATTTATATTGAACGATTTAAGAAAAGCTCGGTTGGTTCACATCGGTTTGTCGATCTATGAGAGTCTCGTGAATCATATCTAAGAGCATTATGCATCACAAAGGACCAGCTTTCACACTTGTGTAGTTGGTATCCATCGTTATGTTTGATGAGACGACTTATGCTATCTTACCGGTTTTATTCATATTTCGGAGTTCTATTTGTAAATTCAAATTAATAAGTAATTTTTATTATAATTTAAAAGAAAATTCTTTGACATTTTTTATTTTTGAACGTTATCCCTTCAAATCTTGGCCGCGGCTACGTCTCGGATGGTCCACCCGTTGATTTCCGTGGTCCATTTCTCGATCGTTCATGCATTTTGACTGGTAACTGGCGAATAACACGCGTGATGTTTTGCTCCAAGGCCTGAATAGAAGAAGTCTTGTCCGCACAGACTCTTGTCTTCAAAAGAAAACCAAAGCCTCAAAAAAAAAAAAAAAAAAAAAAAAATTAAGGTGCGATATTACAACAACTTGGTGGCCAATCAACCGGCCCAAAACGTGAAAAATCCTTTGATTGGTGCGATGTGTTTGAAGTATCACCGTCTTCTTGTAACCAAAGATCGCCGAGATCACTTCGGACGTTAAAAGGTCGAATGTCATGGTTCGATATCGATCGCCATTGACTGTTGCATTCTCATCGGCATCATTTTTTTGAAATATGGACCGATGATTTCTACAAATCGATGTTTTTCCTGAATGAAATGGTTGTACGTTTTCGATTTAAGATCTGGTTGTAAAATGCGCCAAATCGTTTCAACCGTTAGTTCGAGTCTCCACGGTCTTCGTGTATACTCACAGCTACGCCTGCTATATATTCCTCAGTGCGTGGTCTATTCGGTGGAATATTATACATTAATGAATAGTGTGTTTCAAATTGGGTGATATTTTTGGGAATAGCAGGCTCAGTAGGTCGAGTATGTTGAGCGAAGCGCACGAAACACATTATTTAAAGATCGGGACCACCATCTTCATACCTACCAGCAATTTTCCTACCACTCTGTTTAAACTGTTTTGATATAATCAAATATCATTAAATAATTATTAAATTAATCTCATCGTTGACATGTTATTATATGTTGGTATGTGACTTTGCTAAAATAATCCYAATTGTAGGCAAGGTTTGGGCGAATGAGTATACTCCTCATCGAAAAAAAAAAATCTGATTCAAATCAGTCCAGYRGAAAATTGTTGTTGTTTGTTGTACTCGTAGATTTACTTATAGTTTATCCGAAGTTTCWCATCGACTCAAATATTCTTCGCAACACTRTGAASTRACATGATAWGATTGGAACCGAAGCCAGCCATACAGTTTACTGATTTGATTTTGTTTTTGGCAATGAGTGTTTGTTCTGATTTTATCATACTCATTGCAGTTCTCTGATACGTACAAGTAAATAATTAGAATTAAATGACGTCAAGCCGTTCATTGAAATATAAATATTACACAGTGGCAACTATGAAGTCGTTTAATTGTTGAATCAAATGAATTGCAACAATTTAAGTGAACGAATATGTGTAATTTGAAACAATTCATTTTTTCCCCATAGTGCTTGCCAGAACGATTCAGTGATTCCTTGATCGCTTGAACAGCGATACTAATTCATTAAAAATAAATAAATTGCAAATATTATGATTATTAGAAGCAACAGCAACGAAGGCACCGTTCAACGCCTAATTGTCGCAAATGAAATGTTGCCTTTGCMCTCACCTAAGCATAAACCAAAGGTGCAAGTAAAGCGCATGCGCAGTAACTAGCTCAAGYGCCTTATCAAATTACTTAGAAATGCAGCAACCCGATGGACCGTAACGCGCGCTAAGAAACATGCAACATGCAATAGCTCAGTGGCAACCTGGCAGTGGCAGCAAACTAATGCAACATGACTGCCTCAACACGAAATCATAATCTTAATGGCTTAAACTRTGAATGCATGTTGCAATGTGAAGAACATGAACATGGAAACAGCTCTCTTAGTGCTGCAACAAACACAACAAATACAAAATGAGTAGAAATTATATTAGAAAGAAATCATAGCTAAGCTCAGCAGTTGTAGTGGCGAGTAGGTATAAGTATTTCCTTGATGTGACTTGGTCTGTGCTGAGCAACGCCCATCTATAGCCGTTGCTGCGGCTTGTCAGTAATTATAGTTCTCGCTTTTCGCTCCAAGTCACCTGGAGTGGTTTGTGAATTGCAAGGCGCTACTCGGCCTGTCGCGGATCCAGACTGCATCACGGGCCATTCACATAGAAGACCAGGTATATACATATACATACATATACATACATATAAAATATATAGATACATTTATAGCGATATTGGACTCATGCTTGTAATGTGCAACCATGAGTCATGCCATCATTTTATGTTGCAGCGAACATTTATTACATTTAGCTTAGGTTTTGTTTCCTCAAAGTGGTCCTAAGTTTGCTACACAGAGTTCTCTTTGCCCACGAATGATTGTGCAAAATTTTTAATGCTTGCTTTAACATAAGTGCAGCTCTTTTGCTTTAAACTCTCTAAGTTTCTGCTGTTTTATCTTGCAATTTTAGTGTGTAGTTTTAAACTTTTATTATATTTTCCTGTCTATTTTGCTTACGGTGTTAATTTAAGTGTTATTGAGGCGTTAACATTTTAATATAAACAACATATAATTTACGAAACGTCAAGCGCTTGATTTTGTGATTAATTTTATGTATGGAAATTGGTGTTTACTTATTGTGGTTGGTTTGACACGGGCTTGATAAAAATATTCGTATATATTAAAATATTTTGAGAAGAAAATAAAACACAGCATTTCACACTATTGCATAGATAAASAAWTAAAATATTTACAAAAATGAGTTGKTTTCTCTTCAAAAGACCTTGTAAAGAAATGTTTGTTAATAGAGATACAATTTCTTACAGTTAGTATATTATTTCACCTTTTAAGGTTTGGAACTTTGCTAAAATATGCCGTAATATCTACATGCTTTCTAGATATGTATTTACCGCTATTTTTAAATCGAAAATCTTTGCTTAATTTAAAAACATAATACAAATATAATAATAATAACTTCGAATAGACGATTGTATATTTCCGCAGCCCCCCATTTATTAATTTTGTTTGTTTTTATATTAAAGGTGTTTTCCACCCATAAAATGGCRGAATTTTTAGTGGAAAATAACAGTTTACACTTTAAACGGCCATCAAAAATGTGTATAATTTTATCAGAGAACTTCGGGGGGGAAAATTTTTACTATAAAATGAAAAGTTATTTTTTTTCAGGACGTTTCGGGGGAAGCTCTATTACCGGCTTATGCTTCGATGTTTCTTCATGAAAAAATTCCCATATATTGTCAATAAGAGAGTGCACAATAATGTAAAGAAGGTTCGAATAAAATCATTCAATCCATCATTTAAGAAATAAATTCGCTGAAAAATTTATTTTTTTTTCCCTTGAAACCCTAACTTCTCTCTTAAGGTTGTACACGGTTTTAGAATAAGTCGCCGATCCAACCAGAACTGAAGACTTCAACGYCAACAAACATGATTAAAAAAGGGGAATGCGACGAAAGCAGGCCATATAACTTGGGTATGAAAAGGTCTTTTTTCATAATATAAAAATGATTTTCGATTCTAGGCACATCAATCGACTGATCGCTAGCAAAGCTAAATACGCAGTTCCTTGTATCTTTCTYACTGTCTACCTTCGGCGTTGTGAGACGATGTGTGCGTTGTCTTGACAGTACTTCCATCATATAGGATTTAGAATAGAAGACAATTGTATTGTTTATATGTATCAAACACTCATACACACTGGTTGMAACTCTGACTTTATGAATTGCCTACTAACTGCTGCGAAATGCAGTTCTAACTGAATTCGTTGACATTGGCGTCCGTCACAGTTGTGAAGGCAGTGGCCGTCGTTAAAAAGCAAAGTTAAGCTTTTGTAGTTTCCTGGTGACAAGTTGTGGCTTGCGGAAATCGGTTAATAGAGATTTACGCAATGCATTCTGACGAGTTCTTTTTGGTTTCTTTCATTTGAAGATAACCAGAAATGCGATGGTGAAAACAAAATCGGAGAATTTAATCTTTTCAAGTGGTTACAGTGCGATGGTGACAAGTGACAGTCGCTCGGTTTGAAGTTCACCTTAAAGTGAGCACTGCTAATCTATATTTTTAGCGTTGTCTCTTTGATGTAGAGAGTAAAAACTAAATTTCTCATATTATTATTATTGCAATTAAATCAAAAAAGGTGGAAAAATACCCCTTAACGTAATTCACTTAATTCTTTCATTGTATGACTTACTCGTAGATAACTTTTCTCGTAGACAGCCAAAGTCTTCGATAAAATATAGCAAGAAAAAGTTATAAGTACTGGACTTGAAAGCAAAATACCGAAATATTTGACACATAATATTTTTTATCTTTTGTCATTATTTCCTTTGTCATGACGCCACAGTGACTGAGTGATTTTGTTCGTGCAGTGAGCGATTTTATTTTTTAATTCATCGCAATAAAAGTGACGTTAAAGCCTTCCATTTGCCAAAATATTTACACAGCAATAATCATAAATAATAWCGGTGGCAATTGAGTGTCTTTAATGTGTCAAAAGTGGATTTCTATTGCACTTTTCAGCTATTCATTTATTGCACTGAATGGCAAAAACGTGCAGCAGCTAATTGTGTGGCATGCAACAAACGTTACGAAGCTTGCACAAAGCGAAACTTGCACAAAAGTGTTGTTGGCTTTTTTTGTT
>NW_017536518.1:1957522-1962655 GCF_001853355.1 Bactrocera latifrons
CTGTTATAAGGCCAGTGGTCCATTCCGAGGCAGGTTCATCTGTATGTAAAAGCATATTTACTCGCCAATTTGGTCGTCATTTACTCGCTGCTCAATTATATTGTTGGTTATATTCCACTTAATTTTCCTGCAGACAAATTCAGTTATTAAATTTGATATTTTTAGGTGAGTGCAACGGTAGTAGCAATTGATTTGCAGCCATTTAAGAAACAGACAAGTGAAATTATTTAGAAGTACAGCAAAAATAGAAGGTGATATTTACTTTACCAAGGTGCTTATTTCTTTGGTTTTGTGGCCGCAACTAGATTGATCGGTGCTGTAGTTGTAACAATTTTAAAACGTTTGGCCTTTAGTTAGCTGTTAATGGCTTAAGCATAATTAGCCGTTGAATGTCTTTAACTCTGTCAGTTAGGCATTCATCAATATTACAATAAGAGCTATTTCTTTGGCTAATATAAGTGCCGCCTCGCCATACTTTTTATAGGTTCTAAAGAAATATCCTAAGCACCTTTCCGAAAGCAGTGATAATATATTAGGAAATGAGGATTGGAATCACATGTACGTTCAAACATCYTCCAAAATTGTAGATATTGGTTCACTATGGTTGGTTTTAAAACATTTAAAGGGAGATCCTCAATTAGGAACGAGATCCCGTAAACATTTTCAAAACCTTTTCTATAGATAATGAGCATTGGAAGACGATTTGAGAGCTCAATAGATCTTAGCAACAACAACTCACTACACAAATGAGTGTTTTCACTATTTCGCTCATGATAGAAGACTGTGTTGATGTCAGAAAGTAAATAAATTTTTCGCTGTTTTCCTGAAGACGACTTTCAGTACTCCAGAAACGATTGCTTCTTTCGGTTTCGAATTATTTTTGAAGCGCTAGATTGTTGGACATTTTCAACGCCATGTTCAGAAAAACATGTCTAGGCTTTAGTAACTATAAATTTGATGAAAATGAAATTCTCAGCTCCTTTGTCAATCACCTCTTTTGCGACCTCTGCAATGTTAGTTTTGCAAAAGATTCAGGTCTTTAAGTCAAAAGATAATAAGTAAGTATTGATAAGATTTCCTGCGAGCCTCTGCCATCTCTCTGATGCCAAGGCGGCAATTTTCAAGTAGTGTTTGTTTAACTTTTTCAGTGATATCGTCATTAACAGATGCGAATGGGCGACTTGCAAAGTACTTCTCACAACATTTTCAACGATTTCGTAGCCTTTATTCAATTTGTTTTTATTTATATATATTTACACCAACTTAAAAAAGATTCCATGAATTTAGGAAAAAATGTTTAACAAATCCCCTTGCGCATGTTGTTTCAATGGGGAAGTTCGGGTCAAATTTGAAGAGCTATTATACATTTTTATCTAAAAATATAGAATTTTAAATTACATCGAATTAATTTTTTAAAAGGTATAGAGGAAACGAACAAAATTTTGAGCAAAGGCTGTTCATAGAAATAARAGTCAAAAATATTTTTTGTGGCCATTAAAGGCCAGTTAATTTCCAAAAGATATAAAAAGCAATACATTTTTATTCASCAAAACAATTTGAATATCGCTGAAATAAAATTTAGCTACTCGCGCCAAATTAATGATCGTTAGTTCGATACGCCTAAATTTGCAGTAGCAACTTTTAAATTACACCGCGCATAAAAGAATTACCGCAACAAATTACCAGCAGCAAAGAGTTAAACAATTTTCCACAAAGCTATCTCCMTGCTACTTAATAAACATATAAATCACTACAAACATAAAAAATAAAATTTTAGTATTTTAAACGATAATTTGAAATTTAGACACTCACATACACATATGAACGATCGGAATGTGTTTGGGGGCAATAAAAGCGAACTAATTAAATAAAAAGGCAATAAGCGTGATTYATTACAGATTTAGTTGGAAAAATTTATTATCAATAAGCGATTTGTTGCCACTTAAGAAGTTGTTATTATTGTAAACAAATAACAAAATATATATTTTTTCCATATAGGAATGCATAACAAATCTCTACATCCCTTTTCTTTAGACGCCACACCAACATAGCCGTCGTTATAGCCCTATTTTCAACGCCTTCACAAAGCCGGCGCTGAGAAACGAGATATCAATGCCAAAGTCCCACGAAAAGACAACGGCCGCCCGATAAGGCTSCCATATAAATGTAAGGCATACATATAGGCATGCAGTTTTGTTATAGCTTTYTCTGGGTTGCCACAAATTGGGGCAGATAACTTGCAATGCTGCCACCAAATTTGTTATATTTTCAAGTCAATAAATTTCGAAAAGAAAAAATTTGCCACAAACACATGTCACGCGCGTGTGTCAGACGCAAGAAAATTAATTTTTAAGCGTACCCACTGAGTTGACAGCGCCACTGCATCTTTTTGCGACTGYCTGTTTGTTTCGTACTCCGAAAAAATTGAATGCTCACTTTGTTCTTGCTGTACAAAAATGTCTAAAATAATTTGTCACAACAAAGAGACAAGTTTGTTATGGATTTTKCCAATGTTGAACTGCGATATAGTGGAGTTATTTATTATTTATATATACAGGTACAGTGTTGTGCAATATACAAACAACTGCATTGATATATCAATTTTTTCGTAATAGATTCTTATAGATTAACAAATTTAAATCAAAATTGTTGAAGGAAAAATCCCGAGAATGCATTTTTATCTCTTTACATTCTAAAAAATCAAAAATTTTAGTTAAAAATATAATCGTTATATTATGATCACTACGTTGTAAAAAACGAAAAAATTTAAACATAAAMATATATTAAGTTGTCAAATATCACCCTTCCGCTTTTCTGCTCTTTATTCAATGATTTATAAAGAGTGTTASAGTGATCAGCGAAGAACTCGCACTTYTCACAAGCCTCTTTTGAGTTCAACTTTACATGAAYAAGKKCGTTCGCCATAGACATGAACAGRTGGTGATCRCTTGGCACTATGTCCTGGTTGTATGGTGGATGTGATAAAACCTCCCATCYGAGCTCCCGTAGCTTCTGATGAGTCATCAACGAAGTGTGTGGTCTTGGCGTTGTCCTGGTGGAACACTACACCCTTCCTGTTGGCCAATTCTGGRCGCTTTTGGTRGATGGCCTGCTTTAAGCGGTCTARTTGTTCGCAGTGGRTGGYAGAGTTAAGCGTCTGGCCATATGGGAGCAGCTCATAGTGGATGATTCTCTTCCAATCCCACCAAACACACAGCAAAACCTGCCTGGCCGTCAACCCCGGCTTGGCCACTGTTTGAGACGATTGACCGTTTTTAGCGGGATACCGAAAACCTGGAAACCCAATTTTCCCATTAGTTAATAAAATTAAAAAAATACAGTCAAAAAGAACCGTTATTTTAACATTTTTTTGATCCCGTTCTTCGAGACTTATTGCAATAAATAAAATTGAACATATAGTTGCAGTGAAACACCCCTTTCGAACAGCAGAGATCAATAAATATTTTATAGCAGTGATGGATGCCACCAAAATAAAAGAAATGCATTTTTATTGAAATAGTAAACAAAGAAATCTCAGAAATAATGAAAAAGTTCTGCTGACTAAACATTCTTCATTCTTCAAAGCGTATGTTCAACCTGTTCTGTACTTTTGAACCATTACAATCCGCGACTAACAAAGCAATCTCACTAGAAAATAATGGGCAGCGCCAACTGGGTGGCATGGCAAATCAATTGCGGTCTTTGTGGCRCAAAAAGGCAATTTAACAAGCTTCGTTTGCAATCAGAGTTCAAATCACATGTGGTAGCCAATTCTATATACCTYTGTATGTTATTTACAGTGTGTGCAAATAAAAACAATAACAGATTTGTATAATTGCATAAAAGTCAGCTGGAATAGCATGGCAAAGCACAGGCGATTATCTGGAGCTCAGAAACTCAGCCAATTAAATGCACTTAATTGGTAGTAAAGCAAGCTTAATCTTAGGAGGACCAAAGTGGCTTTGTTGTGCTTGTAAAAGATATCTTAGTTTATTTGCAAAATAAAATTCCTTTGCATACCGCTACTGTTATAATCTTTATTTGTCAGTAAAGAGTTTATAAGTTAGCTATTAATTGCAGTAYATACGGATATTGCAGATATTTCATTAACTTAAATTACTTTAGAGAGATTTKTGTATAATTGTCTTTATTTATACAGTTACATTTTTGATCGAATATGGCCCTTACTGCTGAGCTACCAAACATTTTGTAGGAGACTTAGCGTCTAACCAGCCATTTTCTGCATACTTTACATATCAATATTGATTGCTGTTGGCGGAAACAGGTATTTTTGCATTGTAGTTATCCAAAACAAAGTGTAAACAAATTCATGACACGTTTGACCCAAATACCTTGCCACAATGTGATACGTAAACAATAGTACTGGCAGTATAAAACTAATATACTCACATATACATATATGTTTAATATTTGCAGGAATTGCCTTCTTAAGGGGGTATTCTACTCTAGAATTTTGAAAAACTCGATTTTTTTTATATAATTAAAGTTTAGATCCTTAAGAACATACCCTCCAAAGAATTTTTAAAAATTAAAATTATTTTAAGAGCTACAGTTACTTTAGTGACGCAGTACCTAGCGCACTAATAAATGACTTAGACTGCCTGAATTTTGACTCACTTTTTAAACGCGTTTTTCTCGAAACTACTTTTTCCCCACGGTACCGGCATTATCTCAAGTTGTACACAACCGATTTACTTGAAATTTTGTTTGAACTTTCTTTATATAATCCTTTATCGTTTCTATACAGCAATCGTGTCAAAATTTTTGTTTTTAATGTTTTAAAAAAGTTCAGGAATTTCAAAAAAAAAAAAAAAAACGTAAAAAATGATTTTTATTTTCAGGCAGTCGCCATTTTTCAAAAAAAAAAATCTTTTCGTGTTTCTTGAGGTAGGGACTATAACATCATCCTTACTGATTAAGAATTTCTTTTGATTTTTTTTCCAGAGCACCAGGATAGTTAGGATCAATGTCACCAGGATGCACCATTTTTTTTTTCACCTGTCTCACCCCCGCTCTAATCATTTTAATTTTTAATATTTTTTTGTAAATTTTTTTTTTCTGTATTCTTAAGATATCAATAAAAACACCATAAGACATCGATAGTAAAATATT
>NW_017536518.1:1963417-1976262 GCF_001853355.1 Bactrocera latifrons
AGTGCATTGAAATGAAAACTGTTCATGTAGAAATAGTCGAAAAAGCAGTCATTCGATTATTTTATTCAAACAGTAAATATTTTCTAAGAGTAGCTACTCTGGTTCTGTGCCCATTACTTTATCGCATTACGAAGCTTTAAGAAATTTTTGGCGCTCGCTTATAAATAAGAACTATTAAATAGTGAAGAAACTAATAAGTTTGCATTTAGTAACTATAACTATATACCATGCATAAAGTATACATTCTTATTCTGTATATACGTACCACAAAATACCCTGCTGATTTTCATCTTTTCTACCAYCTCTGACTCATGCACGTCTTTTCACCTGCAAAGTTGACATTTATAGGAGACACATCACAGATAGGCATAGACTGATACTATATGGTTGGCAAGTTAAGATTTACATATGTACGCCACGTTATGTTATGTCATGCTCATTTTACGCACAACCATCGGGTGTTTAAATTTTCAACAGCAAGACAACAATAAGAAAAGCGCATAAACTCACAATAAAAGTTGCATTTACTGATTTCCATGGCGAAGCCAGTGGAAGACATGTAACAACAGGGTAGAAAGAAGGGAGAAAAGGAAAGAAAATACTGTATTTTTGAATGCATTGTATGCTCACTGACGCGCAAACATGCCTGTAGTAGGAGTGTGTGTTATTATTGTGGCAAGAGCATTCTTTATGAGCGACATGTTGCAAGTGGAATGCCAGTCGATGATGACGTTGATACTTTTGCTTGTTTGCAACAATCGCTGGGTGGCGGTGATGCGACGTAAGCAAAACCAGCAACAACTGAAGGAATGACAGAATGCAAATATGCGTTCTGTCTGCAAAATGGCGCATTGTTGATGTTGTTGTTGTTTCTGTTGTCATCGCTGTGGTATTTACTTTTCTTTCGTGAAGTTTTGCCACCTTTCCTTAAATGTCAACTCTAATTCTTTGTTAATCCGCTCCTCTATGAAAACGGGTTTCTGGCTTAAGTCTTTTGAATTTAGCTTCCTGTTTTCATTTTAGTAGTTTTATTTGTTGCCCGTGGAACTTTTCGTGATAATAATAGCTATTGGTGTTATATATAAGTATAATAAAAAATTAATACACAGAAAAATGTGAAAATGTGAAAAATTTATTCTTTTTCTAACAATTAAGCAGTTTGGCGAATATTTCAAATCCAATCACATTACATCCATATTAATAAGAGAAGGAGGATGTTAATTAATTTTAACAGGAAATAACAGTTAAAAAAAATTTATCACAGTAATTTCAGCTGTCAGKTTGATCTCTAAATTTACTTGCAGAGCAAACAGCTTTTTATGACCAATCTGATTTGCATATAAAATTATCGAAATGTCTAATCGTAGCAATGAATTAACCAACACCACCAGCAACAAACAGTTAAATAAACAACATGTTGCAAACAAGCCAAGTGTTTTCATGTGGGGTTGTACATGTATGTTTGTGGTGATTGYTATAAAATGATAAACGCTTGAAAAAGTGGTATAAATGGTACTTGTGAGTATGGCGTTTTGACACGCAGTATGTTAATTTTATTTGCAATTGGCATGTTGGCTCATTGGAAATCTTTAACGTGCTGCAAATAATTGGCTAAATATGTGAAACATTGTATGTGTATTTAAAAATAATCACACCAATTTAGCTTGTAATGATGTTATGTTCTTTCACTTTTACTTTATGGTCTAATTTGAGGCGACTAAGCAATAAACAAGGCAAACGTTAACTTCTGCTGTATCGAAGCAATGCTGGCTAAATGAGCTAATTCTTCTCTTCGTATATATGCACCTTGTTAATCGGACCATGATTGGCTTACTTTGATACAACCCACCTTTCGTGAGAACACAACCACGCAGACGTCACATCACCAAGCAAAAAGTAGATGGTTCCCAAGTCAGATTCAATTTATTCGATTACAAAACGATGAAGGGCGCTACAAAGGTCCTTTTCATCAACCCCTTCAACTCCACGCCCATTCGAATGACAGCTCATTTTGATCGGTCGGTTTGTAAGACTTTCATATGTTATACTATGTTATGTTCCGATATCGGTGGTTCCACGAACATAGCAGCGTCGCTGGGAGTAAAGGATGTGTACAAATCAATATATTAAATATGAAAAGACTCTTTCGGAAATATATTATACAGACTGATGGACTAGCGAACATGCAAAATCGACTCAGCTCGTCAAAATGCTGATTTATATATTTAAATTATATATGGTCTGCAGCATTTTCTTTTTGTGTTACACACTTCGAAGCAAATTTAATWGCATACCCTCTTTAGGTTATAAAAGAGAATTCAATCATTTCAGTGATTCAACAATGCAATCGAGGGACCATTAAAAGCTATAAACATAGAAACACAAATTATGGCAAGAATTTAGCAATAACATTAACCGTTATCGCTTACCAACAAACGTAACTGGAAGCGGTTCACCGCAGAGAGGATACAGGTTTACATTTAAATATGCTATAAATAGGTGCCGACATGATTTTAGATGCACTTGACAATGAAAGCTACAAAGGTTGGACAGAAAACTTGAAAATTGTTGACATTTTCATTTTTATGTCAATTCGCGCTTATTGCCAATCGTTAAAATACGAAAGGAGTGCTTAATATGTTTATCAAAAAAACTTGTTTAAAACTACTGTTGACCACACACCKCAACACAATTTAACGTTGACGACTTCGATTCCAGCCATTGCCCACTGCAATGTCAACGGCGTCAGTGGCTCGCCAGCAACAACCGTAGTCTTTCAAGATTTGCGCTCATTCGAGTTACATTATCAATATACAAATGTTTTATATGCTTCCATGGTATTACTTTCCACGTTACATTTAGAATGGAATTTTTGTCGCTTTTTGACCAATAAATTCCACACTTGATGGTGCACCTTCACTAGCAGCGCATTCTTGTTCATTTTTTGTACATGTAAATTGCATTTAAATGGAAATTGTTGCCATAAAAATCATTGGTTGTTTGGCCATTGCTATGTTAAAGGTTTCTTTTCAAAACCGACATACGAGTACAACATGCTGTTGTCCACAAATCGATRTTTTGGTTGTCAAATTGCTAAAAAAAGTCAATTCTATGTATTTCCCTGACTTGACGTTTCGAAAACTAGCAATTAGTATGAATGTGCGAATGATAGTCGCCATACTATAAATATCCAGCAAAATGAATCGATAAGTATATACTAATAAATTAGATAGTGAGGTGGGATATATGAACTTGTATATTTGTAACGATTTTCTTGAGAAGAAACAGCAATATTCCCTTCCAGAAGAGTCATGGAACAATTTATAAAGCTTTTAAAAGATATGACATCTTTTTAGACCGTTTTTGGKGATTACTTATACATTTGGTATGCAGGTATGATAGGAGTTGAGTTAATTCATACACGAACTAATATGTTAATTTTTGAGATATCGATTTAAAATTTTGATTAAACAAAATAAAATATTATTTTTTTTTTGATAAAATGTCTTCACGAAATTGGCATGGATTGCTTTTTGAAACAGCGCTACAATTTTCGAAAGATCAGCGAATCACTATGGCATATAATCGCTGTACAAGCTGATCGATTAAAATCAAGATAAAGATCTATTTATATCCTTTAATGCTGTAAGAAAAGCACCTCCGACTGCTATTGCAGCTTTTGCACAGAAGTTACCGGGTTTCCTTTTTATGAAATAAAGTTGAGAAAGCTCAAGAAAAGTGTGTTCGTTAATGGATATCGCACTACTGCTCAATTTTTCAAGTCAAATGGCAAAGAAGTGGATTCCAGCGGGTTATCAGATAAGCTTGTTTTGTCAAACGAATGTTAGATTATAGCTGCTAGATTTAGAGTGACATCTGTCAAATACCAGGTGGTTGTTGTTGTTGTTGTAACGGCAGAATTCTGATGAGTTGACAGTCCTTGGCCGGATAAAAATCCGGGTCCGTTCCGGTTTTCGAAGACCCGACTGTCGTGGGAACGGACCAGGTGGTCGTTATTGTATGGCATACAGATATGCGGTATACAAAATATTAGGGTGGCAGATCAACGATATCACCTACAAAATAACTGTATTTCATAGCTAAACAGCATCAAATGCTATTTTATAACATTTCATTTATTTATTTAAGTTATTATTTCATTATAACTTTTCCCAAACATAAATTTCGTTTTATCAGTAAAAAGATTTCTGTTTAGATTTTTACACATCGCAAATGAGATGGAATTTACAACAACAATAATATATCGTATGCAGAAGCTAAGAATTAGTCTCGCCATTTAATGCAAAATAATTTCAGCAACTCGTACACTTTTGGACACATGAATGAAAAATCTGAATTAAACTCGTGTCAAATTAAAAGCACCGCGCCAAAGGCAACGKCAGTCGCATTAAAAAAGAATTACACACATGGCCAAATATGTATAAATGTGCACCGATCGCTCCCACACGCACATATACATGAACATTCGCATAAGCGAGTTGCTGTTTTTTACSTACACCCGCATAACGACCTTCTTTGGTCAAGCGCCGCTATAGACAGAGCTTACAGAACCAACAACTCGAAAATTGTTAAATGCATATTGACATGTCTGTGTCTGTCTGTGGTGAACATTGACATGCGCTTGATTTTTTCTTCATTACTTTTGGATTTCCCTTTCTTGGCAAACAAATTACATATTTAATTGGTTTAAAACAATTCCGAGAGACAAAAAAAAAAAAAAAGAAAAAAAATGGTGTTATTGAAGTACTGCAATTGTAAAACAGCATATATTGCTTGATAGAATGACTTGTGTGTCATTGAAGGTTTTACTAGAAGCATTAGCCATACCAAAGCAAACGCGTTGCATGATGCTATCCGATCCATTTATATGTAGAAATTGCAGCGATTTGCTTAATTTTTTTCATTTTTCACAAAAAGCCTGGCTATCGCCCCTTTTAATTTAATTTTTATAATTTATTGACAATGTTATGACAAAATTTATGTAAAAAAGGGCAAAAATTAAGAAAAACAAAAAAAAAACTTAATTACTTTTTTATTTATCAACATTTTTTACTGATTCTAATAGGAACGATAACTATTCACGTGCTTTTTAAGAACAAATTGGGTTTTTGTGTTTCAGATGATCCAAACATGAGAAATCGTGTCTGTCAGTGAAAAACCGCATCTCATTCACACAGCCATTTCTCAGACAGATGTCGTCAAAAAATTCCGGTTTACTCCACGATAAATGTAACTAATGATATGTGAAAGCACTTCTATTGCAGAATAAAAATTTCTCTGAAAAAATGTCAAAAAACAGGCCAGATTACCCTACTGGCCCCTTAAAGACTTGAGCGAAGGATTTATTTGATAACAACTATTTACCAAAATTTTCACTAAAATTTTCATTTTTTTTTAAACGTCTGTCAGAACTCCAATTTTCAGTTTTTTTCCTTCGTTCAAGTTTTAAGTTAAGGTTTTAACTAAAACACGTATTTTTCAACTTTAGATTATGCTGTAAGGTTTCTTGCTAACGCGGATGCATATTTTTTCGAGGGGTCACCGGAAAAGGCGTTGCAATGGCCGAGTTTAAAATATTTTTTCCGAACAATTCAGAATTTCTTTGTTATTGGTGGTTGATTATAACAATAAAAAATCTATCAAAATATTTAATTTTTTATACTCGAGGAAACCCTATATATAAAATATTTTAAAAATTTGTGCTACTTTATCTATAAAAGACATTGTACCACAATTGCAAAAATCCCATTTTCCAAACTAAATGTAAAACAACCAAAATTTGAGGTTGTATCGACTCAAAATAAAAATATATACCAATACTCTGTGCACCGTTATGCACACCTATGTCGTAGTTTATTGACACCGCCACCTGTTGGCGACCTATCAAGCGAGCTGGCAACTGTGTCGTGCAACTTTTTCCCCGCTGGTAGTGGTGACAATGCTTCATTTTAGTCGCGCCGCTGTTGCTGGCTAGCAATTGCACGAAATAATTCAATTTGCGCGTAAAAAACTGACGAAAATTTCGTGGCGTATTCCCGCTGCGTGTGAGAACAAATACGAAAATATAATAAATAATAAACATAAAACAAAAACAAAAAACAGTTGTGGTTGCGTGCTTGGGTGCGCTCGCCGTTCTATGAGGCATTATTTGCGGCAAAGYGCGATAGCACGAACGTAAATCATTATAAGTTATGACAGCCAAAAATGAAAAATTGTTAACGCGATGCGATTTAAACCCAAAAAATGAATATATGAGTGTGAGTATAYATACATATATAGACACATGTTCATTTTATAAATCTGTTGAAGCGAACACAACGATCTYGTACTAAATTTGTGATTTCTATAAAAAACATGGGAAAAAAATTTAGCCTTTTTGTGGGGAAAAATGTGTAACTAAAATACCAAATAGTTTTTATAAACAAGTTTTAAGCAGACATGGTGCTTTCCATCAATTTTTTTTCTTTTTTTTTTAATAAAAAGTTAATTAATTGCTTAGATATTTTAATTAACAGCTTTTTTTTACTTTACATTTAGTTTTATTGCAAAAAGTTTAAAAATTCATTGCTTAAATTAATATTTCAACAATCATTAATTTTTCTATTTTTCGCAACTCCCGCTTGCCGTCAGACGAAGATTGAAAAACTGACTGCCAAAAGATGCTCAATCAGACATTCACCACTTTAGCGCACATTCTCATTTACCTCCAAATAAACGAGTTGATGTAACTGTATATATTTATGACTTTATACTGTAAGACATAACAAATCACCGCCCACTTTTTCGCTCCGTTTGGMAGTTTTGTGTGCAAAAAATTTACAAAATTTACGTAACATCCTCTTTTTGATAGTTTGTGATGCGTTTAAGTTTAATAAAATCGCCATGAATTTTTAATTAAAAATCAAAAATTGCAAAATATGCSGGCTGACCACTTATCGGTGCGCCTACAGATGTTCATGCATGAAAAGTGAAACGTAAATTGACTTTAGTTCACACAATAAATTCCAGTAAAGTGAATGGTTAAAGTATCTTTCAATGTAAATAGCGTCTATAATTTTAATTTTTGTGGGAAAATGCTGTGTTCACTCTGTTTGCTAGTCATTTGTTTTGTCGTTTATAATAAAGAACGGAACTGCGGACAAAACTGAGTTTTCGAGTTTACTTAGACTTAAATAAAAATTGCAACACTTTTTTCAACATTATCATTATTATTTTCTTGAATTCGAACTCTGTCATTTTATAATTTTTCTTTATGTAAATAGTTTTAAATTAATTGAATAAAAGACATATTAAAAAACAAAAAAAATTTTACTCAAGAATTTTTAATAAACACATCTACTAAGTTCTAATAATTTGTTTCATCTGTTGAGCCACTATGCTTTAGCAGGTTGTTCAATAAGTTTTGTCGTTCGATAAGAACGTTTGTTGGTACACTCTTCATATGAACGTATGTGAAGTTTCATTTCAATCCSTAAATTTCTTTGTTTACAAGCCATTTAGTGTTGTCTTGTCAAAGTCTTTTTTTACAATAAAAAAAATTGAATATCGTACAGTGAAAAAATTCTTATTTTTTGGAAGGTGTAGCAAGACAAAAATTTCACGAACGAATGTTAAAAGTGTATAATGATTGCTTACCTACCATTAGAACAGTAGAATGCTGGGTTGTTCGAATAAAAGACTGAGACTGAGAGAGATTTAGCAGAGACTCTACACATCTCATTAGGTAGTGTGAGCTATATTTGAAGTGAAATTTTTAGTTTTAGAAAGCTGTGTGGACAATGGGTGCCGCATTCGCTAACAATAAAACAAAAATACATTCGATTGCGACTTTCTCAGCAACCCGAAACGAGTTGGGTTCCAGAAATCGGCCAAGATGGTCCGTTTTTTTTAGAATGCGAAAAAATTTTGTTTGTTTATTACTTGCAAACTGGTAAATCAATTAATTCCGAATATTGTTGGAACCTTTCCCTTCCAGTTGAAGGAAAAAATTCTTGAAAAAATACCCGATTTGCAGGAGAAAAATCTTTTTCATCAGGACAATGCACCGTGTCACAAGACCATTTTTACCATGGCTAAAATTCATGAACTAAAGTTCGAATTATTGGAGCACTCACCAGATTTAGCCCTCAGCGACTTCCATTTGTTTCCAGAACTCCATACTTTTTCATTAAATGTAGAGGTCATAACGGCTCTTGAAGCGTATTTTGCAGACCTTCCCGATTCTTACTTCAGGGATGGGATTCGGAGATTGTAGGATCGTTGGAGAAAGTGTATTGATGTTGAGGGAGATTATACTGAACAAGAAAGTGTATTTTGAAACATAAAATTGTGTTTTTCTTATCAAACGACAAAACTTATTGAATAACCTGGTCTATTTATTACACTCTGAAYATATGATACCTTGGCACGAAGTTTGTAAAGGTCTGAAAGAGTACAGGAGACCTGGTCTATTTATTACACTTTGAACATATGATACCTTGGCACGAAGTTTGTAAAGGTCTGGAAGAGTACAGGAGAACTTTTGAAGTATTAACATTTATGTAGATGAACAGCGTGAGAAGCTGAGTCCATTTAGTAATTTTCATCTGTCTGTATTCGTATATAAATGACCTGGTCCTTCAGTTGTTGATATCATTTGTTGTAGTCGCTGTTAACGGACCAGTATATATTTGGTTTAACAATGAAATTCTTAATTTTTGTAAAAGCAAATTCAATGCCATTATGTATGGAACTCGATTTCTCTTGCTTGGTGAACCCAATTCTCAATGTTTTTCAAGCATTAAGCGGAAAATA
The DNA here is from genome assembly GCF_001853355.1 of Bactrocera latifrons. Lineage (NCBI taxonomy): Eukaryota > Metazoa > Arthropoda > Insecta > Diptera > Tephritidae > Bactrocera > Bactrocera latifrons. The sequence continues at coordinate 1,972,232 of NW_017536518.1, forward strand.
CTGCTGCAGTCTCACGTCGCCTGTTGGCATAGCTCCACAGGAAATAGTCTAACGGCGTCAAATCGCAATTGACTGGGCCATTTCGCGAGATAACATGTTCATCAAACTTGGTTTTCAATAAATCTATTGTGAAATTTGCTGTTTGGCTTGTGGAGCGGTCTTGATCAAACCACATATAGTCCAAGTCCATTTCATCCGATTCGGGCACAGTAACATACCGGCCTTGACACCGTCCATAAACGTACATTTTTGTTTTATTAAACAAAAAAAAAATAAAAAAAAAAAAATTTGAAAAACTCGCTATATGTGACCTGGTCTACGAAAAGGGAGCTAACGTGCGAAAACTAGTTTATGACTTTTTGGATTCTATCATGTGACAAAGCATCTCATCTTTCATCCGAATCAACTAAGATTTTTTGACACCTAAGCCCCTTTCCGTAGACCAGGTCACATATATTGTAATGGTATGGTCTGATGATAACTTGGAGATTGCACTATTGCTGTGGACAATAATCCATTCCAATTGAAGTCATCTCGAAACAAAAAAAGAAAAGTTTTTATATAAGAACTTAAGTTAGATCATTTAATTTGTATGACAGCTACAGTGGCGTATACAGAGTTGAATTTGGGAGAGCAACTATATAATTTTATATTTGCAACTCAAAGTCTTTTTCTTGTTTTTCGGATTGTCATTTATGACGGAAATAATATATAACTTTTCACTTTTGGACGGTGTTTAGAACTGCGGAGAGTTCCCCTTCAGCTAACGTCTACAACAATTTTCAAGCTAATGCTCTAAAATATTAGCATATTAAGTGATTTCAAACTGAAATTTGCATCGTCGTTCGATACAGGGAGCCTTAAACTAATCCATTTATCTCGTCATCTTATTTACACCCAGCATTTGAGCGCTTTCCATTTCCACGTGTTGCTTAAAGTTACGACGCTTACGTGAAGCACCAACAACCAGTTRACAATTGTAGAAAATCCAACAAAAAGCGAAATTAAACCATTAACAAATTAGTCGGTTGACGACTTCATTTGCTGCTGTGCTTAATGCGCATGAGCCAGCGAAAAGCTTAGCGCCGGCCGCCGGTTAGCAAACGCAAGCTTCGCATAACTTCCAATCAGTTACAAATGAAAAGTGAAAATCCAGCGMCCGACAACCTGTTGAAATCCAGCGACTGCCGTGCCATTTTAATGTGCAAATGTGTGATAGGATTTGTCTGCTGGACGCACTTGTTACGTGTGCGGCTTGTTAGTTGATCGCCACGCATCGTAAATCTCGCATTGCGTTGTGTAAACGCACAAATCAACATCRCGGCGCTCATGTCACACACGACGGGCGGTGCACTAYCTGCCACACTGGGTGTTGAAACGAGTCACTGCCCCATTTCTGTAATTGAACTTATATTGATTTAATTGCAGTCGTTAGCGGAAATTAGACAGGTTGCGTAAAGTAATCAAAAAACTARTGCATGTAAAATGCAATATGAGACGAATTGATTCAATTATTTTATAGTGAAACAATTTTGTAATTCTAGCAGTTTTTATGACCTGAATAATATGCAGGCAAATGTTTGTGGTTTGAGTCCGTTTGTAAGATTTACTTGAGCCAGGAATATTTTCTAAATACTTTTCTCTCACATGAAGCAACAAAAAATCAAAAAATTTAGATTTGCAATTTTAAAATTAGCGATTTGATGCCAATTCGAGGTTCCAACTTTGGTCAGGTCGCCTCGACCTCTGGTCTTTCCAAAGGATTGGAGGCCTTCCTTTCCTCTGCTTTCGCCGGCGGCTACTGCGTCGACTACTTTCAGACCTGGAGTGTCTTCATCCATACGAACGACATGACTTAGTCAGCGTAGCCGCTGTCTCTTACTTCGCAGAACTGTGTCAGAACATTTCCGCAGAACATTTCCCTCAGAAACTCTGCACCATATGGCAGGACGGGAATAATGAGTGACTTATAGAGCTTTGCTTTTGTTCCTCGAGAGAGGACTTCATTTTTSAAATGCTTAGTAAGTCCGAAGTAGCACCCGTTGGCAAGAGTTATTCTACGTTAGATTTCATTGTTGCCGTGTTTTAATAGCTCGGCCTACAATTCATCGGCTCCCCGCCGCTTTGTTGTTCTTCAGATGGGTAATTGCTATTCGAACTTCTTCAAGGTCGAGAAATGGAACGTCTGTTCCATCAACATCGATTCGGAAATCGGGTCATACAACAAGCTGGAGAAGTGTTCCCTTCATAATTTTAGTATGCTCTGAGCATCGTTAATTGGATCAGCTCTGGTATATTGACAAGAATATGCTCGGGTCTTGAAATCTTCTTTTAGTCGCCGCATTTCGTAGAATTTACACTGCTGTTGGCTCTTCATATGCACGCATTTCGGCTTCTCTTTTTTTTTCGTCTGCAAATGCATCTCGTTTCTCTCATCAACTCTCGGTATAGATGAAAATGCTTACCATTATTCGCTCTGCTGATCATTTAGACATAAAATTTACAGGTCTCCTTTGATACCTTCTGGATATTGCGAATTATGTGGAAAAATAATTATTGCTTAGAATTGATTGTAAGTTGCTAAATGGTGGCTGGTAAGAGGGAAGAGGTGAGTGGATTGAGCTTTTACTTTCATTGCAGTAGTTATTATTCTTATAGTTTTCGAATAGCACACCTACATCAACTCAATTCCACTTCTCAACTCATACATATGAATATCAAGTCCATCTTCGTTTAACTTTTCGTGTGGATAATATAACACTCCTGTTGTAGAAACATACCACCAATGGCGGCAGCAACTACACAACAATAAATGTAATATTGCCATTGCGATAAGTATCATGGCAACACGACGCCGAAGTGACATTTGAAGAGCAACRGAAAAAATGGCGTGAGCAATAAAACTTGCACGACGCTACCGCAACTCTGGCGCCGACACTGCCACTTCAGGCKCAATTCGTGATTTGTGGGAGTGGCAGAATTTGCATAACTAAAAAAGTTGTTGAACACAAAAAACAGCAACAAGTGTGTATAAAAAGTAAAACCGAAAATCAGCAACATGCTGATCACTCTGATCTTATCATCCGCGTTGACATGGGCGCAGGTTCAACTGGTGCACTTCGGAAGGAGAAACATTCAGACACAGAATTCATACAAAAAAGGCGCGTTAAGTCAAGAAGTTAAAAATTCTTACSTGTTGTTTATTCTACATCAACAAAAACGGCATAAAAAAATATCGTGGCTTCTGTGATCTTTATGATTTACATTTCAAAAAACACAATAATCCTAAGAGCAACCATAAAACATGCATGCCAAGCAGGTCTCGTTAAATTAACTTTACTTAAAAACATATTTACCCACACACATATATGCAGGCCACAGCCGCTTCATGCTCTTTACAATCACATAACAAAATCTGAACAACCGCCACTGGCAAGCAACAACAACAATGCTTTACATATCTCACCAAAAAACGCCTTCAATTCGAGCGTGCTTTACTTAGTGCGGCATGTGGCACTGTCAGTTTCAGTCCGWGCATGCAATGTTTCACATTTTATAGACTCTTTATGCTCTTACGTTTTTCATTATTTTTCTTTTTTCTTCCATCTGCCCCTTTTGTAAAGCTGCGGCAGCAAGATTAATAGTAAATCCTGTTTCCTTTTCCTGCTTGCACTGGATTTATTTGCTGCCCGTAGATATATAGTATAGTAAAGGATTAAATTTAGTGCGTACACGGTGGCGGGTTGTAAATCTGTTAGTTAAATACCTTTTATAGGGCATTTATTGGCATTTAATTATTATGCTTAAAGCGTTTTACATTGCACAGATATTCATGTGAAACTAAATGCAAATGTAAATGTATATTCATAAATATTTCAGTGAATATATGGACTTTTTGACTTTGAACTTTACAGCCTCATTCACTCTGTGTGACTGAACTCACCTTGGTTATAATAAAGAAATATTACCTTGATCTTGCACACGAGCGAGTTTATTGGCTATTTGGGTGTTTACTATTAAACTCTACTCAC
>NW_017536518.1:1977104-1981022 GCF_001853355.1 Bactrocera latifrons
TATTTTAAACCAGCTTCAAAAACTTAAGTTTAATGCAGACTTATACGTATTTCATTTAAAATATATTTGTATCAAATTTTCGGGCCCAAAATTGTTTTCAGCCTTAAGGAAGCTCATAACTCTACTAAAAAGGTTTCTTTCATAAAACAAAATTTATTCAAAAATGTTAAATATTTTGCGAAATGGCAACCGCAACAATACCGATTATAAAACCTCAACAATTTTTCTTTAAATAAAATCGACTTCCTGCAAAAATTTTTAAAATTTGTTTTTTGAAAATTTATAAAATTTTTCCAAATAATTTTTATCAAAGTAAAATATCATAAAGATGCTTACCTTAAAGGATTATATATGTATATAGTTTTTAAAAGAAAGACTTCCAGACTTAGGTTTTCGATAAAAAATTATTATTATTTCACAGAAAGTTGATCAATAGTCGTGTCAAACTGAGATTGATTGAAAGCTGATGGAGGAAGTTCAAACGAATCCGAAGTTTGGACTAAATTCGAAAAGTGCTTAACAACTGACATTTAGCGAGTAATCAAAAAATTTAGTCTCGCAATATACGAAAATACCCAGGGACTGATTTGAAGCTGGTACGAAGAAAGAGAGAAGAGAGTTTTCATGCTAAAGCATACCATGTAGAATATCGATCGATACCCGAGTGTCTAAGAARAGGAAGAAGAGTCATAGCATCTGGGAATACAAATTATTTTTTGCGTAGATAATTTTTTGATTAAAAATGCTGAAGGCTATATTTATATTCTTTCATTCGCCGCAACACCTGTGCAAATATAATTTCTTTTACGCGGCAAAGCAAAWTTTTCACGGTCAACACAACAGGCCATATACACTTCCACCTCTTATATATACCAAGTAAAGAGTATAAAGATCACCGCAGCTAGAGCAATTTACTTCACTCGCGCTTTCAGCCGGGATAATGCTGCGATTAGCCTTTGCTCATTATGGAAATTTATTATGTGCGCTGCGCTGGTGATGACGGCTCTTGTCGCCTGCTGTCCGTCCGCGCTGTTGCTGCTACAAGCATATACATGTATCATAATAATATGTCAAGCAACAAGCGGAAAGCGGAAAGCGAAAATTGTACGGCATTCGCCGGCAGAGTCACAAACGCAAGAAGAACTGGCAAGAAAAGCACATTGGAAGTAGCAGCCGCTKTCCGAGCTTCCGATGCTTGTGCCGGTGATTGCAGTGGCGCGACGAAGCCATCAATCAGCGATGCTACATAGCCGGCATAAATCAACAGGCCGCCACACCGCGCAACCAACAAAGATCAGCGGAAAGCCGTGAACTGTGGCTGCCACCTTGTGGCTTTCTGCGGCGGAGCAGAGTTCAACCTATGTCGGTATATTTTCTTGCGGATGATTGAGAGCATTGTAGAATTGTGGYTGCGGAACTACCACAGCCCTTGGCGACCAGCGCAAGCACTTACAAACGTGTAAGTAAGGGTAATCTGCATAGCGTCTTCGTAATTGCACCGTTTTCCGTCGCTGATTGCCTCTGTTGAGTTGTGCAATCCTGCTTGAAGCGCACTTGTGTTCATTGGGGCTGTGTTTTATTACTAACGCCTCCTTTAGCTGTCATTTATGCTTTTTTCTTTCGCAAACTTTTATACGTTTTTACACCGATCTTCGCTCATGATTATGATGTTTATCGGCGGCGAAGGTATATCAAAATTTTTTGTTTTACTAGCGCTCAATAAATGCTGCTCTTGCTAATATATGTGCAAGTATTTGTTAAGTAAAGGGAACATGGCTTTTATGAAGAAATGGTAGATGCCGATAATCAACGATATGCGATGTGGCGAATCTAGCGATCCCTTTTAAAAATGGAGTGTGATGAAAATAATTTGTTATATTTGATTAAAAGATTGCCGGCGACGGCGTCTCTCTCCCAGCAAGAATCCCACACAGAATTTTCATTCCATTATATTATATGGCAAATGTAATAAATGCCACATGGACCTACTCGTCTCAGTCTTTTTCCCGTCCATCGCATTTCCTAGGCGACAGTGATGTCAGCCTTCAGTTGCACGAGGACATCAATCAACTGCACCTTCCCAATTATTGGACCGAACATTTCAGGTCTAATACTAATATTCAGGTCGAAATCCTTAATGCGTTTGGATTGGGCGTCATCAAATGGGAGTCTCTCATCCGGGCTGTTTTCTTCTTTTCATTGAGGGTGTTTTTTTACGTGGCGGGTTTCAACCCAGCTCGTACAAAACGTACATATAAAACACAATGTTGGGAACAGGAAACTTAGGAAAAAATATTTTTAAAGCTGTGTAAGTAATAGTCTGCTTAGGACTGAGCGCCATCAAATATTGGTTTCCTGTTGGGCAACAAAGCTGAGCACCAACAAAAATAAATGCAATTTTTTTTTCTCGCTTACGTATCATATACAAATATTTACTAAACTGCCCTACTTAAGTGAACTTAACCAAACAAAGCCACATGCAGAGGACTACTTGGCGAGTGGAAGATGAAAAAATCACTAAAATTATTTGCGATTATCTAAATTTATTTAATTAAGCATTAATGAAAACACAAATAAACCGCCGACCGCGGCTTAAAGAAATATTTGCTTTCTACTTTTTTTGTTGTATTTTGCTAGGTCATGAGTAATCGTCACCGTAAGCTGAAGCTATTCGCCTCAAATGCTGATACTCTAATTTTTTCAAAGCTACTTATATTACTGGGTATTTATGTATTCTTATATTTATTTGAATGTTATTTATCCATGACAGAGTGAGCGATATGCAGATTTAAATATTTGGTATTACCGTGGATTCAACATCATATTCAGTCGACTTTTAGCACCTTTCCACATTCTTAGTGATATATTACAACTTGGRTTGTATATGAAACCACAAATTCGTGCCAATATACGATTATCTCAAGTTTATTTTCGAATTGCTTTCGTTTCATTGAATCATTTTAGGTAGGTGTTTGAGTTTTTGCGGTGTTCAATGGATTATGCGGGATTAAGTTGTATTTTGGGGAAGTATTTTAACATTTTAATGCAGTTCTTTTGAGCGCTTYTGAGATGAAGAGCAAACTGGAGAGATTCAACAGCGGCCATTTCATCCAGAAGAAACGACGGTTTGGTGTGGTTTTAGGGCCGGGGGAGTCTTCGGTCCGTATTTCTTCAGAAATAGTGCATTTGAAAACTTAACCGTAAATTGCGACCGTTTCTGTGTTTTTTTTTCTTTGAAAAAATAGGGAACCTTGAAGTGGATGGTATTTTTAAACACGAGTCATAAATTGGTCAGTTTTTTACGCATTCGAAAGATAGAACCTTTTAAGTGGCTTGACTATTTATGTCCCGCTGTTATTGCAGTATAAGTTATCAAGCCGCCATTTGGCGTTTAACATACTCTACCAAATCGCTCATTTATTGATTTTTATTTAAATTGTTTTGCTGAAAAGATATTCCGCTTCACAAAATATGTTTACTACTGAACATTAATAAGAAATTAATACCAAAAGGAGTAGCGATGGGCATTAATGGTGGCAATAAATTTCACAAAACAGTGGAATTATTTATGACAACGCCAAAGGGATAACAACAAGGCAGCGCACGTTTTGTTTTCTCAGAGTTTTATACGACTTTTTATTTTATTGCAAACACTTATGGATGTGTGTTAGCCAGAAGGGTGCCAAAAGTTTGCGTGTCGCGTGACTCTACCTTAAAATCTCAAGAATTTGCTAAACGAGGATTTTAGTCATATATGAAGCTATAAATTAGCGTGGATCGCTTATGAGTTGGTATCGTATTCAGCTTTGCCGATTCCTTCGAAACTACGTTGCACTAAAGGTATAAAGCATGAAGCAAAGGACAAGGAAAAGTCTTTAGACTTCAAAAGGAGAATTTATGTTAGTTTTTGTGTAAATT
>NW_017536518.1:1981362-1984512 GCF_001853355.1 Bactrocera latifrons
AAGCTGATACATTTTTTTCCACACGTGATTCAAATCAGTCCAGCAGAAAATTGTTGTTGTTTATTGCACTCAAAGATTTACTCGTAGATTTACTTATAGTTTAACTAAAGTTTCACATCAATTCAAACAATTGTCGCAGCGCTATGAACTGACATGATACGATTGGAACAGAAGCCAGCCATACCCTTTACTCGATCATGAATGCCGAAGAACAAATTGTTCGTGTTACATCAGAGTAGTTGACGCTGGCGAATACTCGAATTYATCAACAATGTTGTCTAAACTGAACTGAATTGATTTGATTGCGTTTTTGACACTAGTGTTTGCTCTGATTTTATCATACTCGCTGCAGCTCTCTGGTATTCACCAATAAGCATCCTTGCACTTGATCCAACAAAAAAAGGTTATGCTGCTGACATACCCACAGAAATAAAACAGTTACTGCACTGGAGAAAAATTTTGAATATCAAGWTTGATAACAGCTTTATTATTTTTGAAGTATTGCCACCTCTAACTCCACTTCCGCTTTCAAAACTCATCACTTGAGTTCTTGAATTATTTCATTCACATTTATGCGCTTAATATGTGATTAAGTGCCTCAAAGAATGGCCAATAACGGCATTTCTTAAATTGAAATTACTGAATGAACAAAAACTGAATGGTGTCCACATTTGTAAATGTGGCGAAAGAAATATAAAGCTGTGCAATCTTACATACGAATGATTCTAATGATCAATTAAAAGTAAATTTGTTCAGCTAAGGGAAATGTGAGAATAAACTCCTTTCTTTGTCTTTTTCTTTGCTTTTGTAAAACATGAAAATGCAGTTGAGACTATGGAAATTTAATGTACACAAATTGAGATAAAATTAGTGAAAAAATAACTGTACCATTGTTTAATGGAATGCAATTTCATACATGTGTTGGTGCTTTCTTGCTTTGCATTAGTGGTTACAAATAGATCGATGAAAGTATAATTGAACAAGTTCAGGAGTAAATTCGATTAACCCCATTTTTGACATATTTTCCACTAAATCAAGTCGTATGACATTAACAGCACGCTAACTATTGACTTCGAAGGCTTGATGGGAGTCTGGTTTATTGCAAACGACCAATGACTTCAAATATGCTTACAAGAAGTAGTCTAATGATGTTAATTTACATATAGGTCATTCAATGCCACAATTTCTGGAAATAATAGAATCTCCAAACTTTTTTCGCAATAATTCGGTTGTCGCACGTACTGTGTAGTACGCAGCCAGTCTTGTTGGAGCCAGATATTATGAAGATCAAGTGGTTATCATCAATCTATACCGCTCTCGATTGACAGTAACCCAAATAAAATGAAAAAAAAAAAAAAAAATTATAAAAAATTTAGCATTTTATTCGTACCGCCAGTAGTTCATTACTTATTTTCATTTGAATAAAATTAGTAAGCATTTCAATAGCCGATTTCTTATGACAATACTAATTTAATTAATTCCTCTACACTTTCGCCTTCATGAAAGCGAATGTGTTATTGTTGGCACCGATACCTCTTTTCTTTAAATTTTTTTTTTGAGCCTCTTTTTTGCATCACATGTAGCGCTGAGTCCAATTGGTGTCGCCAGCTCAACATAAAAGTTTATAAAATACGAGCAATTGTGGCGCCCTCGACACGCTGCGAAGCTAATTAAGGCGGTCTGTTAAAGAGTCAAAATCATTTCCTCTAAAATAATTGAAGTGCGAAGTTCAATGGATAAAAGCACTGTTAATGAAAACTTTTGATTYAAGTTCAAGTGAAGCCGCCTTAATGGTTCATTAATTTATTTGAAATGAAAGTGAAGTTTATGGCATCGCTTAGCACTTTTATGACTTTGCAACATATTGAGTATAATAATATGACAGTTTTATTCACCTAACGCAACATTCCGCAATGAAGCCTATTCCGGAAATTGACTTTAACATCTGTTTCGAGGATTGGAACAAAAAAGGTTGGCACAARTGTATTGGAGCCAAGCGGGATTACTTTGAGGAGACGCCATTGACTTTGAAGAATAAATTAAGAATTTTAAACTATTTATTGCTCATAATAGAGTTTATAAGAGACAATTCATATGTGGTTCTATTTTTCTCGCCAGTCCCATTTCATTTTATTTTCCTCCTTTTCAAATTGTTTAATTTCATTTGAGCAAAATTAGTKCAAAATTTAAATTTATATATCCCATTTGACAATTACTTACATTCACTCACTACCGACACGATAAAATTATTACCTGCATGYGCACCATTTTCTATTTCGATCGTAATAAAGCATATTATGGAAATGAAATGTGTTGCCACGCGGTCTGTCATGCCACAATCGGCGTGTGACACCAAAATTTATTCATTTATATTGTTGCACCTGCATTAGTRTAACAAATTGTTTAGTCGTGCTGCCAAGCGAGCCATTGAAGTAGCGCACTGATTGTTGTAGCCAAGCACAAAAACAAAAAATAAAATAATAAATAAAGGCAAAAAACTGCAAGCAAATAAGCGCAAGTATTTTACAATCGCCAGCCGGTTACCCAGTGACTGCACATAAGCGCAGAAAATGTTAATGGAAATGATAAATATTTATAATGCGCATTTCGCAGAAAATTAGCAGGAGACAGCTGATTTATTCTTTAACATGCTGGAGTTCCTAATTATTTGAGTTCATACTTATATACAAAGTATTTGAGTAAATGTATGAGCCACGACTCTAAAAATCACTGCTATTACCAGTATTTGCTGCGGCGAGATTAAGTTTTATTAATTGAAATGTATACTACTTAGTTTCTTAAGTATTTAATGGTGATCTTATATCGATGCCTTTGAAAACATACAGTGAGCTAATTACAGTACTTAATTACAACGATCAGACATGTACATATAATATAATATACACTCATAATAATATTAATATAAAAAATTTACAAAAATTAGAAAAAGTTTCTTTTATAAAATTGCACAAAAAACTTAAAGCTCCAAGAAACTTCAGATTCTTTAAAGTCTGCTCATAACACCTCGGGAGTATAATTTCACATCTCTGGCCTCGTTAACTGTCGGAGAATTCGTAATCTGCAATCCAGCTAAATACTGAAAAAACACCTGTCGGATTTGAAGTCTAGACTATCAGCCTACTACAAAAT
>NW_017536518.1:1985739-1986654 GCF_001853355.1 Bactrocera latifrons
AGAAATTTGTTAAAACATAATTTAAATTAATATGCATACAGCTTTAGTTAACTGCAAATATTTACTAATTTGTAGAAGATKTCAATTCTAAAGAACTGTGTTAAACAATTTCGGTATTAATCACACATCAAGCTATGAATTATTTCTTATACTTACTTTCTGCTCGTTAAAATTAATTTTTGACAGTTATTCATGGTAATGGTAACCTTCAATTGCTGTCCAATACCAAAGCAACCATATTTAATATTTACAAATGTTCAAGCATGTAAGTACTCGAGTCCAGATTGCCGGTTACTCATTGGACTAATGACGCTTTTTTGCTGCCTTCCAGCCAGCACACTCCTTGACCGCTTCAAGCAATCGCTTCGATTCGMCCGTTTCGCAAAAGAAACTGACAGCTGAAACACTCCTCTTGACAGTAGCTATGACAGCTAAGCGGCAGCACTTCAGCAATTACTCGTTCCATATGCTAACTCAGCCAATGCCAGCCATTARTTCACAATGACTAACAGAACTCTTGGCCATTAGTTAGGTAAATATACCCATACTCGAAGTGGAATCGTTCTATCCGCAAGTGCTCGCTACTCAAAAGTGCTCAGGTGCACTTAGCATTGTTCCATCATTTACATCTCCATGCGATTGTCAGTTGTTGCGAACATAAGAATCTTGTAATTGGATGTTAATTTACTGACATATTTCATCTCTTCTATGGTAATAATACAACGCTTAGAGTTGGATACGTGAATATTTATAGATAGGAATTCGATACCTCTGTGGCAAGGTGAGGAGAAGCGGTATGAGTTCGTCTAACCATTAAAATCAAATTCTTCTGTTAAGGCAAGGACTAGTAAGTAGAGTAGGTGAAAGAAAATTGTCACACACTTGAATAATACACAAAAGATGAAACTTTTATGG
>NW_017536518.1:1987473-1988608 GCF_001853355.1 Bactrocera latifrons
AATTTGCTGAATAGCCAGAGGTTGCACAAAGGTAAATCAGGCGAATGCAGTGCCAACACTTTAATGAATATTTCGACGTGAAATTTAGCATAGATGTCACTAATAGTACTACAAACTAACAGAAAAAAATTTACCGATTCTGAAAACACGCAAAGTATAAATTAAAAATTCCCCTTTCAATTTGATCACAGTAGTATGCAAATATTTATAAGAACTACATTGGTGTGAATCGGCATACTTTTAGGAAGGAAGAATATTATTTTCGATAAATGATAAATGTGACCCCTCTTTTTATCATTTGTAGTCCAATTTGCATATTAATTCGGCAAACGCTTAGGTCGTTAATGTTAATCCCACCGTAATAATCCTCGATAACAGCAGTCGTCAATGTTTGTCTGTTCTGCGATCTCTGCTGGATTCATATCCCAACAGCATCAAACTTTTATGAAGCCATCTCCCGGTAGCATCGAATCCTTCCACGTCCAATGTTTCTTGCAAGATGCGTCTTTTGAAATGTCGACATTTTCAGCTATGTACGTCTAGTACGATCAGTCGTCAATATGTGAAYATGAGTAATATCAAGTTATCGTCAATGATGACCATGGGAGGCATGATGACTACATTGAAAATTATTAAATTATGGCCGATGCTCGCCACAAAAGGAATTTCCTTCCAAAAACATGAATATAATTACTGACAAGATTGTTAATTTTAACAGTAGCCACATGCGAGGATGTAACACGCGATAGTAAATTTCTTTGACGAAAGTGRCCTCAAAAGAGGGTGATTAAAACTAATTATAGGAACGCTTTCACATACTGTTACATCTATTGTGAACGAGGGCAAGATGAAATATCTCCTATCARTAAACAAACATTCATCGCACTCGYGACTTGGWTCTAACGTTATGACTGTMAAATAGCTTTGAAGTTRTAGATAATTTCGTCWAACTTGGAACCAGCATCAACACCAACAACAACGTAACCCTCGAARTCCAACGYAGGATAACTCTTGCCAACAGGTGTTACTTCGGTCCAAGTACGCAATTGAGAAGTAAAGTCCTCTCTCGACGAACAAAAACAAAACTCTATAAGTCACTCATTAATCCCGTCTTGCTATATTGCGCAGAGGCATG
>NW_017536518.1:1989521-1990796 GCF_001853355.1 Bactrocera latifrons
TGCTATATCTGAAGTAGGCGTATTCGTAGTCTGAATTCGTCCATTTACGCACTGTGACATAGAAATATGAAAAAAATGCTGCTTACTAAATTTAGACGAAGTCGGTGAGCCAGGTCCCGAGGTATATGAATTCGCTAAAAGGTGAGCGTCGTCGAATTAGTGGTTTAGAAGATATGTGCACTAAACTTATTAGGGAGAGAGCCACGCACACAGGCGCCCCTTTCTGCTATGATTGCTTGTGCCAAATTATAATATATCTTTATGCCTTTATTTGGTGCTTAGCTATGGTACTTTATATGAGTAAGTACCATATGCATGTTCTGAATATAAGCAGGTAGTAATAATGAAAAAAATAATGTTTGTATTATTGTGAGAAGATATTGTTTCGTTTCTCTCACGGCATGCAAAAAATATGGCACAACGCACCCCAATGTGAACAACGTTATTTCAATGTCATGAATATAAATTTTCGAAATTATATCATATCTTTTCAAACCCTCATATATCGAATATAAGTACGGAAAATCTGAGATCAAACAGAATCATAAAAACAGCATTTTTGGTGTCGAAAAAGTGTCTAATCTTTCTCGATTGACCGAACTCTCAGTCCTGAAATTCAAAGAGAATCTCTTTATGATAGTGACATTGTTTTTTGTGACAAAGCCCCCTGTCCCCCACTTATCTAATATATTTCTATACACATCTAGATGTGTATAAGAGACAGGTCTAGCGCACTCACACATGCACACATATGTACATCCTGTCTCTTATACACATCTAGATGTTATTAGGCACTCACACATGCACACATATGTTGTGTTTGAAGAAGTGGCATGAATGGCTTTCGCTTTGGATTCGGATTTAGTTTCGCTTCGTGTGAATGCATTTATTGGCGTATCAATTGCTTTTGAACGCTGAGTAAAGTGCTTTTATGCAACTGCAATGAAAATTTACGAGATCTTACAAGTAATATATGTAAGTGTTAATTTTGGCTTTTAAATATATGATGTGAATTTTAAGAGTCAAAGGCTTTTCAGTAAGCGAAATGGAGCATTCAAAGTGAATAAAGAGGCTATTGTATTAATTTAAAGGAAACTTTCCTTTTACGCTTTGGTTTTCTAGTTTTTTTTTTTTTTTTTTTTTTTTTTTTTTTTTTTATTTTTTTTTTTTTTTTTTTTTTTTTTTTTTTTTTTTTTTTTTTTTTTTTTTTTTGTTGTTTTGTGCCACTACCCACTCTTCTGTGGAGCTTCTCTTTCACTATAGCATTTTTTCTTG
>NW_017536518.1:1991181-1992726 GCF_001853355.1 Bactrocera latifrons
GCATATTTATAGCGAAATTTTGTTGCAAAAAGTTAATAGAAAACAACAACATTCGAACTGCAATAAATTCATAACTAGATAATATTTGTTAAACTGTTTTAAGCATGCATGTAATGCATTGAAATTAATTAGCTTACCTAAGCATAGTTTCGAAGTTAGTTTTCTGATAAAGCAACGAATTATCGCTTTGGGAAGTGCGGTGAGGCGCGTATGCATTTGCATATATATGTACATATGTGGAGCCTGAGAAAATTGCGGTTTTTCAATTAGTGCGCAAAATTGCATTAACTCAACTTCATACTTGAAATAAGAATAAACACAAAATTCAATTTAAAAAGTAATAAACAAAATTGAGGAAATAATTATTATTAAAATAATACAAACAGTATAGACATAAATTAAATATTAGGCACTGAAAATGAAGTGAATGTATTTTAGCGTATCCGTTTAATATGTTTAAAACATAAACATAAATGCAATGTTAGGATGAAGTTTACAAACTTTTCCCATTGTTGCAATTTGTCGAGTCCCAGCTCTGTCTAATTGTCACACCAGCGATTTAACAATTTTCAAACAAAATGTTAAAAATGCTTTGGACCATAGTGGGACATAAAACAAAATATAGTATACTCGTACAAACCACCCCATATATCCACAACATTATCAACTTATTATGGTAACAGGCTCAAATCGGGTTAACCGACTGCCAATAGGCGCCCTCAACGACAACTGAGGCTACTCTTGGAAAGGTTATCCGAAAATTATCTGAATCTTTGCAAGGTTACGGCGGGAAGTTTCTTGTTTCCACAGCTAGTGCATCAACGCGCCAGTCGTTTCTCTTTTTGCTATTCAGCGTCAATTGGAGATTCAAAGTGCAGTCAGTTCCTTCTTCACCTTGCCTTTCCAATGGAGTGGAGGTCTTTCTCTCCTCTGCTTCCAGAGCTGGAGTGTTTTCGTCCATTCGAACAACAAGACCTAGCCAGCGTAGCCACTGTGTCTTAATTCGCTGAACTATGTAAATGTTTTCGTATATCTCATGAGGCTCATCAAATGCGATATTCGCCACTGCCGATGAGCAAAGGACCACAAATCTATCGCAGAATCTTTCTTTGACATTTCTCATCAGTTGTTGTCATCGTCCAAGCCTCTGCACCATATATCGGGAGGGGAACAATGAGTGATTTATAGAGTTTGGTTTTTGCTCGTCGAAAGACATATAATAGTTCTGTTTTCCTTGTTTTTTGATATCTTTCTGACCCTGTGTTTTATAAATGTTCCCTTGTCCTCCGGCAGTTATTTGAAATTTCTTCAAACATTTAGGGTTCAAAGAGTTTCTGGATATGTACGCTTGTGAACTCATCSGCTGCTTGGTCCTAAAACATAAAGATAAAACATCTACAGTCCAACACAAGCATTCCTCGTTATAATTTGTAAAAACTAAAGTAACTGGTTCCTGCGGTGCGGTTTGTRGACAAATCGAAAAGCCATTGAATTGGATGATTAATCAAGATTCACAATCGGAAAACAAAGCAAACACAGCCAATA
>NW_017536518.1:1995142-2002221 GCF_001853355.1 Bactrocera latifrons
AAAAAAAAAAAAAAAAAAAAAAAAAAAAAAAAAAAAAAAAAAAAAAAAAAAAAAAAAAAAAAAAAAACAATCGTTAAGCGAAAAGCGAAGTATAAATTAAAAATTCACCTTTCTATTTGATCACAGTAGCAAATCAACTGTAAAAAAAATATGTTGAATTCATTCTGAAAAAATATATCATACCCTGTTAAAGTTCAAGAATCTTCTAAATTGTTAAATCCTTCACATTTATGCTTCCAATCTGTTATGAATACATTCCTGTTATAAAAAAAAAAGAAAAAGTGATTTCTTAGTGTCGAYTTTTCGTTTTAAAAGTTCAAATGGAAAGTTGGCATTGCCTATCTTATAATTCTGACTTAAGTATAAATTATAAAGAAAAACTTTATATGAGCGATGAGCTGAATGCTGGCTGCGTAGTCAACGCTCTCGGCCTTTTCGCCTTATTCAATTGTGATAAAAGTAGAAGCCCTACTCAAACTTTCCCTCTTACTCTCTGGTTCAGGCGCTTCAGGCGCTTCAGCTTTCTACCACTCCATTTCTCAATCAGCAGTAGTACTGACATTTATAGTTGTTAGSCTAAACTTGGCTGTGATGAATGGTAGCTAATTTCTTGGCAGTCAGCTATTTGCACATATAAGCGATTGATTAATGAAAGGATTAACTGTTTAGTTATCCGCATAGACACTTCCTCATTCCAGTAAGGCTTATAATATCACAAACTGGCATGATGAGTCAAACTTAAAAGAATATGCAAGGAGAATGGTTCCTTCGGAAGTGTGTAGGGCCGAAGATAAATTAATTACATAAACAGAATRCGACTATATTTGCAACAAGTGAACAATGTTTCTATCGCAAAATAGTGCAACATGTTTTAAGCAATTTTTTTTTACCCGCATCTCATTCAACTGTCAATTAAAACCGCTAAAATGCAAAACAATTCTTCATTCAAATACGAAACTAAATTAACACCATATAAAGGCATGTGGAGCAATCAACACAAATGTGAGCGAATTTTTCAAATCACATATAAAACACAATTTTAAGTTATGACAATTTAATTTACAAAAGCGAAACACGAGTCAGCGTCGCCCGTCGCCCGTCGCATTACTGGCACGCAACTTGCTGAATTAAAYGAGCTGGTTTGGGTTGATTTGTTGCATTTAACATGTGCTAGCCCACGGAAATGGAACYGAATAATATTGCATTTATACGAGTTGAAATTAATTACAGCAGGCAGGCAATAAAGCCTGCGGAGACATATCTACCAAAAAAAAAAAAACAGGTACCAACAAAGGCAGAAAACGCAAAGGCGGATCAGCAACACAAAAAAAAAAATTTTTTTTTTGCGAAACGAATGTAGCAAATGTTAGACAAAAACTGGTATGGCGACCAATCATTACAAACGTCGAACCAACATGCAACATAAACGCAAATATACGTGAACATATATGTAGATATATCAATATATATTTGTCTCACTATTTTTTGTCTGACAATTTTTAGTTAAAGTGTTTGTGTATGTGTTCACGTGCATTTCCGCATAAATCAAATACAAGTGAATTTATGACAGCCGCGGAGTTGAGCTACATATAAACAAGCCTACACACGTATAATAAATACATGTAGATATCTAGTACATGGTGAAAAAATCAGGTTGTATATATGTATATAATCTACAAGGATTCATTTTATATTTTTGAAAACAATCGATAATCCCGATGTTTTCCATGCTTTAATCGGTATTCATCGTCATGGGTCTTCCGCCGGCTGGCTTATTTATGGTGTCTCCGCAGTTCGAAGTGATAGAATACCATCCCCCAAAACACCATTAATCTCACAGAACGAAGGAAAAAAATAGCGCGAATTTCGGCGTTCGTGAACTAATCTTGCATAGCGTCGTTTTGTTGGTTATGTCAAAACCTTTCAAAGATGTATATTAGTTCCAGATACGAGCTCAGTAGCGCTTTGTACGAAATTCAAAAGACAAAAAGGAGGAAGGAAGATATTTAACAACCTAATATATGCTGAAGAAACTGTATAGAGTCCATATTTCCAATGGAGATTAAGAAATCAAGAAGYTTTCTTTATTATTTCGAAAAAATCCTCATCGTTGGTCACCGACAGTTCCCTCAAACACTAAATTGAGTGAACAACAGCTTCGAACAATGTGTGAAAATTTAAAATTGTTACCATTGATATGACAATTTAAAGTTCTGCGAGAAAGTACAAATATTCTGCACCAGACCCAATAACTTCGTCGCGGTAAATTGTGGTTATAAACAAACTGTTGCCTCCATTCAAGAATATCAATAAACAATTTCTAAAAATTAAATAATAAATTAGTAGTATTAAAACGTACATTAGGGTGATCATTGAAAATATCGAAAGATATAAAATCAACAAAAATTAATAGTTTCTATTTAATCAGAAACTAATATGACATTGAAGGCCAATAGTATATATTTTGAAGTTATATTAAGTAGGTTATAGGCGATCTCATYCGATAAAGATATGTTGACAGATTGGCCAAATTGATGACAGCTATACGCTATAGTAACCTGTTCTTATTTTATTTCATATATAAATATGTAATAGGTGAATCATATAGGAGTATTAACTCTGAAATTCGTCACCGTCTCTGTGAGGTTCCAGCACTTACAAACACATGCTTATTCACCTATTTGTATATAAAAGCACTTTTTCTTCACCTAAATTGTAGTGTCTCTGCCAARGMRAYWWCTTCACCATCAACAATCGAACAGTYGAAGAATTGACCGGCGTTAAGGTCAAGTGTTTGCTGCTTTGGGAGCAATAACAGTGGTTTGGCAGTGTTCAATTAAAATGAAGTCTCTTGTTTGACGACTTCATTTCGATCCCCAATGCCATGGGCAAGTTGACCGCAATAATACACAAGTATCAYTGCAATTAATGCATTTCTATTTTATTGTTCTTGCAAGCGACTGTTAAAAGTTGTTAGAAGTTTTTATTATACCAGTTTGGTTTTTACGCCGCACCAAAGGCCCACTTGAAGTTACGCAATATGCTTTGAAGCACACACAAATGCATTCAGGCTTATTGTCATTTCAATGATAGTTGCTTTGTGCCGCAATCCAGTTCTGTCAAGAATTGTTTGTTGAKTTCATTTCATTTCGTTTGCCTTTTTGCTGTCGATAATTTTGTGGTTGTAGCTATTCACCGTCGCAGTTGGACTTTCTATCTTTRGAATGTATCAGGAGTCTGTCGTTCGTTGAAGAACATGTTATCGATCGCGTTTCAATTTCCAGATAAACACCTGCACTTCGTGACCGACACTGCAAATATTTGCTGGTATTATTTCATTAAACTTAAAAATGGTACGAAATTTGTTTGGAAGTTAGAACTTCTTACTAGAAGAAAGAACCGATATGTTTATTTCCGAAAGTATATATAGTATGTTATGGTTCCTGATCCGTTTAGGACTTGTGTTCTCACTGTCCATCAGATTTCTTCCCAAAGATAGATATCACAACGCTGGTTTCCAAATCCGGTATAGAGGATGTTTCGCCTTCTCACTCTAKCTCGMCTTCWAACGGATGTTCTTAGGYTATCCATAKGATACTTGGTCAAAGACCGGAAGTCGTGAGCTGCTTGAGCCATATGTAAAGTAATCGTTTCTGSCCACTAACAAGCGAATGACGATCAGAGGACTTTCCTCACTTGCGTGAACTKCTACGCGTGACTCCATCCTTCAACTAACTCTTAACTAACTTTACTATTAATCGAGCTAAGSCACGGTATTTTCGTACTTTTTCCACTGTTAAATACTTTTCTCGCTCAGTGTAGTCCTTAARTTGTCGCAATACCCAGCTATTCATGTCCAGCAATTGCCCCTAAACTAACACCAAATGTCTCTCATTCAATTATTCTATGAAATTGAACCCCTGCAGAGGCAAAAGCCAAATGAAAAATGCCAACGCTCTGCTCCGACGCTGTGATTTGCATCTGGTTGCACAACGTTTACTCGCAGTCGCACAACTACAGGCTGGGACATAAATGGTGCAAGCAAATAAACCGACGACACACAGAGACGACTGAACGTTGCTTTGGTTACTGCGACGGATATGTGAGTTGCAAGCCGAAAAAATATTCCCAAAGCAAATTGCACCCGAAGATGTCATTGAGCAGTTCACATTCGTAATGGAAATCGTACTGTTGCAGCTGTTGTTGTATTATTCAGTGACTGTCGCAAATGTCAATCGTTGCTAGAATTTCCGTAACACGTTGACGTTGACACTCGCTGACCACAGCCGTGAGATGCTGGCAGGTGGCTGCGCTTAGGAGCTGAGAGGTGATCAGGCGGCGGTGCGCTTTTCCGTTGTGCGACATTTCCATTCAAACTTCAGCTGAGCGCCGTGTTTCGCTATTTGGTTTATCTTTATGGTTGTTGTTGGTGTTGCTTTTAGTTTTTGCTTATTCACAAAAAGCCAAGATTGTGCGATTGGTGTGTGTTATATTATATATACTTATATACATGCTGCCTGGTCCACACAACCCAATGACCCCTCCGCTTCTTKCTTGATCGCCCGCTTGGGCTGTCCGTTTGGCTGACATTCTTTGGCTTTTATCAGTGACATTAAATGCAATTAAAGCGCTGAAATGAGCTGCGGCGGGCAACAACAACAATTATAGATACCGCAGGTGAATGCAATGGTAAAGGAAATGTTGCCACAAAATGGGTAGATAGTATTCCGTTACATTTCACTATTCAAATGGTTTGAGGATTCGTTTTTTTTATTGGCTCCAAACTGAAGGGAGTGTTCACGAGTCAAGAGAAGACAAAAAAAGCTAATGTGCASTAAAAATAAACAAACTCTGTTCGAAGCACAGCCGCCATGTCCATTAAATACACACGTTAATATATTTCTTTCTCTCTTTGGTATTTTTGGCAACCGAAATAAAGTCAGCATTTTTGATAAAGTACTAATATRAGCTACTCTTCACCTATGTTGATTGGACGTAGAAAGCAAATGTCGCTGTTATCATAAAAAGTGTAAATCTGACTCGGCTGCAATTGCAATTGCCAGCTGCATGAGCATGAGCATGATGAGTGCTACGGACATATAGCATTCCGTGGTTGCAATAGTCCGTCAATAAACTTATTCCAGAATGGATAGCTGCTGTCACTTATATGAGTTTTACCCCTCTTTGCAATGCTTAATACTTCTAAATGGAGATTTTAAAATACTCAAGAATTTTTCGAATAGGTAACACAGTATATGTTTCTTATGTCCACTCCGCATGCAATGAAATTTATTTTGGAGAATATATCAAGACTTGCGCTCTTACCATACAGTCTCTGTTTCCTAGCAGCCAATCTCCTTCAATTAGAGTGATATATCAATGCGATTTCGAGATTGTATCGTGTTCAACAGACGAYTTTACGATGACTACAACAGAGTTTGAAACACCATGCCATACAATTATAAAACTTTCACAATTTCAAGTAAAAGAATGCTGTTTCGTAACAACTTGCCTATAACTTTCATAGACAATAGCGATTAACATAAGTTTTTAAAAGTTTAAGATTCCTACTTGCGGGCCAATGATGTATCGTAAACAGTTTTAGCATCAAGGTGTAGAAGTATACAAGTAGTTCAAGTTTATTTTAAGGAAATTGAATGCTAGCTTTTTCAAACTTTACACTTCTGACAGCTCATACTCCTTTGGAAATAAGGGCGCAAATTAGAGGGAATTAAATCCGTAAAGTGGAAAAACTTCAGTTGACTTGAATACCACAACTACTTATCTTCACTCAGAGAATTAGAACACGGACAGATATTTGGYTCTCTTGAAGCAGTTGAACAAAATCTACAAATAGTTATATAAAGACCACATTACATTGGAASCAAAATGCTGCAAAATAAACGCGGTGAACGCAGGTCTTTTTCCTTATAAGAAATATTACTTATTTGTTACTTCAGAGGTTTGCAAATGCTTTTTATCTTATTTCTTTAAATTTGAAATTATTTTTTTATAATTATTGTAAACTTTTAACAACAATTTTCTATTATATTTTATATTATTTAAAACGGGAAATTTTGTTACTTGTTGTTAATTTCTAATGTTTGAGCATTCAAATTTTAATCGCTTAACATCATAATCATTGATATAACTTCTGAAAACCTCTTAGAGAGGAAAGTTCTGAAAACAGTTGACTCTATCACGGTAGTAGTCTCCTTCTTAACTAATTGTTTTGTATAGTATGTCCCTGTAAAAGCAAAAACTGTTCCTTTGAATCTCCTAAATGTTGGGACAATACGAGCATATCGAAATTAAGAGTTTCTCGTTYAAAAAACTCAAAGTGCTAACTAAGCTTTTTACTGAGGTAGAAGCAAAAATTTATGCCTGAAAAGTCAAKGAAATCAAACAACTGTTGCGCTTAATCGAAATGTTCTGATGAATATTAGATATATCACCGTGTGACCTTTTTACAGTAATGATTAATACTGTATTCATTGGGGGCCAAACCGAAGGTTTTCTGCATCATTTTGTCACCATCGACGAAACATGGTTTCATTGATAAAAAATTGAGACAAAGAAACAATCGAAAGAGTGAACTTGAGTAGGAGATTCTGTTCCGAAAAATTCTGTTCCAAAGGTTGAAATATATATCGACCTTGAGAGCCAAAATAAGCTCTAGCATATCAATTTGATGCCAAATTTTATAAAAGAGCTATCATTTGGATACGGAAAGAATTCTCTCATAACGTTGCAACCTTTACCGTCGCAGTGTCCAAGCTAGTCAAATTGCTTTTTCAATCACAGAGTTCATCAAATATGATCCCTTTCAACTTCTTTTTGTTTCGATACCTGGAAAAATCTCTCTTCAGGTAAGATCTTTGCAGACTTCCAGAAAAGAAATGTATCGAGCTAGAATGACTCATTACTACAACATGAACTAATTTAAGGACTTAAAATCATAACGGTTTGAAGTATAAATTCTAGAACCCCTTTTCCCGATTGTGCATTAACCGGAACCTCAATACCGCATTATAACATATCACTTCTCTGAATAGGTTCTTCTCCAGATATCCTCTGTA
>NW_017536518.1:2002292-2002928 GCF_001853355.1 Bactrocera latifrons
AAATAAATAAATAAATAAGCCAAAACTATAAGCCAACTTAGTCAAAAAACCAACAACATTAGCAATAAACGAAGATAACAACACTGCGAACTGTCATGTCGGCCACATTGTTTCTCTGCGAAAGCTTGCCCACACATATGCGTCACAAGCTATGTKACACATACCTGTGCTTACCGCCGTGCTGAGGTTCACCATTATGGAGAGAATAGGTAAAAGTGTGTGATTTTCAATGCGCATGCCCTTTATTTGAGCACAAGCCCGTCAGGCGTGCGACAGCAAGATGCCAGGCAACATGCAACAGGCGGCGTGCAACAATATGTATTGTTAGCGCCTAAAGCTAGCATGACGGGATGTGGATGTTGCCTCCTTGTGTGAAAGAATCAAATTCACCAAAGTGTGTTTGTGTGCGTTTATGCATTCTTATGCTGGTATTTATAGCTGGTGGGCAGCACCAGCGACAAGCATTTACACGCGAAGAGGAGGACAATGACGATTGTTCTCCCAACACTTTTGCAAATATTCGCTAGACTTGAGTGTGTGTGTGTTTGCGTAAGAATGTGTTTTCAGCTGTGACCCGATTGTTTAATAGAAATGTGATCCTTATAATGATATTCGTTTTAGGCTAAATCGTTGGTG
>NW_017536518.1:2003863-2016550 GCF_001853355.1 Bactrocera latifrons
CATTTATTCACTTAAGGTGTCCAACTATATTATTGGAAGAACTGCTAAGGTAAAAGTTCACTAGACAACATTAACTAAAAGGATAAGTTAACACAGTCTACCGCTTAATGTTTCTTCAAGCACATCTAAGTAGTGAGACCTGCCTGCTCCCAGTTAACCAAGCACAGACGTCACTAAGCAATTTCTATTATAATGTTTTCGTAGAAGTAAATTCGCCGAAACTAACTTACTTCTGCAATATGCCTACGACGTAACACATTTGATCTGTGCTCTCTCCGCCGTTTTTTCCTCTTCTCCTACGCCTACTAGTGCCGTTCTTGCCTGTAAACAGTTTTGTATTGCATACGAAGAAATCCAGTTTCTTCGAGAAAGGGAGAGAGTTTAAACCCTGAGTAGACTATGACATACCATACATAGAAYATGTGTCCCCAGTTGATACTTGAATAGTATCTACCTCTTTGCATGCTCTTATAAGTCCACGCAATTATTCGAAGCCGCTTATTCCCTAGGCCTGCCGTTAGATGACTTCAATGAATATCAAACTATATTTGCTCCAAATCGGATACACAGCTAACATTTGCTATTGCCACAACTAAGCTCAGGTAAAATATGCCAATGCATAAGTTATTATTTTTTCATATTTTTTATATTTAAATATGTAAATATACATTAATATTCAAAATACCTAATTTCAACTAATTCCAAAAATTGTTTCAATGTGTTAAGCTAATGAATGTCGCTCATGTCGCAAATACCCCAAAGGTCTCAAAACGCATTCAAAATCGTGAGAATTTCCGCAATTACTCCAAAGCGCAGTGAGGCCAAATGAAAACCAGTGAGACAGAAAGTTAAAAGAAAATACCAAAAAACGACACTTTTGCTTGGACGCAATAAAATTAAAAAAAAACTTAGCGGTTTGCAATTAGTGTTGCACAACTGACAATAAAGAATTGGCGAAGGCAACCGTTGGCCATTAAAATGCAATAAAACTTAGCTGAGCGGGTGATGTGCGGTTTTATAATTCGGTGCTAAGTGCGGCTGATACACACACACATACACACTTTCATATTACACCGTTTTTTACCAACAATGGCTGCAACATGGAGAGCGACACCAAAAAGCAACAAATGCGCTGAAAATACAACAAACAAGAAAAGTAACTGCACATTTATGTAATTAAGCAATTTGTATGTATATTTATTGCTTATTTTATTTYCAGTATTTAGTTTTTAACTTTTTTAAATTTCTCACCAGTGTGGCAACTACGTGCTTCGCTTGGTAGGCATTTGAATTATTTGCACTCCTCTGCCGGCAAATTGCAACACCCGCTATGTGCTTGACGCTGACCTGGTGCTCAACAGTGCTTGCCACTTGCAACTATTGTTGTTGTTGCTGTTCATTACTTAATGCGCATTTGCAGGAAAATTGTCAGTTTTTTGTTTAGTTTTGGATTTTTCCGCAACTGAAAGTGTGGTGCCACAGCCGTGTGGCAGCACTTGCAACATGTCAATGGAACTCAACACCGTTTGACTTTTGTAATTACCGCAACAGTTGCACTGGATCACGCGTTGCTCTGTTCACTTGTAAATCAATCGATTTCCACTCACGTTTCTRTTGCTGCAACAAATCGCGAATACAATTTACAAGCAGGAAAACAACAACAMCAATATCTGCTATGAATTTCGTAGCCAAAGTGTAGGCGTTCGCACTTGCTACGTGCCAGTCCATGCAAAGGCACAGACGCATACATACATGTATAGTACATAGTTGAGGATATTGTTGGTGGTTAAATAATCACCTCGTATTCCTTAAAAAATGCACACGATCCTCGTTAATCGCGCTAGCGTCGCGTTGATTTTAAACCGACATATGGAAGTCGTCGTAAATTTGCAAATTACTGATCATGTATCCGTATTAGTCACAAGCAGTGATGAAGTGAAAAATGGTGAAAAAGAAGTTAAATAGTATGTATCACACTAAAGGAATATGGATGGCGCGGAAGCCTGTGATAGGCGATCCTTCAAGCTTCCAAGTTCCAGGTGGATATATTTGCAGTTGGGAAAGCAGCCCAGATAGCTAACAACGCAGGAAATAACATTAAAGGGGTAAATACATATGTCGATAGCCAGGCAGCAATTAAGTCAATAATCTCACAACGCTTTACGTCATAGAATATTCTTGGGAAGCAGTAGATGTAGCGGCTGCCGGACAGCGTTCTGCAGATATAGTAGATTCCAGGCCACAAAGTAGTTCCGAGAGACCAATCAGCCGATGTGATTGCCAAAAGTGCCATCCGTATGACTAGCGAGCAAGTATAGGAAATACGGAAGTCACTAAGAACGATAAACAACGAAATTTACGACAAGGCTGGCGGGTGGATCAGTACGAGACAGAATGCCTTAAGTACATGCAGTATCGCCAAGATCATGTGCAAGATGTTTTTAGGAAAATTCGATAAACTAGGACAAGTGATAAACTAGCGGCATCACATGTCAGTCAGATAGCCACAAACAATAACGATACATAGACAAAGTGCAGAGCTGTTAACATGAGAGATACGCTGGAACACCTCTTATGCATTTATCTAGCACTATCTAAAACTCGATTCAAGTATCTAGGAGCTTCGGAGTTCAAAGAGCTGGACGCAGTATCCAACTTAGACAACAAATCGATCTTTAAGTTGGAGATCAGAGTATCARAGATATATTTTTGAACGGTGGGTTGACAGTAAAGTAAAATATTCATTTATCGTTTCTTCAAGCACGCAAAAACTGTTGCACAACAACGATTACATATAAAYTTTAGTGCTGAATCATCAAAAACCTTTTCAATTGCTGAACCAGTTGCTGCAAGTCCTCAAGCGATCCGGCTTAGAYGATGCTAAATATTTATAAACAAATCTACTTTAGTCACAGACGACCAAGATGTTCACATGAGTGCGAACAGACGTTGATAACTGAAAGATTGTGCATTCAACAACGAGCGTTGCATGCCACACGAGCAGCAGACGGCAGCGACAAGTGTTTTTCATYGATTACGCGACGAGTAWGGCATCGWGATCGCACCACGGAGCTTGCTGAATGGTTCAATCGATGTGACTGTCAATATGTGCAACTTTTAATGTGTATATGAGCAACTGTAATGCTTGTGGCAAGCAAAGACAGGCGGCTATACCTAGTGACGTATGTACATTGAGGTGATTGTGTTTGCAGCGTTGTTTACAAATGTTGCAATCATTAGGCGCTTAGTGTTCATACGGCACGACGGTGGCGCACCAAAAGACATGTGTRTCGAAAGTATGAATTTTTGTGCATGCTCTTGCCATGCTGCAACGCAATGTTGCATGGTCCATGTATGGCTGCGCGGGCACACGGGAAAATTTTATTGGTTGATTGATGTGACAAAATGGGGTTGCACGTTTCATCATAACTGGTAGTGACAGTAAGGTAACGGAATCAAAAGCGGAGGCGGGGCACTCACACATTTGCAACGCAGCTGTCAATCATAATCTTAATTTTTATGTTGCAATGTGAGTAAAATATCAATATCCTCATTTTGTGAAAGCGCCTTCAAAGCAGAGAAGATTCGTGTTGTTTGTTTTTGTTATTGCTTTGCCGCTTTTTTCATGCATGTGACAACTTTATGGTATGAAACAAATTTTTGCCACTAATGCCAAAGTGACCAAAGTCGGCTGGCTGACAATATTTTTAATATGAAGAATGCTACATAAGGGTTCAGGTACTGAAAGAACTTTGGCCTGAGTAAGGGGTTGTGCCTTCAGTCAATACATGAGAGTTGTTAAGCTCCTCTGCTATCCAACACTACGGTTTTCATATAATATTTCTTTATTTTAATGTTAAATTAAACAAATAYCATTTTGTTTCACATATTTTTCACYTTTCTCCACGATTATTAAATCCAGTTGTCAATAAAAGGGTTTAWCAACAAACCTAAATATTCCTGCCAACATCAATYGAGCCGGAGTCCATTGCAATTTATTCACCTATGTCGCATGAGTCAGAGGTCAGTTCCCTACGCCCAATTTCACTTTCACTGCCTAAGCGATAAAATCTAAAAATGAAGAAAAGCTCACAAAGAAGTGTGAAAGCGAAGAAATTGTTCACATGCTGCGCGCCAACTGAACGATGATGGGCCCGCAAGGCAACTATTGTATTTAGAAATTAAAAGCATGCTGCATGCAACATCCACTCACCRCACTACACTGGCTTGCCAAGCATTCGACACAAGTGCTGAGTTATGCTCATTGGCATCTTCCCTTGATATGGCTGGTTTGCCATAACCCGCTTGCAGCAAAAACTGTTTGGTCAGTGCGATGAACGAGCAGCACATCCTCGCGCAGGTTTGAAGATACTGCACCTTATTGCATTTCATTATTTGAATTTTAGCTTCACTATTTTATTTATTTTCCACCGTTTGGTTTGAAAACGGTGGGAGTAACACTTCCGACACATCTTGCGACTTAATCGCACTTCAAATATGCGCACACACACTCATAAATGAGAAAACTAGCTAACTGTTTGCTAAATTTTACTTACAGTTTTAACGGCACAGAACCACAAGCATACATATTTACGGTTACATTTTCTATGTTCACATGATTCTCGTGGAGAAATGACTCTGGGAATTGATTTTATTAATATAGCATGCACGAAAAGGGGCTTACGAGCGCTTAAAGTATTGGTTGWTGAATGGCAGCACTAATTTAGTGTTATTTCAATACAGTTACAGGTTAACCGCTGATGTAATATATTGGCAATGAACACGATAAAGATTTAGAGGAGAATGGAAAACCGCACGTTATTTTATAGCTGTAAGAATTCAACAGAGAGACAATCACGTTGTAGAGAGTAAGCCGTGACCCATAATTCTAGTTCTTTTGTTCTTTAAATATTCGGCAAATATTAGATAGAGTGTTGAAGAGGGAAGCGATATGCATTTGCAGCCAAAGGAAGTTCAAATAGCAATAACGATTGAGGGTCGAGTTATTCAAATATGGCGGCGAAGAACTGATATGAGGCATGCATCAGCTTCTTTGTAGAATATGGTCGGACGCAAGCATGCTCGACGATTGGAATTTAAGTGTAATCTGCCGAATCTATAAACAGGGAGACCCCACAATCTGCGCAAACCACCGTAGGATGCGCCTCCTCAACATCGTATATAAGCTTCTATTATGAGCAATGTGTGAAAAATTAAAGGTCATCGTCAGCAATATGATTGGACCATATGAGTGTGGCTTTAGCCCTGACAAATAAACAACTGACCAGATACCCTGAAAAGAGAATCGACCCACACCACCTCTTCGTCGATTTCGAAGCTGCTTTTGACAGCACGAAAAAGAGCTGCCTTTATGGCGCTATGCCTGAATTTGCTATCCCCGCAAAACGACAAAAAAACGGAACGCTTTATATTAGGTAAGGGAAAACTTTAACTCGGCAAAAAGTAAACTGGTACGATGAAAATCACCAAACGAAAGTACGAAACCGATTTTAGATGGAATATGTGGTCAATCTGGGTAGCAACGCTAGGGGTGATGCTAGGTTAAGCTTGTGATTAAGGGCGGTAAATTTAGGAGCCAAGCTATTGATGAATTGAGCTCAAGTTGGGAATTAAGGAGGAGTAGCGACACCAAGTTTAAGGTCTCACACGACAAGCCAGCTTAAGGGTCTAATAAGTAATTTGGTATCATATTGGAGACCTTATCTAGCAAGGTTATAGTATTTCCTAAAATTTTTCTATAATTATTACAGCATAAAAAGAAATATATGAAATAAATCAACTCTTCTCCTCAATACGGCTTTCTCATTAGCTGTAATCTCACTTCAYATTCAAACTGCGATCACACTAGTACTTATCCTCCACTGCTCGCCGATTGTAACCTAAAACCCTCCGTTGTKTTTATATTGAGACCCAACGACATGCTTATTACAAACGAAAAATTGGCTGTATTAGCTATAAAAATAAATAAGACAACTTGTAATGCAACGATTTGGACAACAAAAACAATACTTGAAGGCAGAGTGTAGGCGTTTCGCAAAAGTTGTAATACCGAAAATCAGTGAGATCGACGAGATTTTGCGTAGGCCGTAGCAGAAACAACGTCTGGCCACAGCAAACACATGCACCGCGGGCGAACAAACAAAGTAACCTAGGAATATGAATTGCTTTATGCGCACGCGCGGTACAGCACTTGTCGTTGGCAACAACAACAAMMGCTAAAATACAACACTTGTTGCACTGGAATGAATGGGCARTTCAATTTTATTGGTACATTTTATTTTTAATATGTTCATTTATCGACATACTCGTTAAATGGTTTTTTACAATGTTGTTTTTGTTGTTGTACCCTACGATAGTATAGTTAATAGTATAGAGTAATAATAAAAGGAAACGATGGAGATCTTTTGAACTACATATAAATAACGCMTTTTTCATTAAGAGCGATAAAAACTTTTTATGAATACAAAAATGGTTTGGCATATTAATAAAAAATTTTATTTCTGTCAAAGTACATGGAAACTCGMTTTCTGTTGCATGGCCAGCACGCGTACGCTTGCAAAAGTCCAGACCCTGAACCCAATTATCGGTGGGTTTCCAGCATAATTGGCCAAACCTACTGCAGTACCACGTTCGTACTGACTGGGCCATTTACTGACATGACACCTTCCCCTTGTGGTGCCGTCCTGTTTGAACCACTTATCCAAGTCCACATTGTCCAATTCAGGCCAAATATATTCGGTTATCATTGAGCGGCTTGCCGGTTGAATTTTTGATGAAAACCCGGATAATTTTCGAGTTGTTGCTCAGCCCAATTCACGAAAATACGATGATGCTGGTGGTCAAGCAGTTTGAGTTCAAACGACGTCACAAAAATGTCCAATGCTCGAAAACGACGCCTTTCGTCTCGTCTTTCTGAATCGATGCGCTAGCGGCAGTAATATTCAGGATACAACAGGCACTTCTTTGTCTCACTGGCAAGGAAACATTTTATGCTGCGACTGTGGTCTTAAATTTTTCCACTAGACTCTTGATTGTTGATCTGACAGTACGATTATGACCAGCGCTCTAAAAGTTRAGGCGACTGACTCCGAATTTTGCTAAAAAGTTTTAATAATTTCGACGTGCTGTTGGATTGTATATCCTTCCAMGTTGAAATTGCAAACCTTACTCAAACGAAATTTCGAAAGAGGGGTAAAATATGGCGTCGTTTGCTGTCTCTATCGAACTATTTTTGTAGCGGCTTTATGAAAAGACCTGATATATGGTATATAGAAATRAARATGGTGCAAGCCTTTTGAATGGCCTCTACGTCTRAAGAAAGCTTTCATTTCATGGGCAAATATAKTTYKCCGARATGGAAGAAGTAGCACGGTGCCACATCAGGYGAATACGGGGAGTGGTTAATGGTTAAAATGTGKTTTTTTGTCAAATAATCGTCCTTTGAATGTTGGATTCTCAGCARTCTTCAATGATGATTTCGGCTGATTTTTGATGAATTCACGCACAGTTTGATGGAATTTCCGGTGATCACGGATTTTGATTGGCCCATATGTTGATCGTCATTTATGTCCTCACGACCACTTTGAAAACGTTGAAACCATTCGTGCACTCTGCTTTGGGATAGGCAATCATCGCTATAAACTTGTTTCATCAATTGAAACGTTTCGGTAAAAGTTTTACCAATTTTAAAAGAAAATTGAAAGTTGGCGCTTTGTTCGAAGCTCATTTTCACACCCATAGCACAAACATACTGACACTTCAAATGCAATAACTTCACTCCAATCAATGAAATATCATAATCATAATTCTCACTGGAAAATCGATAAAGATAGCAGATTCTAACTCATCAGTCGACGTATAGATGGTGCTCCCTGATGGTGGTCAAAAGTCCTGTTTACTGTGGAACGCACCTTGTATATTGCCACACAAACTGAGCGATCGGAATTATGATTTTATATGGGGAACTTTTCTGTTTAAGGAGATATCTGCACGCAATTATCCAAAACAACATATACTATTTTTTCGATCGGACTGCTTTGAGAAGGGTATTACCTGTCTCTTATACACATCTATATGGGGAACTTTTCTGTTTAAGGAGATATCTGCACGCAATTATCCAAAACAACATATACTATTTTTTCGATCGGACTGCTTTGAGAAGGGTATTWCAGCTTCGGTGCGACTGAATTCAACATTTTTTCTTTCTTTATTTAGTTGATCACATTTGAATTTAGTGCATTTATTTTTTGTATTTACTGTGCACCATTTTACATGCATAATAAATGCGCTTTGGCGGCTGTGTGTCCTTCCTACGCRAAAYACGCTGTGACAGCATGCCAAATACYAACAACAACAAAACMAAYATCAGTTATAAAAAMACCAACGCAATGCGAGAATTTATGCAGCTTTGGAGCAATTCGAAATCATACAACTGAACACAGAGACAAAAATATACGAAGCAAAGTGCAGCGATTAGGCATTAGTGATTGGGTTTTAAACGCTAGCAATAGTTAACGGTTATTTACTTCGAGCACTTGTGTGTGTGTGTTGGTGAAATACCGCTGATAGTTGTGCAAAAATATTTCAATTTGCTGAWTAATGGCTGCGTTTAGCAGTTTATTTGCAGAACATTTCCTTATATGTTCGCTATTTATATTTGTGTATGTAGGTATATTACATAATTACACAAGCATTCATTTTGAATATCAAGCATTTGGTATTTATCTCTAATATTAGCTTTGCGCTTTGGTCGTCTGCGTGCCACAAAATCAATAAAATTACCTCATTAAGTGCGACAACGGCCCACTGCGCCGCGATATGTATGTGCGCATGCGCAGCGTGAAAAACCAGTGGCAGGCCACTCGTTAATTAAACGCATTTCGCATGCATATCTATGCTTTTATGCCTATTTCAGTCTAGTGCCAACTGCGTAGACTCTGTGCATATCAAATTATTATTTCGAGCTCTTTGCGAGCTCTGACACTTCATGTTGTGTGGTCTACTGGACTGTTTTTCCAAATTACCACACAAATATGAAAATAATGGTTAGTTGTGAGTTGTAGTTTCACACGCCAATAATTTCAAGTAGATGTCTGGTAATTTAATCAATTTGATGCGGATAATTTATAATAAAAATTTTAATGGGATATTAAAAAAAAAATCCAAATTACTTTATATTATATATAGGTACTTAGTAATAATTTGGATTTTGTTTGTTTGAAAAATTTTGTAAACAAAAGACGGAAGTAAATAATGAACGAATTTGCTTTTTGAAAAGCTCTGAATTCATCGCAATTTTTTTAATGTATGTTTTTGTGTTATACTTACCGCAATTAGTGTTATGAGTATTTGCTAATATTTTAGGAAAGAATTAGACGGAAGTTCCATTGTTGTGCAAAACAAGTGCATTAAYGTACTCAAGTTTTCTTGAAGTCACAAATCATAAATTTTATAGAGGTTATATATAAAGTGTAGTTAGAAAAATCATTTATTTGMTCTGATCAAATTTGACCCGGACTTAAAAAAAAAAAAAACGTCTGCAGATATATTATTACAAACTTTATTTTCGCCTACAAACTAGGTTCCTGAATCCATACAATATATCAACGTTTAATGCAGTAGGTTTTTGTAATCCCCAGTTCGGATGACTTTCAGAGACTTCAACGAGTTTTGGGTTTTTCGGTTACTGCTCATTTTTTTAGCGCCATTTGTTAGGTTGTTGCACAGTTTCGATAGTTTTATCATTTCGGTTAGCATGCGAAGTTCAATTGAACCAGTCTTTGTTAAGATAGAAACATAGAGAGCAGCCTGTAGTCTATAAGATCGTAAGAACATCAAAACTGAGCCATTGGAACTTTTGACGAGTCACTAACGCTGTGTGTGATTGACCTGATGTTTTCTTGGTCGAACAGATTTCCTCTGCTATTGTCCACAGCTGTCCGCTTCTTGGCGATTGCTTACTTAATTGATGATTAAATTATTGACACTACTTGTCTGATTTAGGAGTATAACAGAGGAAGGAGTAGATCTCTCCCAAGCCCATTAAACACATAGAACCTTCTAACTGCCAATATTGGCTTAACCATCGTTTGCGCTGGATTTGTCGAAATTGATTGATTTTGTTCCATTAAGCTTTTTTACTGCATCCCTCTGTAAGCTGTTTTTGTATCCCACCCTATTTAAAGCTTTGACACATGCTCTAGAAATACTTTGTGAAAAAATCACTAAACTACTTATCTAAGAAATGTTTTATAAATAATTTTARATCAACAGCAYTTRAAAAGTACTTTACCTCTCACCACAATACATACTCACATACATACATATTMTTGTTAGCAATATTAGGAATATTATTTTGCATGAATCAATTCAAAATTGGCCACAGTTACCGTTGCGATTTAACTTGGCGTATTATGGTTTTGATGTCATGTGTAAGAATTAAAGGCTGTCATCAAAAGTTATATACCCTAATACTTCGTAAGGCTCATAATTAGAATTTTTCAACTTTCAAAAAAAAAAAAAAGTGTTGTTTTTGATTCTTTTTTTTTTGATTAATTGCAAGCAAGTAATCATTATTTTGCTACCTGCTCATAGAATCATCCGATAAAATTTAATAATCGWTAAAATTTGTTCTGATCCACCTATCTGCCCTGTGAAATTAAAGCATTCTGCTTGGTTGAATAAAAATACACGGACTACAAGGCGATTCAATACAAACTAACAGGTTTTAAAAGTATTTTTCCACAATTCAAACCATTATTCTCTGCTGCAGCCTCTTCTACTGCGTAAGCACATTCCAGCGGGTATCACGCACGGCTAATAACCGTGATACTCATGAGCAAACACTATTAGCGGTTAAAGCTTCGTTATGGCAAGACAAAGGTGCATCGCATTTATATTTTATGTSTTTCARTTAATTTGCAACAAYATTTTTATTACATTGCTGAGACAAMAGWKMGTCTGRAATGTGTTCTGCACAGGTTAAAGTGCGCATATTCTGTTGCCGTGCGTTTTGCTGCTTACCCCATAATCTAATAGCTTTTTTTTTAACTAGCAACATTTTACTCTTCTATTYCTCCATCGCTTTCCCACTGTTTTGCCCTGCCTAGAATTTAGAAGCATGCACATTATTAGATCCACGAATTTATTCGTTCCCAGTTTCCGGCGTTTGCTGCATCTAACGGTTAAGAAATATTTGTGGTCTGACCACCACTTRTTGTCGATGATCTTTACTAAGCCTACTGCTGGCATACTATACACCTAATGAAATGTGCTGACTCTTTTAGCGATTAGTTTGCAAGTTTCAGTGCTTGTTGCATGCAACTGTGTTCGGAAACAAAAACGAAGGAACCTTTCTTTTACTTGCCTTATCATCGAGTGCGTGTCTTCCATACTGCAAATGACATAGGTTGGCAGGTACAACTTAGGCAAGGATTCCTTTCTTCTGATAGAGTATAATTTCTCGAGCTTTTTGAAATTGGTCTGAAAATAATTCTTTGATACATATTTCCCTCATTTTTTATTATAAGGTAGGTCTTTTCACTTACAGCCCTTCCTTGGTGTAGGGGGCGTAATGAGTAAGAAAACATTAGTAAGTTTTGTAAATTTGCACGCACTTTAATTAACATGAATTATTTGTTTAACATTTTTAAGTTTACTACCGGCTCAGAGCATACATTATACTTAAGGCTAAATCAATACTGAATATATATATGAATATACATCTTTTACGCATTTTAGCATGTTACTTGGATTAATTTTTCATATTTTATAACTGTATATCAAGTTTCAATCGCGAGTCCTTTGGTTCGGTGCTTTTCATCTTTGTCCATCTAAAATTTTGTTTGAAGCTACAGCATCTAATGCAATTTTAATAGACGTATTCCGTATAAACCGGTTTCATGCGCTTTGACATATTCAATATCGGTGGCATTTTTTTGCGGCATAAGTAGCTCAACACTTCACTACACTTACCACAATTACAAACYAGCGGTGGCAAACAATTGCTGCTAGCGACAAGCTCCTGGCAAGGCTCACCTATATTCCTGTAACAAACCATACGAGGTTCGCAATTCGTGCGGTTCATATTTAAGTCGAAGGCGCCTAGGGAAAATTTACAATTATATGTATATTTCATTTGGGAAGTTATAAAATGTGGACTCACCATGCGCACACTCTCTGGGATCCAGTGAAAGGCCGGGTTCACACTCATTTGGTGAAAAAGAAGGTCTTCAATTTATAATGTAAGTGAGTTTCGTTAAATAATTGCCGCTGATAAATAAACAAGATTATACTCACAATCCTTGAGCGGCACGATGCCAGAAAACCAGCATGAATACCAGCAGCCAACTTAATTTAGTTATGCAGTACAAATGCGAGTTCATTTTTATACTCAGATACACTGTAGGCTCTAGAAATTGATTTCTTACTTTGAATAACAGCACTTGATGTGGCTGCTTCAAGGCTGACTAAGCGTTTGATGTTTTTCCTTTGAGYTTCTACATCCTTTTATAGGTGGTCATAGGTTTTCATTCTCTAGCTTTTTTGTTAAATTTTAATTAATTCAAATTTATGAGAGATAGAAAATGCTTARTTAATTATACATTCCCAATCAGTAAGGGGTGGGTAATTATCAATGGTCAATTGCGCTTGCATGCTATAGCAAGG
>NW_017536518.1:2017450-2034653 GCF_001853355.1 Bactrocera latifrons
GGTTCATTACTAACGCACAAATTAGCGCCACTTCATTGAACAATTAGTAAGGTCAAGATGACGACAATGAAAATATGGCTGACCGAAACGGTTAGTGATTGAAATTCAAGGCCGATTGAATTATTCAAAAGTCAGGAGCAACACTTTGAATAATCAATTTAAAATTTTCATATAACGGTTAGTGATTGAAATTCAAGGCCGATTGAATTATTCAAAAGTCAGGAGCAACACTTTGAATAATCAATTTAAAATTTTCATAAATTAGCAGAAAAGGATGTGACTGAAAACCACTTGAGAGAGCTATAAAAGGATGGATCACAAGTCAGCGAAAGCAGAAACAGCTGAATCAAGGCCTAGAGTCACTCGAATCAAAGTTAAAAAGTTGTGTTTGTGGAAACAAAAAATATTGAAAATGGCGTCTTATCGCAGTGCTCGCACTCATGTCGGTTGGTTCACCAAGCTAAGCTTGACATTGATTTTGGTATTGGTTTKGCGACAAAATGGAACACAAGCACTGTGAGTATATAGTACAATTTTTCTATATTATTTACTGTTACACAAATATAAATTTATTTTCTTAACTTTTACTTTGAAAGGAAATCATTTGGTCCGTCCATTAATTGCGGCCCAAACAGCGTGTATCCTGAAAGTTGCAAACATGGTAAGTTAGCTTTTTTTATATAAATAATGAATATCAAGCTTTGGAAATTTTAAAAACTACATTTCAATTTGTTTCYTCATTCCATAGGCAGTTTCAGCATAAACTTCAACCCTGACTTCTGCCTTCCACGCACGTTATGTCGCAAGGGTGTGGGTGAGGTTTGCCGCGAATATGGTGGAAGCAGCGATTGCAAACCGGGCTTGTACTGCAACTGTTACCACCGCTGTAGTGAAAATCCCGATATTTGTCCATTTTTTGGCAACGGCATATTAGATTTAAATACGAAGAACTAGATAATGCAAATACAACTTAGATTTTAGACGCATATATGTGCATAACGATTTAGACGGCTCAGCAGCATTAGTGTGTATGCAGTATTTATACCTAAAGCTAGTTTATATAAAAGTTATATGAATAATGTAATATCTCGCGATAACTTAGATTTTAATATAGTATTGCCTTCATCATATTCGATGAGACTTTTAAAATATTTATTATGACATACCTAAATTGTAGTGAAAATACTTACTTAAATATACATATGTGCAAATATTGAAAATCAGTTGATTTTGTATTTATTTGTTTCATATATTATAAAATTGTTTTGAACGAACTATTATTATTTTCATGTTTGGGAGGTGGTTCAAAGGTATGAATATAGTTTTAAGAAAAAACCCAAAATTAAAAATTTTAAGTATAGAAATTTATTTTATATTTATTTATTTTTGTTTTTTCTTATAAAAATATTCATCAGAGGTAAATAAATTTTAAACGAGACTCCTTTGTCTATTTTTTAAAGCACATTCTTTAAGTTTCCTTATCTAGTGAAAAGCGTCTGCATGTTCAGTAGGGTGGGTAAAAAAATATAAAAAAAATTTCTCCGTGCTCTAAAAAATTTTCTCTTAGATAATTCAACAAAAATCTCTCGAAGTACGAGCTCTTAATTGCAATGGCAAAGTTCTCCGTCTTTTATTTCTTCTTATTATCTACATATGTAAATAAAAATGAATCGCCAAAATGTATGTACGCTCATAACTTTCATACGACTGAACCAAATTTGATAATTCTTTTTTTAATGTGGCTGTTGAGGTTCAAGGATGGTTTTTACGGCAAGAACGTTTCGTATAATTTCCGGGAAACCCCTAAAAATAGCCCTCGCTAAGAGAACGACTCCACCAATCTTGATGAACTTTTCAGAGGTTATTCGTTGTCGATTGGGGAAGGTTTAAAAATAAAAATTCTTTATACTTTTCATGAGGAAAAGTCGTAAAATTGGATAGTTCCAAAAAGTAACTCTTTTCCATAAAATTTTTTTTTTTAATTTTTGTTTGTTTTGTTTTTCAATATTTTGATTTGTGAATTATTTGAATCGTTCAATTTCGTTCGCTTGCTTTATTATTCCGGCTATTCAAAAGAAAAATTATAGGAAATTATTCACTGAAAACTTTACATATGTGTGTTTCACGCAAAGTGATCAATTGCAGATTGAAATTTGTTACGAAGCCACGAATAGGTCGCCCTAATATCGGTCGGCGTTTTTTTTTGCGAGCAACATATGACAGCCCAAGGCAAGGCAGAAGCACTCCCAGGATGCGATGACATACGTGCGGAATTATGAGTCGCGTTCCATCAACAATCGATCGTCACAATGTCATAGCACAACTTTTCAAACAACGATGTTTGATGGTGCTGTTGGATGCTAGATGTACTCTGTTGAGTGGCAAAAGAGAGGTTTGCCGCACGTACACACTCTTCTTTGGGTGGTGGTTACACCAGATCAAATTGATGAAATCATTTCTGCGGAAATTCCTGATGAAAGATCCAGTATTATTCGAAGAGGTGAAAAACATTATGATTCATGGACCTTTCGAACATTACAATCCCTTTTCGGTTTGTATGGCTGACAATAAATGCACGAAACACTATCCACGTGCTTTTCTTTCGGAAACACTAACTAGAAATGATGAATATCCACTTTATCGGCGTAGCTTACCAGACGACAATGGCAGAACATTCAGCATTTAATTTAGAAGAATGAATATGGAAGTTGACAACTCATGGATCCTACTATATTCACCACTAATTCATATTCAAAACTCATATTAATGTTGAGTATTGCAGTTTGGTGTAATCGATAAAATACGTTTGTAAGTCCGTCACAAAAAGGAAGCAACATGGCGGTTATTGGTTTTGAACGAGATGAAATCAGCAAGTACCAAATGGGTCGATACGAGAACTGCAATAAAGCGCTTTGTAGGCTATTTACTTTTGCAATTCATGAACGTTTTCCGACCGTTGTGCGTCTCGCAGTTAATTTGGAGAATGGCCAAAGAGTATATTTCAACTCAGAGTATACAGTACAGCCAATTAAAACATCGCCAGCAACAAAATTAACATTTACGAGGTTTTTCTCAACTTTCGCCAGTGATCTGTTTGCATTGCTCTATTCGGAAATATCTTGACATACATAGAATGCATCGTCGAAGAAATAGTTACACAGAAAGGAAGGCAAACCAGTAGATTGACATCCAGGTGTTCTCAACTAATTCCTTAGGACGAATTTATGCAATCCACCCTTAAAATGACGATGGTTTCTACCTTCGATTAATGTTCGCGGTTCAACTTCATTTGAGTCATTGCGAACTGTCAATGGTACCATACGGTGTGTGCAAGTTTTGGAGAAGTAAGCCAGCGAACAAAAATTCCGGTTGATATTTATGGTGGTTTGATATCAATTCCATTCGCCGTTTATCAATTCACGAAAGATGAACTCATCACGAATATTTATCCGAACATTGGCCAAATTATCGTACCTACGATTCCTTAAGTGCACGCGCAATGTTAGCTGCAAAAATACCGATGTTGTTGACTTAAACTGGCAGAGTCAAAGTCAAATTCCGGGAGACTTGCGCTCATACAAATCGATCGATCGTCTTCACAATAAAGACGACGCCGTGAATTATCCAGTGGAATTTCTAAATTATTTGTAGAGGCTTGGTGTTCCACCGCATAATTTGCGTCTAAAAGTTGGATCTGTCATTATTACTGTGTAATGGAATCCGACTGATTCTGACGCACAAGTGGACATAATGCTTGATTCTACGAATTCCTTTGAGTTCTAATGATTTGCCATTTCAGTTCAAACATATTCCGCTTCCAGTGAAAATTGCATTTGAGGTGACGATCAATAGGACACAACTTGGTTTGCCAAGTTTAGAAGTGCTATGTTTTTCACACGGTCAGATATACGTGGCGTGCTCACGAGTTTGAAAACCATCTATTCTGCACACCGAAACAGAAACCAAAAAATTTGGATTATCCAGCAACGTTACATTGAAAAAAGAAAAAAAAAAAAAAAAATGAAATGATAAATTCAATTTTCTTTTCGTTTCAAAACACATAATTTCACGCCGGACAACGGCTGCGGGGTCAGCTAGTAAGAATTAAAAATTCATATTTCACTTCCAACTAACTGAAAAAATAACTCGTTTCATAGATTTTGTAGGAAATTGAGTGCCCTACAAAACTGCCAGTTACAAGTTTTTCGTAAACGGCGGAAAATAGATTATTTAGGACACATTTTTTTTATTAATTTTATACTTCAATAAAAAACATTTTAAATTATAAAATTCACGGCTTCGTAGGAAACTGACGGTTCAGAACTTTTTTTCCGGTTTATGTTATCTCAAATCCAGAACTCAAAATACTATATACATATAACTACGGTGTATTTGTATAGTTAACGATGGGAAAACCAGTCAAAACTCTTATTCTTGATAAAATGGCGGCTCCCAAAAAAGTCGTATTTTTGTGGGGACCAATTGCTAACCTAAAAAGTCGTGTGAAAAATTCAGTCTGTGAAATTCAACTCTCAAAATATCGTTACGGGCTTGAAACTTTGTTAAACTTTAACAAAAAATTAAAAAATCTTACCCCATACCACTGGAACTATTTGTCAGATTAAATAAAATTTTTTGGAGAATATTTTTAGACATTTTTACATTCGATATGCATGAAAAAAGCAAAATCGATTTTTTAAAATTCAAAAGTGAATATGACCCATCAATTTACTCACTGCCTGCAATTATAACAGTAAACCGAAATAACAGCAGCATTGAATAGACAGAAAAATATCACTAACATTCTTTACTATTGCTGCTGTAAGTTAGCATTTTAGCACAACAGCGAAATGTTAACGCACGCTGTACGTGGAAAATGCTAAAAACATCATAACATTCTTTAACAACAACAAAATGTAAACTTTTATTCTTTACTATTGCTGCTGTATGTTAGCATTTTAACACAACGCCGAAATGTTAACTTACAGCTAACAGCAATTATTTCTTTTGCCTCCCTAATTTACAGTGAGAGCAACTGATTACCGGCTGTGCACCTGTTAATCCAAAATTAATCAAACAATTGCCCTACCAACATTCGAACCTGTTGGCCAAACGAGCAACTATCCAATTAGTTAGCGAACTTACCAACATCAAACCCAATAAACAACACAATAGGCAATCCAAACAGAGAATAATTTTTATAGTCTCTGATCCAGTATCACATACTCTCTTCACCTGAGGAGAGAGAGGAGGAGAATTTTAAAGTTTTATGTCCATTATTTCCATGCCATTGCATTCCGCCGATTCTGAAGGTGTTCCAGGTGTGCCGGTTCTGTCTGCACTTATCTCTAGTTGGAGCTGCAATTCAGTGTTGAGCGAACCCTTGCTGCACTAGGTTCAAGTGAGACGCGGTAGTTGCTTTCTGTCTGAACGCCGTGTATTAAAGTCACAATAAAAACAAACACACAGATTGAACGACGTAAATATTTGACTTACATATGTTCGCACAGTTGTCGTCGTTGTCGTATTTATCCGGAGCCTACGTTACCCGCTTTGGCTTAGTGTTGTTTGCGTGTTTGCTCGCCTGCTTGCTTGTTTGGGGCAGGTCTGCTGCAGTGAAGTGAAAACAAGTTTTGCGCCCCAACTTCAACACGTCCGCCAGGTTTGTAGGCGCGTGTGTGACATCGCTCCCCACGACCCGCACCGGTCGACACAGCATGTCGCCTGAAATAAACACGTTTTTGCCCATAGTTGTTTTCATTGTCGATTTTACTATTTTTGCTGATTGAGCACTACTCTTTATCAGTCGCTCGTACGCGCTCTGCTCTCGGTGTGTGCAATTCACTTGTTGCTCCAATTTCGCCAATGCACTCGTGCTCGTACATTTTATTTGCATTGTTTACGTTGTTGTAAAAGTTGTTGCCTGCTGCTAACTTGCAATCTGAGCTTTGTCGGTAGGGCTGCTTTTGCTGTTGTTGTTACAGTTGCTGGTTGCTGGGCCAAAAAATGTGCCTATTCTTAAGCAATTTAATGTGTGTGCTTTTTTGTATTGGTGTGCGTGTATTTGTTGGTGCGAAAGGTAATGGGATTAAAGCAGTCTAATCTAAGTAGAGTTTTGAATATAGTTATCACACATATTTAGAAGAAGCTGCTACCTCGGCCCCAGTACTTTAAAACCCAACAAGAAAACAATAAATAAATAAAATCAGAGTATACACCAAACAAAAGCTAAAATTGTAAAAATTAATAGAAATAATAATAAACAAACCTGACCCATATTTACGCACCGCTAGAGCTACTCGCATGCCTCAGACAATTTGAGCGAGCAAACAGCCACTCTAATGACGTTTACAGCATGACGGTCAAGACACTGTCATGGCCACCCGGTTGTAGCTTGTCGCCATTTCGTTTTTTTCTAACTTAAAATGGACTTATGGCCAGTAACACGTCGTATTTGTTTTTGAAGGTGTGCGTATGCACTTTATAACGGTACAAACGTGCATTTGCCTTTGTTGCAACAAAAAACTAAGAAACAGCCGTGTGGAGTGTGCAAGAACAAGAGCTAACCAAAATAAAACATTAAACCCATTAGGAAACAAATGGGCGTTGAGTATGCAGAGCAGCTGCTTATTCTTTTTCACTTTATCTGCACCGACTGACTTGAAAAAATTTAATAAAATCTTTCTTATTATAAATTTCAGTTGCTGCTGAGATTGTGGTTCGTGCCACAACTATTGACACAAGCACTTTACAATCATATATTTGCATTGTTTTTCTTCCGTTCGTCATTTTGTCTGCGCCGCCGGCTGCTGCAACTGTTTACCTGCCGCTGCCATTCGGCGACACAACAGTTGACCTCATTTACTTCGGCCCCCAGTTTGCTGTCGCGCCGCCGGTGTTGCTGTTGGTTTTGTGCAGCCAGTTCCAAGCGGCAGCAACAAGCGTGGCAAGAAAACAGCTGTGGTTGAACAGACGTCCAGTTGTGGCAAGCGGATTTCGTTGCCATAGGCTGCCACACACATATATATGTATGTATATATACATATACAAGTACACATATTTACAAACCGAATAAATATTGCAGACCAACAACATAGCAACACCACTGCGAGTGCTCTTTGCTGATACGTGTTTCCTCACCACCCCCCATTTGACATCATTAGGCCGCTGACGCAGAAGTTGCTAGACAACTTTTACTTAATAACGGTCAATATTTTGCGAATTTATTGCAACCATATTTTTGTTTTCATTTGTTTTTTTCTTGTGTTCTTAGTTTTATTTTTCTTTTGCTTTATTACTTAAATGCGCGTTAGCTACCGACAACAACTTCGTGGAATCTTGTTTCACTGTTGCAAATTGTGTTATTTGCGCTATTCTCACAACTTATTTCGATACGGCCGGACCGCGTGGATGTCTGTCTGCCACACATTAATGAAATTACAATTTTTGTGCATGTAAAAAAAAAATTTCATGTAAATCTAGATTTCACCTGCACTCTTATTTGAAGAAAAGTGAAATTTTTTTGTTGAAAAAACTTAGTATTAGTAATTTCTCAAGTTACTACATAATAAAAAAAAAAAAAAATGTCATACTAAAATAATTTTACGCGCGAAACTGAACGATTTTTAATTGAGCAACAACAACGAAAGATCACAAAAACTAAATCGGGCTACATAACTTTGCATTCACTTGCTTCATTTT
This sequence comes from Bactrocera latifrons, assembly GCF_001853355.1. Lineage (NCBI taxonomy): Eukaryota > Metazoa > Arthropoda > Insecta > Diptera > Tephritidae > Bactrocera > Bactrocera latifrons. Next base: position 2,025,152 of record NW_017536518.1, read on the forward strand.
ACTTTAACTTCTATTCTAATTAGTTAAAGTTTCCTCAACATTAGCTCCCCATTAATGGCGATAATAATAATAAATACTTGATAAAACAATGGCAACTCGCTGACTTGTGGAAAAACGTGGAAATCGCTTAATTGTGGGAAAATCTGAAACAGATCACCGTTACCGGCAAACATACACCGGCGCGTTTGGTTGTCTGCTAGCATACAATCGCACTCACTGCTGGAACGCCTAAAAGTATATTTGTGTGTGAATATTTTATATGGCTTAGCGCTTACCAGTTGCTTGTTCACTTTTTGATAGTCCGCCTACCGTCCGTCTAGTCATTGACCGCGACTAAAAAGTTAACAGACATTTGCTCACACATACACAGACATATTTCGTTGGCGTACTTAGTAAATTACAAATATAATAGCGCTGAATTGTTGTGAGTATTAACTTTTTTGCTTTTGAATGTGTATATTGGCTGCTATTAGATTCTAAACTAGCCAGCGTCAGCTTTACTGGTTTTTTCACGGTTACTGATTTTCTATTGTTTCGTATGACGGTTGCACACTAAAAGCATAATTTATTATACGTTGTTAGCTAAACTGTTCATTGGCTTATTGTAAATTTGCTATAATCGTCGCTTCAGATATGTGAAAATTAGCATAAATGGCAGTTTTTCGATATATTACCTGACTGAACGTAGTTTGATTTTTATTTATTTTTTAATATTTTTATATCTTTAGTTTGTTGTTTTTTAATATTTCGATAAAGAAATTTCTACCTCCATAATGTACAAAAATTGTAATGTATTTGTTATTACTTATATATATTTTTTCAATATATACATAAATATATCTGTTTTCTGCCTACAAAGTAATCCCCACCAGATGTAATACACTTATGTGAAGGATTTTTCCAGTCGCCGAAACCCTCTTCACTTTCTTCTTTTTGGTATGGCCTTCAGATCCTTCACCGAATTTTGATTTATATCTTCGATCGACTGAAAAGGGATTACACGTAGCCGCAGATTCAGTTTGGGGAACAAGCAAAATCCACACGTGGTCAAATCTGGTGAGTCTAGTTGATTGATGATTGACCTTAAAATGTTTCAGCCTTTTGTGACCACAAAGGAAAGTCGAGTAAAATTGGCATATAAGAAATAGCTGCGAGGTGAAAAGCCAGCGAGTGTAGCGGTTGACAGGTGAACACGCTGCGCACGGTGCTGGGCCTTGGCGTCACTTCGTGCCTGATTATTTTTGCGAGGCTTTTTGCGCTCGTCGCATTGCGGCTGCCACATATAGTATATTTTATTGACTACAAGTTGCAACTTGAATTTAGGTCGCGCGCATATGTATATAAATATGTATTTATGCCTTTTTACCAGTTTCGGTAGTATTGTGCATGTATTTGTGTGCCCAGTTCATACCCATTCTTTTATTTAATTGATTTTTTTTCCAACTAACTGCGCGCAATTTTTGCCTGGACTCTTGCTTTATTATGGCGATTGGTCGCTGCAGCAGCATGTGGTAGAGGCTAGCGGCTATTGCAAGCCCCCGATATATGCAAATTTGTCGAATATATGTGTGAAAATAAAGGGTATTAGCTTAAAAGCGCGTCTCTATGTGCGTTTTTGCAGTTAAACGAATTCAATAGTTTAATTGCAGCAGCGCCTGCGCCTGTCGCACGCTGCCAGGCATGCATTTGCATACCCGTTGCGCGCCGAATTGGGGTCAAATGCGGTTTAATGTCATTTTAATGCAAAGGTTCAATCGTCGAAAAGCACAGCGCGCTGGTCGATTTGAGTATGCGCAACTGGTAGGCGCAGTTATTGCCAAGTTCCCAGTAGTCGCCACAGCCCATTTGCAGTTCAGAGTGGTACACTGTTTTGCATATTCATTGATGAGCACTTCGGATGCGCATGATAATTACGATAATTTTTATTATTATTACATATTCAATTTGCGCGTTGAGTTTTCAATTGATTATTTTTTAATTTTCTGCTTTTTCTTAATTGTTAGTGCTCACTGGAGTCTCCGAGACTTTGAATTCATATCGAGATTATTTTTACGCCTGCTGTAAAATACTGAACAAAAAAGTGTTTGTCTACATTTTTTATTTCTTTACAATACCGGATGGAGTTCGGTTGCTAGCTCCAAGAGGAGTAGTCGTCAGACTCTGCGGCCTCACTGCTGATACCTCCTCCAGGGAATCATACTATTGGGACCCCAGATGCTTACATCGTAGCTTTACCAATGAGTGATAAGTGCGCTAGAGATGCTCCATTGTTTCCTTGGTACCCTGCTCTAAACATTTCCTGCACCCTTCTCGATCTATCAGCCCCATCTTGCGGGCGTGTGTCGCCACAAGACACTGACCAGTTAGTATTCCTATCATGTTTTTGCATTTCTATCGAGAGCGCTGATTTCGCTGCGCAATTTTCAGTGAAGAAAGCTTCAAGAGCCACTGTTGGAGTTGTTCTTAAAGCTCCCGTTAGGTTACTAACTACAACCGAAAGTAATAAAATTTTGAAGACTGCTTTCTATAACATTAGCGACACATTATGAAAATCTGCTAGATAGCGCCAGCGTGGAATTGTTGCTTAAAAGTGTATTGTTGATGTTTTTCATTTACTTTTATGGTTTGCCATTTGTTGCTGAGTATTTTTGTTAATTTTTAAGTGTCTTGTTAAGAAGATACAACATCAACTAGCCATCAACTTTAACGTTCGCAAATTCCATAGTTAATTACACATTTTTTCATGCACATAGATAAATATATTTCTACATGTGCATTAGACTTCAATTACGAGCTTTGAAACTAGATACATTTCAAGGAGGTTCAATCGTGTAAAACTTCAAAATATAAATGATTGAGTTGACTGAATTTACTACTTACATTTAGCGACTACCCTAATGTGCAAATTATATTCAATTATTTGATGAATTTTACCAATATTCGCATTTTCGAAAGCATTTATACGTTACGTTCACAACATCTTCACTAAATATTACCGTCAATTATATTCACCAACGCGTCCAACCCTCAGAAAATCGGCGGACGGTCGCAAAACCAAAGCAAAGCATTGATGGAGGGAACGGCTTACAAATGACGCTCATTAAGGCAAATTTTGCGAACATTCGGCATGCAGTTTTTTATTGGTGCTTCTTCTGAATAGATGGACTTTAATTTTATGACTCACACAGAAACAACAAGAATCATATATCACTACCGGCGAAGTAAATGTCAAACGTCGGCAATACCAGTAAGCTTTATCTACTAGACACGTGCAAAAACAAGAAAAATAATGCGCGTTCACACAAAAAATAGTTATTCACAGACAGCAAAAGCAACGCGAAAACCGCATGAAAAATGGCGTGTAGAAAAGGTGCGGCGTAGACTGGGTGAGAATCTCTTCGAACACATTTTTACATACACACATATTTATATATTTGTTTTTATTGTACTGAGAGCTTTTGGCAAAATAATGAACAATTTTTATTTTTATTTTTTAACTTTTTCTTTTACTTCATTTTTATACATTTTAGTATTTATAAAAGATTTTTCCTGATTTTTGGTTTTTTTTTAATTTTATTTTTTATTTTATAGTGGTTATGTAATCAATTGCATCTTCCTTATTGCCCGTAATGACTGCTCATAAATTTTGACTTTTATTTATTTGCGCTTGGAGCCCATCTCATTCATGCATTTCCTTCTCATTATTTTCTTTCTAATTTTTGGCAGTTTTTCCCTGCGTGAAGTGAGAGTTGTCCATTGTGCACTCACTGCGCCTGTTATGCGCCTAACGGCAGATGCGCTACGCCAAGAGATAACTATGAGACAACGAAAAGCTGCCAGAGTAGAAAAGAAAATATATAATAAAAAATGTGTTTCTTTGGCAAGAAGATGCTATGAAAAGCTCGTAATGCAAAAGGTTATGAACTTAGTGGAAAAAGCGCGGCAAACGGTAAAAGATATATACATATGTACATATGTATGCCTTTATAATATATAGATAGCTATTTACAGACTCGAACTGTGTAAGGATTGTATTTGTATACTAAGCTGTTGGTAAGTTCCAGTGGTAAGACTTTGGTTGAGTTAGTAGATGGCATGTTGCAGATAAAGTTAGCAGCGAGAAAATAGAATTGGCTAAACCCAGTCGGTACGAGTGTAACTGGATTTTTTTTACCCACTTCATTTATCTAGGAATTTGGGAATTTTTTCGAAATACAGTTTAACTTTTTCAAAATTTCTTAATTTTCGTCTGTTCTCAGTTGAGTTCATTTTTATACAAAAGATTTTTAAATTCAAAATTTTTTTTTAACAAGTGCCAAACAGACAAGTTGCCTCAGCATTTGCCACTTTATACACCATTTAGAATTGATGTGTTGACTACCTACGTAGCGAGTGCTCACTTCCAGCAATTCACTTGTCAATAACAACATTATAAATATGAGCTCAACGAAGTGCAATTTTAGTAGGTGTGTCCCTTGAGTCTACCAGCAGCCAGTAACCGCCGGCAGATAGAATTACATTTGCGCACTTGTTGAACAAGTTGGTTGGCAATTAAATGCAAAGTGCGCGCTCAACTAAACCCGACCACAGATGTGCTGCCGCTGCTGGCTTCTAATAATATGGTCCACTCATGTGAGCATTTACGCACACATATATACAAACATACTTGCTTATAATAGGTGAATAATAATGAATTTGTAACCTGAAGTCAAACACTTGTGTTAAAATTTCGCTGAACTAACTGATTGAGCACCTAGGCTTTTGCTTTTTTTTTTTTTTTTACTGGAAGCTTTTGTTTTTCTGCTTCTTCGAGCTAATTTTAATGGCGCATAATTTATTATCGCCGCTTGTCGTTGGCACACTTCATTGTGGAACAACACTCACAACCCAAACACATATAAGAACACATATATACACTGTACATATGCATAATATATAAATATTGAACCGTTTCATAGTAGTCACTGAACGTACCCCACTCGGCTTCTCTCAACTGCCAAGGCGCGATTGCATTTTCTCATCGTTCGCGTGTGAGTGCTTCGCTTTGACAGCACAGAAGCATACTTAACGGTAGTTTAGTTAGCCATAATGAATCACGCAGAGCCGTAAAATATTGTCGCTGCGGGGTTATGGCGTCGACACGCAGACTTTGGTCGAGTTTAAACCTAAGCCGATGAGGGTTCGTTATGTTCTTTTTGGAAAGCTGCTAAATGAAATGAAAATAAATAAATGATATTTAAATATAATCAATGTTAGAGTGAAAATGAAAGATTCTACAAAAATTATTTAATCTAATAGAAAATATAAGCTGAGTAAAAAATATAAGCAAAGTTAAGTTATAATATATCTTTACTAATACACATATACGAGGTGTGTTCAAAAGTTATCGCGAATTTTGTGGTTTTATTTTATTTATTCATGAATATCTATTTTGTCCCCTTCAAAGTAATCCCCATGAGATATTACACACTTGTGCCATCGGTTTTTCCAATCTTCGAAGCACTTCAAAAAATCATTTTTTTTTTTATATTCTTCAGCTCCTCCTTCTATGCCGTCTTTATCTCGTCAAGGGAAGCATAACGTCGTCCTTTCATGGGCCTCTTCAGTTTAGGGAACAAGAAAAAGTCACAGGTCTGGGGAATACGGCGGCTGCGGCATCAATAGTGTGTTATTTTTGGTCAAAAAGTCTCGCAAAAGCAACCATGTGTGAGCAGGGGCGTTATCGTGGTGCAAAAGCCAATTTTTGTCACATATTCTCTCCCTTCTGAGAACATTTTGTACCACCGAGAGATGTTGCTTCCTATTTTCACACAAAATTTGATACAGGTTCTTTGATCCATTTTTTTGAATAGGTAAAAATCGAAGACGATCCAAAACACGTGCAAGCAAAGCAGCTGTCAACAATTAAATGAACATTCAAAATGTCCGAGCTTGTCGGCATAAGTGAGAGGCATGACCAATATAACGCCACAAAAAATTCGAATATATGTAACCCGCGAAAATTCAAAATTCTTGAACACAGCTCGTACACTCATTCTATAAATGTGAGTAAGCTCATAAGCACAACATTTTCCGTCACCGTGGTTGCATTCCATTTTGGCATTTCAACAGCAATTACACCTTAAACAGATGTTTAATGTTCAACGTTTGGCATTTCAGGGCTTTTTGAGCATCTTCGTGGTGCATTGCTGTAGCAAGAAATAAATATGCATCAGGAATGTAATTGCGGTTGAACGACACGAGATTTGATGAAATGTCGTTGTAAACCGGTTGCAATAAAATTTTGTGGAGATAAATGTATATTTAGATTACAAGTGACATGTGACAAGATTCCTTAGCTGACTCTGCTTTAGGTATTTTTGCTCACTGTGCTGCTTAACCATAGAGAATTATAGTGAGTTTTAATAGCTTGAAATGCAATTTATTGATGTAAATTTAAGGTTAAGGTTACGAAGGAAATAAAAAGCAAAATATCTAAATACCACAATGAGCTTTATGTAGGAATGTAATTAATTTACATGCTCATATATTTTAGTGTTGAAAAGTTATGAATTAAAATGTTTAACCCTTATGTGAGCACTCGAGTACTCTGGGTGCTCATTAACGTGGCTAAAACTGGGTGCTCACATAAGGGTTAAGGCAGATGAGTTAGTGATTATATTGGGTAGTCGAAAGTTTTTTCGTATTTCTTATCAAAGTTCAAGATATTATTTCTTATATTTTTAATAATAAATAAATAAACAAATATGTACCATTTTGGTCTTTAATTTCACAAATTTGATATGTGTCTTGCAAGGCATTCTTCCCTTTTTCATACCAAAATTTCAAAATAAAGCGAAATTCTTAATTTTTTCATTAATTTTTGAGCAGCTGTAACATGTTTTCGACTTCCCCAAATTTATTTATGTTTTTGGTTGGATGAAGCCTTAAAGTCTCGACTTTCCAACACTATAAGGTACACAATGGGATTGGTAACACTGGAGATATACGACTGCAACGACATCCAATAAAAAATACGAAAAGGCTTTTTCGACTACTAAATATTTAAGTGGTTAAATTTAAATAAAATTAAATTTCGTATTTGCATACAATTTCCTTTTATTTTTACCTATTCTGTTGGAAAACCAGTGTTTTCCGTCTAAGCGCCTAAAACTATACCTGGATAGTGATTTTCAGCAATAGTATTTTTGTAATATTATAACCTCAATCTGTATCTTGGCATAACGAAATGTTCGTGTCTAAAAAGCCACTGTGAGGCACTAGACCTTACCACACTTCAATAACTTTGGGAGAAAACTACGTTAAAGTTTATGAGCACACATGCTTTTTAGCCAATCATTTTAAGAATAAGTCATAGGAGGATGGAGTCATGTATAGAAGTTCACGAAAGTGAGGAAAGTTCTCTGATCGCCATTCATTTGGAAGTGGCCAGAAACGATTCTTTTACATATGACTCAGGCAGCTCACGACTTCCGGTCCTTGACCAAGTATCCTCTGGGTAGCCTAAGAACATCCGTTTGAAGGCAAGCTTAAGTGAAAAGGCGATTCATTCCCTGCATAGTGTTATGCGCTGGGTTTGGAACCCGCTACGTAAAAAATCATACCAAGGAAAAGTAACGAAAAGCCTTTGCTGTTGTTAACTCGCCTATAAACGCGTAAGCGGTGTCTACGCCAATTAAGAAGAAGAATAAACGGAAATAGTAATTTAAGGTTGGAGAAACTTTACTAATTGATATTGTTTTTTCGTCTTTTAGACCATTAATTTTCAAATATGAGCAAATTTTTGTGGAAAACAAAGATAAAAGAATTACTCGCTGATATCTCACTTTACTAAATTAGCTAGAATGCATATTAGTAAGTCCTGAAAAATGACACTTCAGAGCGAAGTGAAGAATAAATAATGAATGAAGGAACATTAGATAGGTACAGCAAACGGTAATTAATATCAATATATGTAACTGTTTACACCCTTACGTGACTTTATGTAGAAGATAGTGATTAAGTACTTATAAAAAGTACTATAAAAAAAAAAAATTTCTGTATATATAACAGAGATCTTTGTACATACATATAAAAGTATACACACATATGTATATATGTATACGTGTATGTATGTATATATACCAATATTTACCAGGCCCACAGCTAAAGCAATACCCAAAATGTAACCACATGCTCTAAATTGATAACTATTCTCAAATATTGCGCTCATTTCCTTCTTCCAAAGCATTACGTGGAAGTCATCGATTCACATTTAAGTCGCACCGATATGTTTTGGAACGTTTCAGCAAAAGGCATGAGAGAAGTCCCGAATTAGAAGTAAACAGTTCAGTAACTCTTTCTATCCACGCATTTTGATGTTTGCTTTCTATTATCAAGTATGTTTGTATTTAATTTTTTCTTACTAAAGGAGCAACTTGCCACACCTCAACCTTTAACCAGCTAAGTGCAAAGTCGCTCAAGTCCAATATCAAAGTCAGATACTTCTATGATTCACAAAAACAGTGAACAGCAAAGAGCGTGGAAATATTTACACTTTTTGACGAAAGTGAAACTTGTTGTGCGCCGCGCATGAAATCTATTAGTCTGTGAACATTACTTATGCGCTGCCTAACTTTATGAGCCTCACTTTGGTGCATACATATTTATAGTATGTGTTTTTGTGTACTTATGCCTTTAAGCCAAATAATTGCTTTGTATACAAATATTTGCTTTTATGTTAACGTCAAAGCACCGAAGAAGCGGTTAATTTTTATTTAACTAAACTGGTTGCCTAACCTGATTTTTCCCCTTTCAAACAAAATTAGAATATATTTTTTTCTCAATCCGTATATCTCATCTGTTGGCTTCAGTTAAAATTATTAAATTACAATAAAAGCTTTGTAAGCATATTCATAATATTTTTGACGAAGAGTTTTACGCTTAACGCTTTAAGCAGATTATCTTATTCTTTTTGATTTTTGTTTCTATTATTTATGTTCGAAAACCATAGTGTATGCGATTGATTATGTAGCTATTTGGTATTAAAAATATATATTTTTTTATTGCGTATTTATATTAATGCTAATTTTTTCCTGCTGTTGCCAAACTTTTTTTATAATAAGTTGAATTCGGCTAATCAACCCTTTTGTCTGAAGTAAAATTCTTTCTACCTCCTTTATTTAACTTATACTACCATCATCCATTACTGCAACATAAAAGCTTTTATTCTCATGCCAAATTCAACAATACTAAACCCACTCACTCACTTTCATCCGACGATAATGCGAAAGCAAAATAGGAAAAGTAGTCATTGAAAATACTGCTTCTATATGCAGTTTTCAAATTGCACTTTCTACTCAAACACACCAAGCAACACCAACTAGCACACATAGCGTATGTGGCGCCATTCGTTTGCAACATGAAAAAGGAAACCAATTGTAAGACTGACGTGTGCAGACCACGCTGAAGCGACGCACGCATACAAAAACAAAAAAAAAAAAAAAAAAAAAAAAAAAAAAAA
>NW_017536518.1:2035403-2075499 GCF_001853355.1 Bactrocera latifrons
CATTTTGTGGGCGTGGCAGTGGGCCGATTTTACCCATCTTCGAACTTAACCTTCTTATGGAGCCAAGAAATACGTGTACCAAGTTTCATCATGGTATCTCAATTTTTACTCAAGTTACAGCTTGCACGAACGGACAGACAGACATCCGGAGTTCAACTCTGCTTGTCACCGTGATCACTTTGGTAAATATAACCCTATATCTGACTCTTTTAGTTTTAGGACTTACAAACAGCCGTTATGTCAACAAAACTATAATACTCTCTTTAGCAACTTTGTTGCGAGAGTATAAAAATAAATAAATAAAAAATAAAAAACATAAAAAAAGCATAGATTGTAGGTTCAACGACAACATCAGCCGAGGTGACTGTAGCAACAATTTGTTTTTTTTTGTATACAATTGTGTTCTGTGTGTTTTCACATTTTAACAAACGCTGCAATATTAAGATCATGTTGTAGTGCAGCGCCAAGTTAAGCGAATGATTCGATAGTGTGTAGATAAAGCGAAAATATATTGTATGAGCCACAAGTGTGTATATTTTCTTTTTCGTTGTCACACGAGGTAAATTTCTCTTGATTTATTGAAATTTATTATTTGTGACTTCTGCTTCGCTTTCAAGTTTAAGCGGAGATTGACTTTCAAAACAAGATGCTGAAGAATGGGATTTTTTAATTAATTCTTATTTATTGTGCAATTGCTATTATAATAAGCATTTTAATTTTTTCTATTGAACTTGTCCGCATTTTACTATTTACTTACTACACGCCCAGAAATGTAAGCAAATTTTTTTAATGTAAACCTAAAATAACCCCATGTTGCATACGTTTGGGCACGTGGTTAATTTTAGTTTAAATATTTTCTTTTGTAAAATTACAAAATTAGCAAATATAACTGATGATCGTAAGCTGTTCAATCAGTTGATTGCCATCTGAGCCGACAAGTATTCGTCAACTGATCATCGACGCTATATTGTGATGAACTTTACTTATATTACAATTACATATAAACTTAGCTATGTAACAATTAATTTCAAAGCACTTTAATGAAATCGAGAACATTTACGTGATATTTATTCTTTTATTTTTTATTTGAACATTAACCATTGGACATAATCCGGTTACTTTGAGAGATTGAAAAAATGCGCTTATTTGTATCATTACTAATTTTATTTTAAAAAGCGATAATAAATTCACAAAATTTATGAGACGATGAAGCTAAAAGCAATCTCTTCTAGGCTAAAAAGAGTAAGCTAACAAACATATTGTGTAACTGTCGAGGTCAAGAACCCAACAAACAAATTAAGCTCAGTTATATAACAGACATCAATAGAAATATATACAAAAGCAACATAAATTTATATTACGCGCATAAACATTAAGCTGAGTTCGGGACCACAACAAACGCTGCTCAGTATATATTTCAGAAAAAAGTGCCTTTTCTAAAACTGAAATAATTTCAATTTAATTTATTGACAGTTGCTTTGCATACAATTCCATTGTCACTTGTAAGTCACGGCCAAAAGTGGTGTGGCAAGCAATTGTGTCAAAAGCGGTGCCGATGCAAAGAGCTACATATAGAAACAATAACAATGGTGAATGCACTGATATTTGACGGGCTAGGCATTTATCAATACTGCGCAGTCAGATCCTTATAAAGCATGAAATTGGTGGCTCGCTCACTTATCGGTGATGGTATTGTTTATCAAGATGAACATACGCATGCGCGCATGCACGCAAATAAATGCGTAGGTTACCTTTTATATTTCGAAATTCGGAAATTCCGTTGCTGCGATATTGCAACTCACAATGTTATCTTTGACTTTTTTGATGCTATACGTACTCAGAACGTTTTTATATACCACCGCTATTTCTGTTGCTTGCAGTAACTTGAAATATGCATCTCGGCTAGAAATAGAATTAAACCGCGAGCAATTATTCTTACAACTTTCGACGTGGATTGGCTCAGCAACAGTGCATCAATGAACTTGTTTAAGTTTTTGGCGGTGAAGCGCCATCGAGAGACGTTGTTTCTCGATGGTCTCTTTATGCAAAATATATTGATAAACAATAAAGCGATTTTCGATTATTAACATTTTTTTTTTACCTAATCTTGAAATATAAAAGACAACCTACGTGTATGTTGTTGTTGGTGATGCAGTTCAAGCAAGCACCAACACTAGCATACTTGAATGGGCAGAGAATAACATTATTGATATCACGCATAGATATGAGTTTGGCACTCACACTCACGCCGATATTTATGCAAATTTAAGCGTGTCCCGTATGAGAAATGCGTGGCAGTGAAGTCGCCGCATCATAAAGCGATAAGGCAAAAACGACGAGCAACAACAAAGTAGCAACCATAAAAGTAAAGTAATATGTAAATGAAATAAAATAAAATTATCCAACACTTTGAGTCGGGGACCATTGCATGCAAATTACGTTTTTATACGCATGCGCAGTAGATGCGCATCAATATATGTGTATACGTGCGTTAAATGTAAAATAAATCAATTTTGGTGTGACTTTGGTATCGCCAAGACAAGCAAATCCGCAACGTAAAGCGTAATTTTTGTTCGAGTCTTGTGATCTCATGTCATGACAAATGATTACTGCCGATTACCGTTGATTTTTTTTAGGCTTTTATTGCTTATATTATAATAATAATCATTTGGTGTTTCGGAACTAAAACGAGAGTAACGAGTGACACGACGCGGTGCTATATCACAAATAAATTACCAAAAAAAAAAAAAAAAAAAAAAAAAAAAAAAAAAAAAAAAAAAAAAAAAAAAAAAAAAAAAAAAAAAAAAAAAAAAAAAAATCCAGCATACATATTATGAGTGATTGAGATATACAAATATTATTTGTATATGTGAGCGCGATTACTTGGCCGCATGCGATTGCAGCGCCAACAATAAAACTGAACGAAAATATTGTCAATAATTTCCTCACTCGAGGCCAGAACACCACAGCTACCTATGAACAAGAGAAATAAGTGCTAGAACTAGATATAAAACTTATTCTACTCAGTTTAGTGTTTGCTGTTGTGTTGCTCATGCTGTTTCTGTAGCTATCACTGCGAGCGCATGCGCATTTCGCACCATATTTGGCGGCTCGCACAAGATTTTCTCGCACACATCCTGTGGCATCACAATGCCGCACTCTCGCAGTTTTGCTGATTGTGTGGCGTTACAATTTTAAATCAAGTACACCAATTTCTTTCTCTTAAAAGGTGAGTAAAAGCAAATCTATTTGGTACGCAACGCATTGTTATCGTGCTTTTATGTTAAATATATTTCTTCTACATACTTAGTATAGTGCTTTTCGTTCCAAAAGTGGGTTTAAAAGCAAAGAATTTCGAAGCACACTTTTATTTAGATTGCAAATAATTTCTGATACATAAAGACTATTTATTAAATATAATAGCCTTTATTTACTTTAATATCATGTTGGAAAAATTTCAACCTACTAATTTAAAATCCTACTAAATTAAAAAAAAAAAAAAACGCATTATTAATCGTAGATGTGCGGGTGACCATGTGGGCTTAGTTTTGATAATCATTCGAGAACTTCTTCTCTAGTGACTTCAATATCATGGTGCGTGTGCAGCAATGCCAGGCCGGTCAATCTATATTGAAGCATGTTCATACATATCCATGTTTTCATCGCAGGAAGTGTGCAGAATATTCGAACAAAACTATGAGTTATGAAGTGAAGGCTTACTTACATTACAGTTCTTCAACGTTTTCAATGCAATAGTTGGTACTTTTTGTCTTTTGATTTTGGTTTCTGCCCCCAATGACACTGACAGTGATCAAATTCGCTTTGAACTTCAAACGTCACTCGACATTGTCATTATGAAAAAAGACTTTGAATCCATCTATCAAGCAGTCAGTAAGATAAATAATTCAAATATTCTTGATTGTTCTTAACCGGGCCGACCAGAAAAGACGCGTTTTGAGAAAAACGCGTTTGAAGTTCAACAACTCCTAGAGAAAGGTCTCCGAGGCGCTCTAGGAAACTCGTTATAACTTCCGAAATATTTAAAATTTCTGTCTGAAAATGTCACAGTATATTCTCAAGACATTGTACTTTCAAATTAAACAAAAAAAAACATTTCCGGTTTTTGAGCCCAAGTTACCAGACCACTCCCTTCAATGAATGCACATGCACGCTTTTGTCCTTAAATTGGTACATTTAAAAAATTCAATTCAAATTATGAAGGTATTATTATTTTTTTTTATTTTTAGAAAACATAATAAATTTTTAATAAAAAAGTTATATAATAAAAAAAAGAATTAGAATAAAAACAAATTTAAAATATTTTTTGAAAGTTTTTGTCAAATGAAATATTGTTATTAAGTAAATATTATTTACTTGAATAAATAAAATTGAAAAACAAATATAAATTAAATTAATTTTTTGCAAATTTCCGAATAAAAGTTTTATTTTCATATAAAAGTTATTTTATAATTATGAAAATAAAGTTTTTATAGTATTTTATTTAACAGTCTACATACCCGTAATTGCAGAGTCCCATACTTCTGTTGTAAGCCCTGCGGCCGCCTCACACGCGTCACTTGTCGGCTTGGTCGTAGCTCAGCTGCGCAAACTCACTTGGCGAGTGGCTGACTGCCTGACTGATTATTGACACATTAAAAACTTTTTTGTGTGCTTATCGTTACTTCATTTTACATTACCGGCGGCTACCCGAAAATTAAACTTACATGTAAAAATGAGAAAAAAATGCTGAAATAAATTATGAGTGCGAAAATTCTTTAGAAAAACATATAAATAAAACTCGTCAAACTGTTAGCGCCTAATATTTTTTAGGAGTGCCTACCAATTGATGGCTTTTGGCGTTTATTTACTGTCAAATTTATACGCATATATGTATGTAGGAAATATATAAACTGTATGCGAAAAAGTAGAGCTTGTTTTCTTATAACTATTTTCTTGTTTAGGGCTCTTTTTTTGTTGTTTCCACAAATATGGCGGCATTACGTTTTGAATATCTTTTTTTTTGCGTTTCGCTATTGTTGCTTGTTTGCTGTAAAATAAAAAAAGAAAGATGAATAGCATGTGAATTCATATGAGACTCTTAATGGTGCTTATAAAAATGTAAAAAAATTTTAAAGTTAATTGTTTATACTTATCTTAAATTAATTAATATAATCTTGTAAGCAGCTCGATAACTTTCGGCATTTATACCAAAAACATTTTTTGTAACTTTGCAAGAGCGCGACGTTCAATTAAGACGTATTATTTTATATGTGTATGTATATATCATGATTGATGTATTTTTAATCGAAAATATTACCGGAGTTAAGTTAGAAATCAAAGCATTTTCGAAAAGTTAACCAGATATTTAGTGAAATGAAATGATACAAATCCTAATTCTTCCACACAGGCCACAAGGAGTGGTCGCTCATAAAATTTTTGATTTATTTGCCAGCCACCGATTAAGTGACGGTATGCAACTCCTAAAGCTACCTTAAACAAACGGTAAACGCACAAGTCAATATAACTTAATGTGCGCACGCACACTCACACACATATGAACAAATATAGATATATATGTGTACTTGGCACGCATTCATATCAACCAACAACAATCATTTCAGCTCCAATGCGCCGACAAACTGCCAATTAAGCTTTGCAACGGTTTAACGCGCTTGTTAAACAAGGCGGAAAAATAAAAAAAAAACGAGTTTTTGTTGTAAAACTTATTCAATGTTTATTTGACGTAATTAATTTGTTTGTGGCGTGGTGGCTTAAATAGTTTAGCTGCAGGTGCCAACAAATAATCGCTGATTGCCATCGCAGACTCACTGGCGTACAATTTCTATTTTTTTCTCTTTTGTGGAGCACTGATTTGATAGCTATCGCTGTTGAGTTGTTGCTGCGCATTTTTATTAAACTGCAACTATAAAGTAGATACTAACGAGAGCGCTGAGTTATTCTCGTATTGCATTGGAAGTAAATTGAAGCGGCGAACAAATTGCGTGGGAGAAATAAATGTGCAAATGTGTTTTTTAAAGTCAAAACGAAAAGGAACCTTGTTTATAAATATATTCAGATTTCCTTTTTTTCATTCAAATATTTGTTCAGCTTAGCTTTGGTTCCAGGTATTCTTCAGCGCTCGCGTTTATTTATGTGAGGTGTTGGTGGAAACCTGCGCAGCTCTAGCAACTTGTAATAATAATACTTGCGTGCAAAAAAATCCATACATATTTATTTTTTATTAGACAATGCGCACATGTGGCTGTAATTTAAAAACTTTAACCTCGAATTGCTTCGTATAGCGAGCAATCATCGGCGTTAATCGGTTTCTGCTGTCATTGATACGGTTTAAGTAGAGCACATTTTGTGGGTTGGTATTTGAGAGCAGTGTTTTCTTTGTTTTGTTACCTCAGTGTTCATGGGTATGATGATTGAATTTGTGGCTTATGTATAAATAAGTTTTGATTATGATGATTACAAAAATATATCGGTTAGCAATAGAATATAATGTATGAGAATAAGAGCAAAATGCTTCCAAAATAAAACTTAAAAAATACTTAAACTTAAGACAAGAAAACTTCATCGAACTTCACTAGAGAAGCATTAATGATAATTACCAAAAAAAAAAAAAAAAAATTATTACGACTAACTAGAGAAAAGTTATGTACGCTAAAATGTAGGCAACGTTTTATTATGCATTTCAAAAAATTCTACTTCGCACTGTACACAAGTAATCTCATAAATACTGTCGTACGTATTCTGTTTTCCTTCAAAGGTAGAGCCAACAAAAAATACTTATAATCTAAGATTTATGGATTATTTCAAGTAACAGAATGACATTAAACCTTCTAAAGTGTTTCGTCAGTAATAACATTTTTAATAACATAAAGAATTTTACATTCAAAAACTTTAATTTAACTTATCTCTGTTCATTTTCTCTGTAAGATGGTTACTGGTACTTAGGAAACACCTTTTTCATCAAACAATGTGCACTTCAAACACAATTATTTCCCCATTTGTGGCTTGAGCTGATATTAGAGGCACCACAGGTATGCGCTTAATTGATAAGCAATTAGAAAAAGTCAGTAATTCACATACAACAGTCGCGACAAACAAAATATCGGTCAAAGCGAAAAAAAAAATTGGTTCCCAAAAAATATTGAAAGTGATGATAATGCCAAGAGGAATGTGGAGCACACCCACACTAATGCAATAACGATGGGTATACCCATCGATCACCTGAAACCGATTACTTTTGCAACAACAATATTGCAGTATTGGCATTTTATCGTATTTTAACCACCAACATATCTCAAAGCTACGCGGAATCCGACCATTGTATTGCTCATACAAAATGCATTGCATTGTTGTTGCTGCATTTTAATTGCACTTAAGCACAAACATGATTGGAAACAATCAAATGCACGTGACGTTGCGACTGAAAATTATCTCCGCAACCAGACAGGCAGTCCACCAGTCAAACGCCTTCAGGCACACCCACCTAACGCGAGTGCCCAACAAGCGTCAACACATACACAAGCATAGTTACAACCAAAGGCATCGTGGAAAATAATAACTGCTAAACATGTGAATAGCGAGTTTCGCCATTTTGTGCTATGTAATATCTTCATTGGCCTAATGGAGTCTTTGTATGACAAAATTGATTTTCATGGGTCCCTGCTTTTCTGTGTTGTTATTTTTGTGGTTTTTATTTCTGGGAGAATTTTTACAATTAACTTGTATTCGACATGTGCTCGCAGATAAGATAGCGCAGCTGAGGCTAAAGTGCTCCGCGGATATATCAGGCGCCCGCCAACAAAGTCTCCACTTTCAATTTCATGCGCTCGTATCTGTCTAATGTATGTGTGTGTGAGCTCTTATTGTGGATGCTGATCACGCTGACGGGGCTCATTCAGCTATGGCCAATCCCTGTTACTTATGATTTTGGCCACACGCCTCAGATTTCATGCCACACTATTTTTTGTGGTTGCTTAATCATTTGAATGGATCAAATGAAAATACTTTAAAAAAATAAAAAAATAAAAAAATTATCAAAAAATTTAAAAATATCTGTTTTTATAGATAAGAATAATTAAATAAAAAATCTACTCCTTTAAACATTGCGAAAAAATTTAATTTCATTTAAAAGTTCTAAAAATAATGAGGAAAATATCTCAGAAAGTAAAAAATATGTAATAGATAAAAAAAAAAAACTGAACACATTTAAATTCKAAAATGCTAGTGAAAATCGTAATTTTTTTAATAAAAATATCTAATAACTGTAAATAATAGTTAGTTAGTAAAAAAAAATGATTTTATTGCAATTTGAAAAAAAAAGTAGAAGGTTAAAAATAATCAAATACTATTAGAATGCAATAATTATAAAAAGTATTAGCATACAAATTTTAAATTCAATATTGACTACAGACGCGCCCCTTTTACTTTCGCTTAGTTTTGTCGACTTTGTTAGCTGCAATTGCAATTTTCGTAGTATATAAATTATATATACATATATGTATGCATGTGTGTTTGCAACCGAATATTTTATACTCTTGCAGTCGGAAGTTTTTTTTACCTTGAAACCCTAACACATCCCATACCACAGCTGCGCTCATTCAGTTAATATCATACATACAAACATACACATAAAACGGCTATGTCGCCTACTTATGGTCAAGTTCCGTGCGGCATGTCACCGTTGCGTCCAATGTCAAATTATCATGGAGTATATTCGTCAACATGACTCGCTAAATGAGTCAAGCGCCTTTTAACCAGTACATTGAGCAAAACTTATTTAGTATGTGTGTATATGTAGGTGTGCGTGCATAATAAGCGTTCATTGAATGTGTTTTGTTTCCAGTTCCCAATAGATTTATTGCACACGATAACGCTACTTTCATATGGAATCTGCAACATTTACCGCAATGGACCAGATTTGTTAACTTGTTTGGTAGCATGCATTATAACAGCAACAGTAACAAAACGGAAAACCGAAAAAATAAAATAACAAAAAAATAAATGTGCAAGAAAAGCAATAAAAAAGGGTGCAGTAAAAACGCACCATGCCACCAAAGAGACGCCGCAGGCTTAGCCACAGTCGTCTAGCTATTCACCGGGCCGGCTGGTCCAGATGGTGGTCCCAAACTCCTGATCTATTATACGATGCCGACGCGCCGCCTTAAATGCTGACTCCGGTTTAACCTGATTTCCGCGGCATTTAAGCCAATTTTGCATAAATTATGCGCGATTTTCTTTTTGTAATTTTTTTTCAGTTCTAATATATTTATTATAATTGTCGTTTTCGATGTTTTTACTCCATGAATGTGGAACAAGTGAAAGAAGGAAGGACGTAGGAAATGCAGAAAAGCTGCATAAGCGCTTTGTCGCTATGTTTCCTTATTCTCTGTTTGGCTTCTGCTGCTGGTCCGGACACTGTTGCATTTAGTGCCAGCAAATTTTGTATCATCTTACGCCTGCTGTGTAAATCGTAGCTAGCTTATGAGAGCTCTTTCTAATTCGTTCTCTAACGCCACAACTCAATTTCCTGCTGAATTTTAGTTTCAGTCAATTTATATTGGTATTTCGGTGAGTTTCGATTTGCTGGCAGTGCCACTGCGACGATTCTTTATATAGCGTTAAATTTGTTGTTGTTGTTGTTATGACTGATATTCTTAGGCCAATTGCAGTTGCCAGTAATTGCTGTTTGAGCAAATGTTGAAGATGCTTATCGTCTGCAAGGTTGGTTCCAGTCAACTAACTAACGGAGACTTGGCTCAAAAAAGTGAATTATATACTTAGCGGGCAAGTTTGCATGCAAAGAAAGAAAGAAAAAAATAAAAAAGTAAAGGAGTGGCATGAGGAGAAATTTTAATAAAATGACAAACAAGAAAATAAATTGAAAGCACACAGAAACTAAAATTATCTATTAAGAATAATACTCAAAGAAGAACTACAAAAATTAAACAAACGAAGGAGAGAAAGAATAAACTGAACAAGGGATAAAATATTGCAAAATAATTACTCCCGGCAGCGTTTACAATTGTGCAAATTACTGAAAGTGTGTAGTATTGCCACGCTCTGTTAGCTTTGCCATTTTTCACACTTTCACGTTCATTGTACTCGTAAGCTGTTTATAACAACACTCTTCGTGCAACATACAAATTTACATATATTTAGTTTTGATTTCATATGTATATAGTATCGGTGCTTTAAAAATATACAGATAATTATGAATCAGCATATGTTTTTATGTATAAATTAATAAGCGTATGTGAGCACTTAATTCTCCTATAATTGTCTGCTCATTTGACTAGCTCGCCGCTGGCACGAGACACTTTTACCGCATGTCTAACTTCACCAATTGATTTTTGCCTCTTGCTCTATGTGGTTTGCCAGTGTGACTGTAAGTGACTGCTTTGTTTACAATTTATTTTAATTTTAATTGCGATTACTGCAAAAATATCTTAAAAAAAAAAAACAAAAAAAAAAAAAAATTAATTACAATACAACGGATTGTTTCTGGCTTATATGTGGATATAACTTCTTAAGAAAAGAAATGTTTATTGAAGTTATTCTTTATTATAGTATTCAAATATTACCTCGTTCATGTATACGAGCATATAAGGTTAGTCTTCCTTTAGCAAAAACATAAAATATATCATCATAAGTGCTACTTAACTCATTGAATCGAACTTAAGCAAGAGACGTAGGCAACATTAGAAGTCAATGACCAATAATTTTTCTTTTACTATATTCATATAAAACCTAACACATGCAAATACGAAGAGCTCGCAATTTTACCGCAAACAAAACAAAAAACAAAAAAAAAAAAAAAAAAAAAAAAAAAAAAAAAAAAAAAAACTAATAAGAACCGCAACAAACAGCAACAGCTTAGACCAACGTGTTTCTTTATAACACTCACACGTATTCATCTCATCTCTACAAACAGATATACATGTGATGTATACATTGGGTAGCCAATTTATACGTATAGCTGGCGCATTAAAGCCGTTTGAATATTCGCGCATTCATTAAGAAAAATTATTGCCATTGCAAGTACTGCACACTTGTGTTGCAAGCAAATGTCACTGCATGTGGCAGAGGGACAAGCAGTGGAAAAGTGCTGTCCGCAGCTAGCTAACAATGAGACCAAGCTAAGTGGCAGCCAGTTGGTTAACAGAAAAAACAAATAAACCCCAATAAAACAAAAATTACTAGCAAAACACTGTTAGGCACATTTTGACAACGGCTGCACCTGCACAGCTTCACAAGAGTGGCGCGTTGGCAACAACAAAAACCGCAGTAGCATAAGCAGCAACACGTTAAGCTAATGCAAATAGTATTAGTGGTTTAGTAGTGGCTGCATAAGCGCTGTTGCATGCGAATTAGTTAAATTAATGTGCAACATTTGCTGCAGCGCGACAACGCTATTGCCTAAGGAGTGGTGGTGGAGAAGCTCTGCTTGCATATTGGCGCATCTGCCTAGTGGATAATGTCGAAACTCTTCTGAAATATGAGAAACTGGAAACTATTGTTTTAGATTCAGCAAGATACAACTGATTGGCGTGTAGTTGCCGCACTCGTTTCGGCTTTTGACATGAACTCGCCTGAAAGTAGGTAAGCAGCGACAAGGCGACGCATCACACGATCCAAAGTGCAGTGGGAACACACGAACGAAGAACAAGGTATGTAGTTATAGACACTGGATTTTTACTTTGGCCTGTAGCATTTTGTTTTTATTGTTGGAGTTTGTTTGTTATTTACAGAGCATTAGTTGGAAAGATGTTCTTAGTTGAACTAAAGTTTGGATTTTGAAGTTTTTTTTTTTTTGGAAAAGTGGTGCTTGTTTCTTTAAAAATATTTTTATCACTGTAAATATTTTATATAAAATGTTCTTATTTTATAGTTTCCTATGAAATTAACGAAGATAGTTACTAAATTATAATAAACAATTTTTGAATAGAACAAAATAATTTAGTTCAGAATACTACAATCAGTGTGAAATCAAATAAATAGGAATGGAATCAGTTTGAAGAAAGGATTTAACTCATGAAAATTAAACTCATTTCGTATGTATATATAATATGTGACTTAACATTATCCATATACAGTCAATTCAGAAGAAGCTCGTTCTTTAAGATTATTTCTAAGAGGTAAACCGAAAATAATTATAAAAATTTCATAATAATACCTGAGAGTTTTGTTTTGTTGTCGAGGTAGTCAAACCATCAAAATTTTTCGTTCAGATGTTTTGATTAATGTAATAAGAGATTCATTTAGAAAATTTTAGTTTTACCATGATCTTAAAGCCGATCTACAGGAGGACCTTCGAAAAAAGATGTTTGGTGTTTGAAAAAATTACATTTCACTTTATATAAGTAGTAAAAATTTTCAACAAGAATCCTATTACTTGAACCATTTTATAAGATACGAATATAGCGTATAAATTTCAAATCGATCTATCCAGCCATTTAGGAAAATGTTTGTCCTCCGACACCAAAAGACTTGTTTGTGACGAATATGGTCTTATTATTTTGTTCGAAAAATCTTTCGTTTTAACCTTTCAGCTTGTTTACTGAACCTTAAAACCACTTTATTTTAGACAACACATAAATATCAAATTTTACAGGAATGGCAACACATTAAAGAACCTTACGCGCTTACTAGGTGTATTCTTGTTGGCAGTTAAGCCGTCTTACATTATTTTGGGATTTCTTGTTTTGCTCTTTTGCTGAATTGGCGTTACCATGCGATTATTTATGCATGCAGGAAAACGAGGTGATACGAATGTACAAACTGAAACAAAACCAAACAGATAAAGAATGATGGCACTAGGATGATGATGATGGCCAAGATAAATACATTTTAATGAACTGTATGTAATATTTTGAATCGAGTTTGTCGCTTAATTCTTTTGAATGCCGATTTCTGAATTTTTTATGTTTTATTTTAATATTTTTTTCGGATCTTTTCTTATTTTGGTTCAACAAGTTGGCTTCGTGGCAGGTCACATTGTCCTTCAACTGCAGCCATTCAGCTGTTTATCACAAGCCAAGCGGCAAAACCACTTTCAATTATGGCATTTGCCTGAATAACTGCCATTAAACACACATATTTAACGCTGATGTGCGCATGTGTGGCACAATGCACAATAATTAGTAAACTAAACTAAGCTAAGCTAGTTAATGCTTCAACATCTCAAATACCACAAATTATATTAGGTTGTCAAAAAAGTCTTGAGGTATTTTTGCTGTATTTTTATTGAATTTTCAATTGTTTATAAAATTTTTTTTGATGACTCGTGCCCAGCTCTTGACCGATCCTACGGCTGCTAATATGTCGGTCTCTTTCGACCGATTTAGCGATTTTATCGCAATTTTCGACCACAGGCCTTCCGGAGCGTGGCGCATCTTCGACCACCTCTACACCAGAACGAAAACGTTGAAACTGTCGTTGTGCGGTGGAAATGGAAACAGTATCGGGTCCATAAACTGCACAAATTTTATTGGCGGCTTGAGATGTATTTTTGCCTTTATCGTAGTAGCACTGTAAAATATGCCGTATTTTCTCTTTATTTTGCTCCATGTTTGCGACGCTATAACTCACGAATGACTAAAAAGAAACGACAATAAATCAAACACGTGTTAGCCCGTGAAATGAGCTTTCCAAAAAGGTATAGCATGACCCGATGCGACGAATAAAACTAGAACTACGCGTTCTCAGCGTTCTTGTATCACTCATAAATATGTAGTTAACATATGTTAACATATGCCTCATTATATTGCTGGTAATGCGTGAAATAGAAGTTTCAATTATAATTTAATTAGTCGCTTCAAAGCAATTTTTTAAGCCTGAATTCACTTGTTTCGCACATTCGTTGATTCATTACTTTAGTTTTGTTTATCAAAGGATTGCATAATACTTATGTGGTAATTATGTTGCTATATTAGGCAAATAATCTTTGATGTGGGTACTATTAGATAATATTATTCTGCATTGTTTTAAGCATTAATAATTCTGATAATGAGATTTTTCCAAATTAAGTTAAGTTAAGTTATGTTATGTTATGTTATGTTATTTTACGTTAAGTTAAGTTAAGTTAAGTTAAGTTAAGTTAAGTTAAGTTAAATTAAGTTAAGTTAAGTTAAGTTAAGTTAAGATAAGTTAAGTTAAGTTATGTTATGTTATGTTATGTTATGTTACGTTAAGTTAAGTTAAGTTAAGTTAAGTTATGTTAAGTTATGCTATAGTGCGATTTTTATGCATTTGTGAAAATATTTCTCTTAAAGAGGCGTTGCATAAATAAATAAAAAATATTCTTCGCAAAGTATTGCCTACATTTGAGCGCTTAAAGTAAAGCAAAAGTACAAATTATAAGTTCTGTACATAACTGTATTCTATACTATTCACTCGATTAAATTTCCGTTGAAGTCAACATGTAACATTTGTATTGGTAAATTTCGTTCGCTCTTATTGTGTTGCATTCTATATGAAAACCTGTTCATATGTAGTACTATATGTTTACTTAATTGCATCATTTGCTATATTATTTCTAATTAATTTAATGACACATAAGTACAGTGGAGCCAGTCACGGAGAAAACAGGTCTTTGTGAACTAAGCTAGGACGGTTTTTCATCTTCCTTTGGCACACATTACATTCTTGTATGTCTTATATTAAATGCGCGAATTCCTAACACAATTTTCTGCACATCAGCTAGACAAATATTTAGGTCGCTGGGTCTTCATTAGTTATACAAAGATAATTTCCGTTATATTATGAAAGTAGTTCAACAACTTGGGTTCACACAACAAACAAATAGAAACAGGTAGGAGTGTGTGTAAATATTTGCTTGCATTTTCCACAGATCGCAACAATTTGAATTTCTCCTCTGCAACGAAGATACGCCTGAGAAAAGTCAAAAGGAACATGTAATAGGTATGTTCAGCAATTTAGATGTGTGTGTGTCTCAATGTGTTGCTTTACATATGCAGAGTAGATTGCGACTTTCTCAAGTCGGCAAACCAATTTACTGTAAGCTGAAGTAATATGATCTGGCTTGTAGTTGAATTGTCTGTGCCAACAACATTATTGAGCGGCAGCAGCCAAGTGGCTGTTAGCCTGCCAGCTGACGCGAGCGACATCCAACAACATTGAGCAACTAGCTACAATTGAAATTGGCAGAAAATTATGACAGCAAAAACAACAACAAACAACGCATAACAAGCACAAAATAGCGTTGCTCGCAGAGAGTGGGATAGGGCAGCGACTACAGGGTTGTTGTGCAAAAATGCGAGCGTATGAAGCTATAGCACGGCGCTGGGTGGAGTTTGCATTACCACACACTATTTTTTTATTTCCTTCTTCACATTGTTTTTCGCATTTTTGCCGCTTGAAATTTTCTTCATTTCAAGCTCTTTTTTACTGTTGTTAATATTATGTAATACATGCCGGTTGCACTATTTACTAGCAGTCGCGGTGTTGTTGCAAGATGCTGACTGCTTGCCTAGATGCATGTAGTTCTCGGTTGATTATGGCCCGTTATGTTATGATTGCATTCTTGCTGCCACAAAGCTTCAGTTTCCAGTGGCCTTTTGGCAACTCTTTTGCTGTATTCAAAGTTCTGTTCAGTGCTGCACAGCTGAGCTCAGAGGCTCGTTCTCGTTCTCGTTAAGGTTCAATTACAAGGAATGCGCTCGCTGTGTTGTTGTTGTTGTGCATTGCTTCTGTACTTACGTTTTTTAAATTTTTCTTCACTTCTGTTTCTTTTTTTTTGCATAATTTTTTGTGTTTCGAAAAAATGTTACAAGAGAAGTGCTTTGCTTTATTATTATGGTGGGTAATGCTGATGTAGAATATTTTATTGTTGTTACTGGTATGTTGCTGCTGTTATTGGTGTAGCTGCTGCTATAATGATCACTCAGAAGCTTAACATTATTATTCTGATGTAAACAACGGGTTCTTTGAACACCGTTTCCGGGTGGCGTTGCAAGTAGCTTCTATGTGCTCTGTTCTGTTGTGCCTTTGGTGTTGCTGACATTATGGGGTGTTACGGTTTGTTACAGTACCGTTTCATTAATGCCGCTTACCTGTGAATTAAATAATAAGTAGTGTGAAGTGATTGCAGCGTTTCTTTCGTTGTAGTTAGAAATTATGGAAAGTTTTAAGAAAATATATTCTCTAAAGATCTACTTTCAATAGATTTGGTTTAGTAGGCCATGTCAGAAGGACGGCTTTTAAAAGGAATAGTACGTATTAGGTACACCTGTATATGTTCTCAATATCTAAAGAGTGTTTTGGGCAGTTTTGTTTGAAATAAATTAAGTTGAGTTAAGCTGAGTTGAGTTAAGCTAAGTTAAGTTAAGTTAAGTACTCTAAAATTAAAAGACAATTAGACAAAGAATACTCTAACTTGACACAACTCAAAAAAGTGGCATAAAAATATAATCACTCACTAACACATACCCTTACTCCATTTAATTTCACAATTCATTTGCTTTCACAATCTTCCTTTTTGCTGCTGTTGATGATGATGAGCGCTGACAGGCTGCACATAGAACATGCAACAGCGTGCATGGCTGCACGAGTGGGTGTCGATTGGTCAGGTGCAGCAGACTGAAGTCAACCCACCGGCACAACAACCACATAAGTCAGTGAAGCCGTTATATCTTTGCGCTTTTGCACTGCTATGTTTCGTAGGCGAAACTCTATTAAAAGAAAGAAAAAAAGCATACAATGAAATAACAGTTAATGAAACAGTGGCAATGATTGCGGGTTGAGGGTTGTAGGCTACTCTTCAACGCTCGGCGGCTCCACTGTCAGGATGCCACATTAGTTGTGTCTCGTGCCCCTTTGTGCCACTTTGGCTACACATGCTCGTTAGCTTTCTGTTGATTTTTCTTTTTTGTTGTGAACAGCACTAACTGTCGTGCGCTGCCACGGTTTATCCAGCATCCGCCACTTGTTGCTTATCCTTCGTTGCCTTAAATTGTTGTTAATGTTGTTTGTGTTGCTCTTGCCTCTGTTTATACTCCTCGTTCTCCTACCTGACTCTGCTCGACAATTTCAGCTGTTTCGCTTGATTTTTCAGCAGATACCGTAATTCAAGTGAATGCTCGAAACAGCAACAATGTATTTGTAACAACTTCGGTAGGCTGCTTGCTTTCCTTTGTGAGTAGCTGCATTTGGTTGGAAACGTAATGCTTTTTCTTTTTGATTTATGTAGACACACTCGTAAATAAAGGAACTCGTAAAGCACAGGGTCTTAATGTATGGATGGATATGTAACTAGTACTTTGGCTACTAAAAAACTGTTCTTATATAACTATTATTATTATTATTTTTTTTTAATTTCGCGCACTTTAAGTTATTTAGAGTAATTTCCGGATGAAGAAATTAAAAAAATCGTTTAAAATGGAAGTTTAATTTCAAGACGGTTTTCTACATCGAAAATTATCTTAAGTTAATGATATGATGTCGAGTATACAAGGTTGTATAGTTTTAACCGAACTAACTTTTCAGCTAATTTCAAATTACGATGAATATTTTATACGCTGATATCAATTCTTAGAGGCTTCGCTGCGCTGTTTATCGTTAAGTAAACAATTTATTAGCCATTGGCATTGGATAGATATTAATTTTTTCAAATTTGGTCTGATATGATTAATATTTTTAGTGCTTTAGTAGCTAAAACTCAATTATGTTATATATTTTCACCGCTCAAAATTTATTTCAGTAAAGCTTAACTATACTTCTAAGAAATCATTGCCTACATCTAGGCTGATTTATTTTGGCTTTCTATAAGACATTGATGTGTAGCTCCACTACAAAAATGTATTGCAAATATTTCATCCAAAAATGAAAAATGTATATAATTTCGAAAGTAATTTTAGTATGTTTGCATTTCTTGAATCAACACTAAATACATATTAAACAGCGCATAAATGTAGGCCAATGTAGGTTTCAAATTTCTTTAACTAATGTGTAGACATTTTTTGCATATTTACTCCGAATATTTTAACTCCGATTAGTAGTCATATCTTGTAAGAACGACAAAATAAGTTTAGATTGGTGTAACGGCGTACGTGGGCGCCTATTTGGGCGCAGTTCAGAGTTACGAAAATTATAATTAATCCCTCTGAAATTCAATAAATTACATTTAATTGTTTCAAAATTATAAATTTTAGAATTCACAATTATATGAATACAAGGTAATTCACACTGAGCTCGGTTTCACGCACTCCACAGCATAACCTCACCGCAACAGTGCCCAATAGTTTGTAAATAAATTCTTTTCTGTCACTGAATTGTAAATGTAAAGCAGTTTGTTTGGTTAGGGTGACATTAACAAAACTGGCACCGGGACCCTGACATTCAAAACCGCAGCAGCAGCTGTGCGCGCTGCTTTCCCTAGTCTTTTCCACAAGCTGCCGGACACACAATAAAGCCTTACCACAAACACACACTGCTTTTATACATATTATATACAAAAATATATACCAGTATTATTTTTATTACTTTTTTGGTATTGTTTTTGCCAACAACGTTATATGAGTCGGCGCTTGTCCAACACAATCGCATTTATGCACCGAAAATGGGTTGCCACTCTTGACCATATTCGGTGTGGCATATCTTTGAATACAAAAACATTTTGCAGGAGGTTGCGGCATGCAAAAGCAACATCACAAAAACAGCATTGGCATTACAATGCACGCGCTGAGTGGCATTAGCAATTAGCGACGCAACAGCAGCAACAACACTATGAGAAGTTTGAACAGCGCAAAAAAAGCTTTTAAATTCACCGTTACATGGGTGAAGTTGCATAAATGTAAATCCAAAGTAGCTGGCAATAACGATTTGCTGCATAACCGCTGGAAAATAAAAGAAATGGTTCGAGGTTAATGAGAATCATAAAACCCTGTCCACAACTTACTTTAAATTAATTTAACTTTTTATATTGTTTTTCAAATATTTTATGTTTACTATTATACTTTACGCAAGCTTACATACGTACAAACTTGTACCACGCATATATGTATATATGTATAAAATATATGTAGACATCCAACCGGTTGGCATAACCTAAAAGTGCTTTAGTTATTGCTCGCCGCGTGTTGTGTTCGTTCTGGTTTATTTCGGACTGTTCACCGCCGGTGACAGGGTTATAATTTACGTAATTGTCGTAAATAATTCATGCAACATGTTCTTAATTGTTTCTAAAATAGTTTATCGCATTATACAATCAACCTTAGATCTGTGTGTGTTTATTAGTAACATTTATTCGTGCAGTACTTTATTCGAGTGAACTACAAAAACCACAAGTGAACCAACACAAAAAACAAAAAAAACCAAAAAAAAAAAAAAAATCTAGCAGTAACCTGTATTGCATTAACCAGCTGGAATTACGATATATGGCAACTTACTTTATTGATTTGTGCTTGAAAATTCTCTCAATTTGCAAACGCAGCTAAGCGGCGATTGTGCTGTCCTTGAAAGTGCATGAAAATGCTCCATAAAATACTCAGAAATACGATAAAAAATATTTTTTTAATATTCTTTGAATATTTTCTAGGCCAAGAGTTTTCAAGGCGTCAACTTGCTTACCGAATTTAGAGGTTCATTTTGTAATAAAGTTAATATTCAGCCAAAGGCCCTGTCGCTAATGCTGTTATATTTTATAGGTATATAATTGTATTTCCTTTAATAAATATATTATTAAATAAAGGTATCGTTATTTTTTTCTCATAGACTTAGTTATAATGAAAATGAAAATATTATTGAAATTTTCTTGTTCTAAAGTCTAAGGCTTAGCTCTGAACAGCCCAACATATGTTATTTAGAGTAGTCTGTTTAAAAAGCTTTTCCAAATTTTCGATTCGAAAAAACCACATTTCGAAAGTTTGTAAAAACGTTTCTGTTAAGGAAAAAATTTGCGCTATCTCTCACTTTTTCCCATTTTTCGCAAAAGTGTATATTGATTAAGCTATAATTTGATACTGTCTCAAAAAGGTTTTTGGTCTCTTTTTATTCTATAAATTATTATACCAAAATAGTCAAGAAAATTGGTTCACACGCGTGAAGACACTTATATACTTGTAAATGCAGGAAAATGGCGCAATTTTGCCATGCAACCAACGCAGTCATACACTTGTAGACTCCATAACGAGAATATACGCTATAGTATTTGGAAATAATATATTATCTTATTTAACAAAAAAAAAAAATTTTTTTTCTACCAACATCGACTTTCGTAAACAATTTATCTCCACCGCAAGTCTCCAACTCGCCTCAAATTCACTGCTCATTTCGTGCAAATATTTTCTTTTAAATAATAGAAGTTTCAATAAATCCGAATGGGAAACAATTTCCTCTTTTTCTGACGCTACTGCGCCTTATGAGCTTTGGTCCGCTTCACTTGTGTCCTCCCCACATATCGGCTAATTTGCGAGTGATTAACTGACGCTTTCATCCGGCCTTTTTTTTTGTATATGGGGATACTGGCCTCAAGTTTCCTCCTAAGAATAATACAAAAATATCTCAGCGTTATTTAATAAACACAAAAAACTCCCAAAAAGTCAATCGAAGTGTATACATTTTAATGCATTAAGTGAATGGTATGATTTCTTTAATGTTCATAAATTGTTCAACCGGTTGTGAATCTTCCTGTATTTTGTATTCATTAAAAACATAATAAATTAATGTATTTTTGAAGAAAAATGAAACCAGACTAAAAGGAAATTTCTCTTGGGTCAGCTTGCCAATATGTAATTTAAATTTTTGAGGACTTGACGGAAATTACCGCTACTGATATGTGAGCTACTGAGATTGGAAGCGAAAGACACATAGAACTAAAGTTTTGTATGTATTTAGTATCATAGAAGACTTTTGGTTAATTTGCGGGCAAACACCTCTGTTATCAACTCTACTCGAATTTCTGTTTGAAGAAATTCAGATATTCCGGCTCCGCTCTGGAGATGATATACGCCGCATCAATGTCAAATAGAAAAAATGTATCAAAAAAGATGCTGAGCATTTACTAGCATTAAAGTACTAAATTGGTGGTTCTCAACCATAATTTCTTTTACCAATTAAATAGTATTTTCCTTAACATTCTTTTCAGAGTGCTTTATACAACTCAATAAATTATGCTTCCAAAAAAAAATTTTTTTTCTAAAACATATTTTGCGGTTCCTTTCATTGATATCCCAGTTCCTCAGAACGCAAATAATTTTAGAAAATCAATTTTATCCTTACTAAATAAAACTCACTAGCCTTACCTCCTGCAATTTAAGAAACATTTGATCCACTTAAGCTGTAAAAGTGAGATGTGAAACCTAAATATATATATGTATATAGTATATGTTACACCTTCATTTACTTATGCCGATTTGCGGAGTTAATTAAATTTACAAGCGTATTCAACCCACCAGCAGTAGAATGTAGCTTTCGCATGCCAAGACCTGCTGTGCTCGCGCTGATGGGCCAACTCCCCTAGTAATCTTATTAAATGGCCACCATTTTTCTTCATCACTTTATGCGCTAGACAGAATAGTCAGCGCTTGCTTACCAGCGCAAAAAATATTTATAAATCGTTTGCTGGTTTTTGTAGTTGCAAATACATGCCACATCTTTTGTTGGGCTAACAAGCATCATTAATCACAGTGGTATAAAAATGTAGCACAGTGTGTGTGTGGGTTGTTAGCACCACAAGTGAGCAGACGCCATAAAAAGTTGCAGCTACGTTGCAGAAGCTTGGCATTTACTTGGTGGCAAGTTGTGGCCAAACAACACTTTTCATAGTAGTAATAATCAAATACATAATCGTAAAAGGTGTGCAATTTTCCAGCAACGCGAGTTTAACTCTGCACTGAATAATTGGAAAAAAGTTGAGTATACGCCCTGGCCGACGCACAGCAAAAGGCTCGTATACAAAAATTATCGCACAAAATCAACGAAGCTATTTCAACTGGAGCAATTTGAGGCAGCAAATGAACTTATCGCACATTTTTGATGTGCAACAAGCAGCAACAATAAAAACAACAATATACATATTTCATATGTTGCTGAGCTGCTCCAACCGCCTTGCCACTATATTAGACCACAATAAATGAATCATTTTCATGGCTATTTCAACGACTACAACAACAAAAAGGTATAAAAATAATAATGTGCAAGGCGCCGCATAAACGCGATGCAAAGGTGGCAACATAAATGTTTATATACGCTGATGATGATGATGCCTTGCCAGCTGTTGGCTATGCTACAACAAAAAGTAGCAGCAGGGCTCGAGTAATGCACGTGACGCCATTTAAAGGCGTCTACCGATTCGCAATTGCATTTGCAAACGTAAGCACACACACACTCATATATGCTTACATGCACTCATATCTGCGTGTACCCTTTCTTGTGTTGCTTGTCGTTTACATATCCTATTGCAAGCTGCCAAGTACTGTCTGTTCAGGCTATGACTCGTATGTTGTAGATTATGTGCGTGCCACTGCTGCCACTATTGTTAAAGTGTTCTTGCTTTTCATTGTTGCTGTTATTGTCTGTTGTTTTGCTGTTGCGATTGTGTTACGATAGCGAAAGCAGATCAATTTACTGTGGCGGCTGAAGGCGAATAGCAATAAAACTCATTTAAAGAATCTAGTCAAAGTATTTCGCTCTTCACGCTTATGCTTCTCCAGCTGCGTCTTTGTGGTTGGTGCTATCATATCCTGAAACTATTTCTACATTCAAAGCTTTAAATTTTGCAGCACTATGGCACCGTGTCTTAAGATTGGATGTGCGGATTTTTTGAAATTTTTCTACGTAAACATTTTTGAATATATTTTATTGAAATCCAAAGATATTTAAAGTAAGAAATCTACATATTAAATACTATATTATTTTGAAAAGTAGCTAAGTGTTAGAACATTATGAAGACTAAAGACTTCGAAGAGAAAAAATATGTGTATTTTAGCCTTCAAAAAACTTTGAAATTCATAGAAATTTTATTTACCTTTCAACTTTTTTGATTCAGTAGCAAATAAGCTGTAATATTTTAATGTTTTAGTTTTGTTTTTAAGAATATTAAAATCATTTAGTGATCCTTCATCTTTAGTAACGGCCTCAACACTCTTCAATTGCAATGCCATTTCGTTCAGCTAACCAAACCACAGTGCGTCAGCGCTGCCTTGCCTGGTTCATCACCCTTTGTTTATACTTTGTTGTTTTTTCATTTGTCCATCACCACAACTTTTGCGGTTTGCCGCTTTTATTAACAAAGAGAAATTGTTTTTCAACAATACTGTGATTGTTATGGCATTGTTGAGTGCTGCAAAAAGTAAAACCAATTACAACAACAACAAATCCTGTTAACAGTTATACACAGTCTTAGCAGGCAGCAATCTTTCGACGAAGCAACACATCTGCGCGGAGATCTTCAAATTTATTACATGTATTAGTTATACGCATACATACACCCAGAAATTTACAGCGTTGCAACACGTTTGTGCATCGCCGATTTCATTGCAGTTGTTGCTTTCCTTTTACTCATTACAATGGAATATTGAATTAGCCATCGGCGATGAAATGAAAAATATTGGCGTGATTGCACTTAAATTAACAATTGCTTTTATAGGGTTTGCAAACATACACACACAGGCACATATGCTTATTTAAGTTTATATATGTCGGCATATATGCACATGTTTGAGCTCTGCATATGGTGCTGGTGGCGATACTATAGTGATAGTTATTTGTTGCCAGCGAAAACAATTGCGATAAGCGATAAACGTTGCTATTTGCTGTACCCACACGCACACATATAACATTTTATATATATGTATATAAGTTTTGCCACACATAGGTATATTTTCGCTATTCCATTTCGTTAGCTACATGAGAATTGCTTATGTAACTCTTTCGGCCGCACACATTACTGCTGGCGATTTTAAACAAACGTGCTACAAACTGGGAGGTATTTACTTCTTCATTGTCTGGAGGAAATTGATATAATTTTTGACGGTTTGCTTACATTAATGCATTCGCTATTTACCAATCGTACAATTGGTACTTTCGCATTGACTTACAATATGTAAATATGTATGTAAAGATATTTCCAATAAGAGACTTCAATACGCGCCAATTGAAAATTGAAAAATGAAAATACTGTACATTCTGGTTTTATAATTATACTGATGATACTGTTAATACCGTTTGACTGTTTTGGTAACAGGTTGGCGCACATATTTCCGGGATGACGGAGTCACAACTAGTTTTCTTCTAAATTGTTTGTGAATGGCTTTGGAAATCATATCCTACCATCACTGGCACCTGCTCCTTTATTTTTTGAATGAAACCTCTACCATATGTATATTAGAATATATTTTACGATTATTTCACGCTTTTTATTTATTAATAAACGATTTCCAGGAAATTGAAATCGCTCGAAAGAAATACGACGTACTGAGTTATTATCATCAACATAAGTTTAAGTATACCAACAGACTTTCGGTTTTTTAGTTTCAGTCGAAACTTTTCCAACTTTTCCAAGACACAGTGTGTTACTTGCACTAAAATATTGATACCTGAGACTGAAGATCTTTGTAATCTATGAGAACTATTTTAGCAAACGAGCCATAGTAGATATGCTTTAGCTCTAATATTGAAATACCAAAATCAAATTTCTGTATACAAAATATATTGTTCTCTCTGCTCAGCAGTAACGAGTTCGCTAATGTTTTTACTTCAAAAATGGCACCGAGGTGTAGTGATGCATTTTTAATATATATTTCAATTTTAAATGACCGCATTTAGACGGAATACAGCTTTCCAATTGCACCCAGCATCCATAACGTGTAAAAGTAGGAAATAATATTGCCAAAATCCAGCAGGCAGTTTTGTGTTTCACAAGTTCACAAATACTAGCCATGCCTACAAACTTGTGTATGTTTTAGTTGTTTTTCAACACGAACACACTTTTACTACACTCATACGATAATATAATTCAAGTAAATATTTAAGATCTTACCACAAATGTTCATGTAATAAATACATCGAATGCGTTCATATGTTTTGCTGCTCGTTTATGCACTGACATTGCCATTTGGTGGGCCAATAAATATGCGTTGCTCGTCGTCGGCAACAGTGTTCTGGTCGCACACTGGCAGACTACTGAACTTGAAAGCAAAGTCCATGCGTTGCAGTTGCAGCGAATGTGGCGCATTAAATTGCACGTTCCCAATCACAGTAATCTTAACGTAGATACAAAAGTATTGGAAGTATTCTCGTAATGCATAAATAAGGCATTCCAAAGTGCCAAAAATACGTCGCGAACCCGTAAAATACAAAATCGTTCGCGAGAATGTTATCAAGTTGCAAGTTGTCAGCATGCTGTAGGTTGTAAATATTTGCTAGATGGTGGCATGCTCTTTACTTTGAATATTTGCTTCTTATTCTCTTATATTTCAGAGAAGCTTCAAGTAATTTTGCGAGAAACATACTCTACAACTTTGCTTCCGCCGTTTTTTTTTTATTTAATTTTTATTGTATAAACACGGTCCAAAAGTATTTTCCCTTATGCTCTCAAAGAGCAATGCTTAATTAACACACGAAATGCTTTATGATACATGTTTTGTAAACTAACACAAGTTGCTTTACAAAAATGCTATATTTTTTTAATTCCTAATAGAAATCATATAGATGGTGGTAGTAGAGTAATAGTATTATCTATGTATGTGTCAGTCTCAGTAAAGCGTACTTTTCTTGGAATTAAAAAAGAAAAGAAAAATTTCCCGCAAATGTCAAAATTCGGCTTAAAAAGTGACATTTTCAGTTGAGAATAAGTTTGGGATGTATACAGATCTCTATAAATATTTTGCTGGGTTAATGTTGACACAAATGTCCAGGATCGATATAAAGCAATTTAATCGATTTAATCGACCAGTGCTTGACCCTAGAGACATCTATTGGAAAACGGCGGAAGCAAAGTTGTAGACCAGTAAATATTATATGACCTTAATTAATACCAGATTTAGATTTACCGAAATTTCAATTTATATCTATTCACATTTAACGAAGTTAAAAGACTATTCCGAAAATATTTTGTAGGAAATTTTCGAACTGTGACTGTCAAGCTATCATTTCTTTTCAAATAGTGTGCAATAATGCAGAAATTTTGCGTTAATTTTTGACAATTACTCCACTTAAAGCAAACAATAATGCAAAAACCTTCTCTTGACCCCCCCAAATGTCAGAAAAACTGCCTGCCGTCATGTCGAATGGCAAGAGACCACTTTTTCCTAGATCTTTGTAACGCACTTTCGCCAGACATATCGACCGCCATCGGGGTGGTGACGTAGCCGTTTGTTCCACTATTGCTTTGCTAACGTCATTATCATTAAACACTTTCGACCACATTGTACATGCCATGCCGTGTTATGTGCTGTGCCATGCTATGCTGTGAATCAGTGTTGTACTCATGCCCTCGATTGGTCAGCCAAGATGTGTTATTGTCCTTACCGTCCACTGGCGCTGTCTTTTCAGCCATAATTGTTCCGCCATCGCTTGGCGTTGCATGTTACAACAGACTCGTGGTAATGAAGATTAAGGTGGAATTAAAAAAAAAAAAGAAAAAAGTTGCATATTATCTTAACTGCGTCAACAGCGGTAGTGATCTTTTGAACGCAATTCATCTTAGGCATGAGCATGCTGTTGACTCATATACTTTGTGAAACTATAAGGATCTTTAAAAGCTTCATTCGAATATTTAATTTTTTTTTTTGTTTGCTTTTACTCGCTGCTGCTCACTAATTAATTTTTAGACCCACTGAAATCATTTTGCGTAATTACAATTAAAATTCAGGGTAGGTAGGTAGGTAGGTAGGTAGGTAGGGCTCTCTGGAGGGCTGAAGTAAGAATCGAAGAACCCATGGTTTAACCCAGTTAAGAGATATTATTGTTGCTTGTAAGCTTTCAAGGTTTTTTTTAGCTTTTATGGAATAATCCATGTTGCATGCATTCCAACATACCGGCATTCATATTTCCTGCAACATGCCACAAATAATCAACAGCACAATGCAATAAAGGTGCATAATAAGAATTTAAAATATCATATGTGGATGTGAGTGTGTGTATGTTTGCCTTTTGCTGCCATTTGCGCTTCATAAAACTGTCTCAACGTCCGTCATTCCAATGCATTCAAATTTGATTTTATACTTGCCGCAGATATAAATATACACTCGACGCTGGCTACTGCGGCAGGAATGCGGCAATTGTGCATGCAGCGAGGCAGCTAAATTTCCATCAACGGAAACACAACTCGTCGCGTAATTGTATTAAATGAATTGTGCAGCACAAGCGTGGCAAGTGCAACATGAAATCATATGCAAAAAGTCTTCGTCTAACATGACAAAAACAAAGGTTGCAACCAACAAACAGCAGCCAATATTAGCGCGGTGGCGGCGCTGCGGCAACATGCAACACGAAAAAGTAATCTTTGTGGCATCAACCTACACACACACAGATACACATACAGAAGTCTAACTACCATCTTCTGATTGTGGTAGTCAGTTTAAGACAGCCGCTGCTACTAACGTTCTGATCAAACTGTCCATTGTTAGAATGTCGGGACCGCCCCACCACTGTATGCCAACCGCCATTTAAACGCCACCAATGCGACTACCCATTACCGTCCGTTCGTTGCCTGTTGCATTTTGCTCACTGCCTTTTTGCTTTGGTAATTACAGTTGCTACGCTTTGTTGCAGCTTCGTTGTGTGTCTCATCGCCGTAACTGCTGCCATCGCCGCTCTTGCCACAAAGACGCCCTTTACACAAATCAAGTGCAACATCTGCATCGCGCAAGTTGCTGCAAAGTATAAAAAATAAGAAATGAACTTAGTAACTGGCAGCCAAAGTTAAGCAGAAAAACTCTAGAACTGACCAGAAGTGGAATCAAAGCAACAAAAATTGTGTCAGTGCAAAAAGCACAGCAGCCGCAACAATAAGCACGCAACACATTTTACATGCCACAAAATGCGCTTGCGACGTCGCTGACACGGCTACTACTATACTAAATAGCACGTTGCATGTGTCCACTCAAAACGCTCCCTCCAAAGCTCCGCAGTCATTATATTTCATTTGATCTTTAGTATTCAGTGCTACAATTTCTTATTTTATGCATTTTTGGACACATATTACAATTTTCGTGTTTATTGTTTTTGCTTTTTCATACGCCACTTTGCGGCAGCGCTCGTCGTCGTTGTTTCACTGCTCTGTGGCATCTCTCGCTACTCTTACCGTTTTTGTTCTTGCATTGGCTTCTTATTTGCTGTTAGGACTACGTTCTGTTTTTCTTGCGAATCGAATATAATTGTGTTCTAATGCTCGGCTATCTGTTTGTTTGTGCTTTTATATGTGTATGAGTGTATTGCCGTTGGCTTAACATTTGTTTTATTCTTGCAGTTGTTCTTTATGCTACACTCTTTTCTACTCCTTTGCTGGTTGTTACAACTTGTGATTTAGCCTTAGTTTCAGTGTCTGATGCAATGATTGTAATTGTGTGGCAGGATTGGGAAATTGCCTTGTAATGAGAAGCAGAAAGTAAGGAGGAATTCGTTAGATAGTTGATAAATGATAAATGAAATAAAGCGCAATATTAACAGGTAATGGAAAATTAAAGCAGGAGCTATGAACATTTTCTTCCCTTAGGGGTGTGGAATTTTATATGGAGCCTTTTTGAAGGCTAAAAAAGCTATAATACTGTATTTTGATTTTGATCAGTCAGTTTTATTACAGCTATATGCCAAAGTGGTCAGATACTGGCGGCTCCGACAAATGAGCAGCGTTTTTAGAAACAAAAAAGTGTGCAGAGTTTCACATCGGTATCTCAAAATTGTTCGAAAAACTTTCGTATATACAGAGACACACATGGCTAAATTTTATTTTATATACTATGTATATTTTTTTTTCATTTTTAGGAAGAAAATTATTCCTGGGTAATTGATACATATTATTCAAGAAATTAATCTTTCGAAAATAAAAATAATGTTTTCTTAAAATAAAAACTCCTCGTGTCATTTTTTTTTTGCAGATAGGTTTTAGCTTAGGGGCAAATGATTATTCCGCTTTAGAGCTTAAAATAATTGCAGCGTAACGAGGTACGAATTCGGAACTTCTCTCACTGGTACGTTAATAATAACTACTAAAAATTCTACAAAAAAAGTTAATGGCATAACTAAGCATTCTAAACATGTTTCATGAAAACTAAACTGGTTTAGAATCCCATTTGTGCTTTAAAATAATGTGTTTAACAGTGGTAAAAAAAAATAATTAACTCAACATGAGACAAGAACTGGTGTTAACTTCCGCATGTTGCACGGCGTCGCACACAGCTTGCTAATCTTGCGAACAACAAAGCAGCACCATGAATTTCAAAATCGTGCCTGTGAATTATTAACTCAATGTTCCCGATGCTGTCGCACATTTTATTGACCATCAAATACTCGTTTACGCACATAAGCAAACACGCCGCTCAATTCTTTGCCGTTAATGGCCGTTCGCTGATGTTTGGTATTGAAACTCAACAAACACGAGCAGGTGAACTCCCCAATTCTATTAATAACGACTGCAATAAAATCTTCCTCTTTTCAAATCGTAAACGAATCTTCAAAAGAACAGTTAACGGTATTAACAGTTGTATTGCGGTTGTTAGCAGGTATATACCGTTATACCTTAAGTAATGTAAAATGGTGTACGCAGTTATTAAACGTATGTTTAAACGATACTTAAACATTCAATAGGCAAACATAAAGGAGGATCCGCTATTCTATATGAATGCTATTTAAATTGAAATATATGAAATATATGAAATTTTATATAAATCCGGCGGATGGTGCTGTAGTCAAGTCTTATGTAAGCTACCCACATGAGCCATCTCTGCAGATATCTTTTTGATGAAATAATTTTTCCTTCATTCTTTCACATTTTTACTCACTCTTGGATGGAAGATCACGAAAAGTAAATTATTTACTTTTAATAAAATTTCCGTCTGCGTAAAAAATCCACACGTGAAATAACGCTGTGTCGAGCTGTATACATTTATGACATATACAGGCTTTGTCCGGAAAGTAATAAGACTGAGTGGCTTTAAAAATATTTATTGAACCAATCCTTACAATTCTTTAAAAACTTTCCAAATAGGCTACTTATGCATAGATGCAGCGCTGCCTGCGCGATTTCCAAGCATTGAAGGCGTCACCGAAGACATTCTCCGAAATAGACTTGAGAGCCAAGATGCATGCTGCTTGCGTACACTCTGTCGTCTCAAAATGCTTTACTTAAATTGCTCTTTACCTTGGGCTCATACTCAAAGATATATGACTTGTCACCTCTGGTTAAGTTATTCAAAAATTGGGAGTAACTTTCACACATATTCTAATTTTCTTGACACACTTCCTCTCGCCGCAATTTCTGGTCGTCAGTCAGTATTTTCGCGTACCCCTTGCGCATGTTCATGTGCTCCGTCGCAATGTCCTGAACCACAGATGTTGATAAATTTAACATCTAGGCAATTAAACGAATACTTAGTCAAAACTTTGCGCACGCGAGTCACATTGGCGGTGTTTGTCGAAGTCGCAGGTCTTGCAGCACGGTCTTCATCAGCGACCTCTTCCTGGCTCTGCAAACAGGCCTGATGCCACAGAAACACACCACTTCTTGATAAAGCAACATCTGGGTAAGCCTGCTTGATCATATCAGAAATATGACTCTGTCGCAGAGTTACCGAGTTTCATACAGTATTTAACCGCGCACCTCTGATCTAACGAACGCTGCATTTTCGTTTGCGCCACTCACAGAACCACGTCGCGCGAAAATGTTTATCCTGACTCTCCAGCAGTTGAACTTTAACTTAAAATTTGATCATTTTTGTCCGGCCATAATTCGATTTGTGATCAGATCAGAAATCCGATAGTAGAATTAGTTTGCAATATTATGTACAGAACAGGCGGAGAAATGTTTTATGATGCACTTGTCTTCGTGTTATCAACATTTTTAACGAAAAGTGATTATAAATACACTAAATTCACCAAAAAGTTTAGAGTTTATTTTAAATTAAACAGTAAATGAAAAAATTGTGTTTTTCTTTTAAGCCAGAAATATAAATATTTTTAAAAGCTAACTACAATTAAAATCATTTGATGTAAATTATTGTGAGTTAAAACTCCACTTACGCGGATTATTTCTGCAAACTTCTTAGTTTTCCCAACTCCAATTTTAACATCCTTACCACTACATTTCCATTTGTTTGATCTTTTTTATAGCTTGCTCTTTGTTCACTAACTGCTACCTCACAGCTCATTTATGTATTTACAGTTATTGACTAACAAACAGCGCCGCCGAAATGGCCAATTTACGCTGATCCCTACACAGAAATTGCACTAGATCTTGTCTCTCCAAAGATGAATCCGACATTTCTGTTGGACGGCAAAAAATTGCAGCTGCTGCGGCCACTCGCTGGCGATGAGGAGAATCTGAGTCACATTGTCTCTCAGGTGAGTGCACGAAAGTGACCACGAGCTGGAGTACTAAAAACAAAGCTGGACTGAAACTAAAGCGATGCAGCCTGTGTGTGTGACTTTGTGTGCGTGAATGTATGCGATGCTGTGCGCTGAAGGCCGCTAGCTTGCGGTAAAATATATACAACTAAGTGGGATGTGCAAAATATTAACAAGAACAACAAAAAGATATACACACATGTGCAAACATATGTGCGTGTGTAGACGAAAACAGCCCGCGGTGACTTGCCGCTGTGAGATTTTGTTTGGTGAAATGCAAATTTTTTATGGCGAAATTTTACAGTTGCAAGCCACAAACGCTGAACGCTTAGCGCATAAACAGTAATATGCAAGCGCTTTATGGCTGCTTTACTTATGCTATTTGGCGTGCAGCGCAACAATTGCTTAAGCACATTTCCATATGAAAACCACCAACGGAGTGCTTCCCTGTTTTTGAGCGTATGTGTAAGTAAATACGGTTGCTTAGTTTGTTTAAAAATATTGAGCGCTTTTGTTTGGGTTTGCTTACTTTGTAGATTTTTAAGTTTATTTTCATTTATTTTTTCTCATTTCGCTGCACCACAGGTCTCCTATCTGATGCCACAGAAAATGCGCCGCTCTTCATGAACACACTCTATAAGGTAACTACGCCGGAGATAAGAAATGAACAATCTCTATGAAACTACAAAACAAAAATCACTCAAAAAATATGCATTTGTATATGCGTATATGTGTGGAAATATTGACAAACAGTGAAAAAGGAAAAGGAAAGGAAAAGGAAATTAAAGGAAACAGCGAAAAAGGAAATTAAAGAAATTTAAAGCTTTTTTAAATACAAGAAAAAAAAACATATTTGTTTGTGATTTAACTTTAATTTGAAACCACAAGCAGTCAACAGCGCGCTTTTTCGCTGCAATTTTGTTAGCTGCGTCTGCGCAGCCCAATTTATATTTGTTTATTTTTTTAATTGAAAAAATTTAGAGAAATAAAACTCAAACAGGAAAAACAACAAAATTTGCTCCAATGCAATCTAGCTATAGAATCAAACATAATCAATGAGACAATTGCAGTAATGAAATGCGTATAAACACCGCTTGGTGGATTGTTTGCATCTCGCATCGCCTTCCCTATGATATCCAGCCAGGTTCACCAACCTAGTGGGTGGTTTTCATTGATCGCGATTGGTTTTTCGCACCAACATACGCTTTATTTCTTCTAAAGTGTATATAAAGCCACAGAAATTTGTGACGAATACTCGCAAACATTTATAAGTGCTGCTACCGTTAGCGCTGTTGCTCTTAAAAACAGATTTTAAACAGTTCTCAGATTGTTTCTGCTGATATTGACGTTAACTAAACTGCATATGTGTTTCTATGCAATGTTCCTTCCTGAGAATAAGGTATGCGAAATTGAAATTTTTCAGAAAAATCAAAAATTTTAAGCGACAAACTTGATAAAGTATTCGTGTTAAACTTATATAACAACATAATATGATTTTTGTTTTTAATAAAGTGGCCGAATTTCTCAGTAGTCGAACATTTGTTATGATTTATTATAATATTTGAAAATTTTTTTATTTAAGTGGCGTTAAAAAAAAACACAAAAATGTATTGATTTGTGAACTCACTACTGAATAATCGTATAAGAAATGTATCGAATTGAATTGTTTGGTTATCACGCCTAAAAGTAAGCTACAAATATTAATAATTTCACGACCTTTCTTTTTACCCCTTGTTGCTTCTTAACTCGTGTTCGAAAATTTCTTATAAACTGCGCGCTTAACTGTAGACAACATTGAAATTTTTATTGATGACTCGCCTAATTGCAGGCAATTGTTTTTAGTTTGCATGAAAAGGTAGTTCAAGTTCATGTTTCTTATACCGAAATCGAATATGCGAAGAAACTTATACTTTTCAAATTGGATTATGGTATTAATATTTTCTACATGACTTTCAGAAGTTCGAAAATAGTGAGGTAATGAATCAAATTCTTAATCACCACTTATACATCTACATAAAAATTACAAGTCAGTACCATTCAAACGGGTTACCATAACCAATAAGTATGTAGTTACTCGCAGATATAAACTCTACTGCATTTAATAATGTGTTTGCAACTACAATTGCATCGGCGCTTGCCACAGGCAACAGCTGACAGATTGACAGACATCAAAACGAGCGCCTTAGCTGTCAGAAATTTCACATGTCAAGTGATTTCAGATTCTTTTTGTTGCACCTTTTGCATTTGTTTCTTTATTTTGCAGTGTGTTAATTGTACTTTTTATTAAGCCGCCAACAAAACAGTTCCTTGCCCTTGGAAAGTATTTTGAATTTCTATTCGCTTACGTATAACATAAATGCAAAAACTTCACAACTAAAGAAATGCTGGTGTGGGTTGTTTTGTTTCGTGTGTGTTGAAGATAAATTTCATATTTTCAGCTTAGTGACACGTTGCCTGCAAATTGGTGTTCTGTTTAATTTGCTACGGTTTGGAACAAATATTTTACATATGCTTTGGTTAATTCACAATATTTGGAAAGGTGTGGGATGCATGTTAAAATATAGCTTTACTTAAGAACTTAACTTTTTAGCGGGCTGGTAGCTGAAAATTTTTCTTGGCTAGGCACGCGATAAATTGCCACCATCTTGGTCGAGAATACTTTTAGGCACTTCTCTATAGACTGATCAAAACGAACGTCATGAAGCAAACATTTGAATAATAGGTAAAGTTTAGTGTCCTTATTCAGATCATAAATCACTGAATTAGGGTTATAATTATAATGATAATGAATAATGACAATGATAATGATAACGATAATGATAATGAATAATGATAACTATAATGATAATGAATAATGAATAATGATAATGATATTGATTACGATAATGATAATAATATTAATGATAATGATAATGACAGTGATAATGATAATGATAATGATAATGATGATGATAATGACAATGATAATGATAATGATAGTGATAATGATAGTGATAATGATAATGATAATGATAATGATAATGATAATGATAATGATAATGATAATGATAATGATAATGAATAATGATAACGATAATGATAATGAATAATGATAATGATACTGATAATGATAATGATAATGATAATGATAATGATAATGATAATGANTGATAATGATAATGATAATGATAATGATAATGATAATGATAATGATAATGATAATGATAATGATAATGATAATGATAATGATAATGATAATGATATTGATATTGATTATGATAATGATTATGACTTTATTATTTATTACTTCACCATACACACCTAAATGTACCACCCGTTTGTTGGGCGGCAATGGCAACCTTAATGTTGCCAGTCTGAAAGTATTTTCAGTCTGGCTGGTTGCCACAATTAAGCGTAGTCCGCAGCCACCACAGCAATTTCAATTGCCATCACAAACAACAAGTAAATCACTTTGAAACAAGCAAATACTGAAATCTGGCAACACAGCCAGAGCAAGCAATTATAAAGACAAGTTGTTCGCTCGACGAACTGAAGTCAAACGCGAAGAAAAAAACAAATTCGACAAAAACAATGTTCATATGCAAAACTAAAAAGAATTTCCTCAATTTTGTGCGTATTTTTGTAAATTAAGTGGTCGTCAGTCGTATGCTTTGCCGCTTGGTCGCTCAATCGCTTTGACAGTTGTCAATTTGGCGCACTTTGAAGTCAATATGAGTAGTTGTTGCGGCGGTTAGTCGGTGCAAGTACTTAGTAACATGTTGCTTTTAATGAAGCCAATGCGCAACATGTCGCACGACTCGCAAGTCTACACTACAACAATTAAAGTTGGTTGGGGTTAATTTATGATTTATTCAACAAAATATTTTTTTTTTTTTGAATTTTTGGTCACACTTCTTTGCACGAAAATAGCAAACGTCTAAA
Organism: Bactrocera latifrons; assembly: GCF_001853355.1. Classification (NCBI taxonomy): domain Eukaryota; kingdom Metazoa; phylum Arthropoda; class Insecta; order Diptera; family Tephritidae; genus Bactrocera; species Bactrocera latifrons. Next base: position 2,070,861 of record NW_017536518.1, read on the forward strand.
TACATGTAGCTTATAGTCGCATGTTGCAAGCTGATTTCCCACAGACGCCAAAATGCAGATTGCATTCTTGCACAAATACTTGACCTACACGCACATATACACTCACCCACAGTGTGTATGTGTATTTGTTGTACAAAACTTGCAACATGCTGCACTGCTAGACATCAATCGGCTGTCGGCAGCAGCACCTGTTGGCACGGTTTCGAAGAGCTGTCTATCAAATGCGTTTACACTGGTTGCCTCCTTCCTAACCGCGCTCCCCCGCTCCGTAGGCACTTAATATTTTTAAGTTGCTCGTTTGCTGTCAACACAAATCCAGTTCAACGGGAATGACTTTGCCGCAAACACATCACTCAGTTAGCGTAAATATCTTTTGACTATCGCCTATTTTCTGTGTTCCATGCACCAAAGCATGCGGAAATTGATTATTACAAGTTGAATGTCAGTTTTTTCACCACGTTCTCTGCTGCTCTTCTTGCATTCATTATGTTTTTCTCTTTTGTCGTTTTTCTTCTTTGGTCTTGCCGCTGCCATCTTAATTGCGCATTTGTAAGGAAATTGCGCCATTCATAAATACATTAGAGAAATCAAATTAAGTTATTAACTCGGCAATGTCATGTACCGCTATTCGCCACGAGCACACACACACTCATGGATGAAGCTCCGTTCCACAGTGCACAGCGGTTTGGCGCTGCCTTTGTGAGTTATTTATTGAGTGCAGTTATCTTAATTCATAAATTGCGCGGCTGACGTTTGAAGACTAAATATTTGCATAATAGCTATGGCCGTTAGTGTCAAGTTTCATTCACTTGACAAAGGAGGGGCAGATAGGGAGAGGTGAAGTCAGCAGCGTTGCTTCCATAAAAAAAAGAAGCTTGCTTAATTGGCTGAGATTAATTCTTATGTTACCATTAGCTTCAATTGATTTCGATGAGATAATTTTCGAAGCCTGTCTTAATATATACATCTCTTATGTTTTATTATGTAATTGTACAATGCTTTGCAAAGAACTGTAATAAGTAATGTGCTACAATATTTTATGCTCAATTTTTAGTCAAGTAAGAATAAAACGATCTAGAATGTTAGTTAGATTAATTATTGTTCGAGTTCAGAAGGAATGGCAGCATAGCCATCGATAAACAATTGACAAGCTTTCTGCCAACACGTCCTTATATATGTCCTTAGAAATCCAAATATGTAATAATTATGGATGGAAACACGAAAGTGTATTTTAAGTACATTTAGTTTTGGATTCACGAAAGCTTTCAATATACTGATAACTGATCATAAAAACGTTGAAAGGACTTTAAGAAATAACGGTTGCAGTTACTGCAACAAAAGAACTTCCGAGAAAAATCTCTGCACATAGCACACGAGTTTCAAAAGATGCTTCGATATACTAAATGTTTAAACTGCGAACCATTCTGTAGTATAGAAAAATCGCAGTCGCAGGCTATTCTAGAATCTATTAGAAATAGCTCCAGCTACAAAAATAAGTTATGGAGTATTGTTAGATTCTATTATTACAGAACCCATAAAGCAAGACTACATATCATCACCTTGGGCTATTAATTCGAAAACACAGAAAATACCAATTTTTAACTTCTTTTATTAAAATAATTTGTTTACACATTTTCTGAGTATTTGCAAAAAACTTAGATGACAAGATGGAACATGATATGAATAAGGTTGCTACGGAAATATAATATATGAACCTTCTAATATTTAAATATGCCTTCAGTGTAAATACTTTCAACAGGTGTCTAGTGCCTTCTCCAAAATCAGCGAACGCATAAAAGCCATTTAAGAGCCAAAGTGATCGAGCATTTTATTTCATTTAATTATTGGAGCCAAATCCATTGCCTTCATTAATGCTATTATCGCTGCATTCTAGATCTCTTGATATATGTTTTTCATAATAAGTCATTTGCCTGGTTACTAAAAAATATAAAAAGGCTAGCTTAGTAAGAACAATTTTATATAATTCGGAAAAGTAGGAGCTTTTTTCCAGAACTCTGAAGTAACATCCAGAAACCAAAGTAGTGCTATACATTTTGTATTAACTTTTTTTTATAGTTTTATAATCCATGTTGCAGTTAACTAATTGAGCTCATAATTGCCTTTTAACTAATGATTACCTCACTTCAATTGGAGCTGCTTTGCTACACATTGCATCAATATTGGCAACAGTTTTACGACCTCCATCCGCTAACGGTAGAACAAAAATGTATACAGGCAGCATTGCAAATGCTTGTGCCAAAAGCGACAGTGGCTGCCATAAAATAATGCTGTATTTTGCGATTTTATAATCACGTGTTTTTTGGCAAATAAAAATATGCGAGATCATATGGTGGTTCATAAGTATATATTGTGTTTGAAAGTTTTTCGCAAAATCAGAGACAAATAAGAAATTTGAAATTTTAATTTTTTTTTGAACTGAAGTATAAACTGAAAAAAAAAAAAAAAAAAAAAAAAAAAAAAAAAAAAAAAAAAAAAAAAAAAAAAAAAAAAAAAAAAAAAAAAAAAAAATGAAAATAATAACCTTCTATTTTGTTAATTAATATTTTACTTTTTAATATTTTCCTTTTGGGTTTGGTATAATATAAACAGACTTGTTGTATTTAAAGGCAGAACAAAATTGCTTCTGCCCATTTTAAGATGCAAAAATATCATTCATGTATTATGAGTCGACTACATTTATATATTATATGTATTTATATAAAATCTGCATAACATTTTGTTTTTCCTTTTTTGACTTTTTTACAATCTATAAATGCCAACTTTTATTTTCTTTCTTTCTTTTTCTCATAAAGTTTACAGAAATGTATGTATACATATACTACATATGCAATAAGTCTAATATGTTATTTATACATTTGAGCTCATTTTGAAGGCTTTTTTTTATATTTTTTGTGGCTGCCTAAGACACTTTCAATTTTAACCTTGAAAAGCGCTGCGGTGTCTCTTAGAGAGGTTTCCTTTTTTATTTTTCGAAGTCGTTGTATGCACGTGACCCACACTCGCACTTGCTTTGATTTATGCGTGTCATGCAGCGCACGAAAAGTGGCACACACTCAAGCATAAAGGCTTGCGTAAGTACATATATAGGAGATTGTGTACTTGCATATATGGATTTTAAAATATATGTGTTTACATATGTGTATATTTGACTAATATAATAACTTTTAGTTCGATTGTTTCTTATTATAACATATATCACTTTTATGACTGAAATCGAACTGCAGCCTCTTTAGTCATTTCCTGTGTAAGCAATTCACACAGTTATCCAGTTCATTATTTTCACATACCTACATACTTGTATTACTTAATTTTTTATGCGTTTTGAGTACTTTAGTTTTGCCAGAGCAGACATTATAACCCAAACGCTCTAATAAATTGTTCAAAGTGGTCGCAGAAAAGTAAAAAAGTCGCAAAATGTACTCACTTTCATTTAATGTAATAATGCTACTTAGTTTGCATTTTATTTTCGCTCTGAGCTTAGCTTGTGACGAGTAACTGTGCATTTTAGTGTTTCTAATTATATGCGGTGGTGTGTGGGTTTTGCATACGGCTGCAGTTCACGCGCTCTGCTTGTGTCTAGAAATATTAGTTTCCCATATTGTGCGTTGTTGTTTCAATTCCCACTTTAGTTTTTCAACCTTCGTGTGGTTGTCGTTAGTTTTTATGCAAAGCAGTACGTAAAGATAAAATTAGCAATCTCGTAAGCAGTAGTTATTTCAATTATTTTATGAGGTGGTGTTAACTACCGAGTGGCGGCACTTAATATTAATTAAAAAAATTTAACACCAGTCAAGCCAAAAGAAACTGACCGCGCAAGTATGCACAACATCCACGTTTTTATTCAATAACAAAACTAATTAGTATTGTTTACGTGCTTGAGAAGGCTTTTAACGTTTGTTTTTGTACTTTCGCTCAGCTGCAATTTACCAGCTTTTGTGCTTTATAAGAAACAATCTTAGCCGAAATTGCCATTTTAATGCAACTGCAGCTATTCGATTACTAATTGCTTTATGTCTATCACACTCATACTTCTTAATATACGCTGTAATGTGTCTTGTTTCTAAGAAGTTTGTGTCTTAAGTCTTTTGTGGTCAAATCAGTCTCAGCAGCTGTTCGAATCTGCAGCTATTTGCGGAACAATGTGGCATTTATTGTTATATAATCTATGAATATTGCTTAGTATCTATAATACTTTGAAAGTTTTTGCAAGCTAATCAACTGATGACATAAACTCCAAATATTTTATAAAAATTTTTCAAATATTTGCCAAACTAGTGGAGTTCCTGCTCATATGATATACTATGAAATGTTCTTACTAAAATTGCAAAAGCATTGGCATCTAAAATAAATTGCATAAATGACGATTTGCCGTAATTTTGCTTTATTTGACAAGTCCAATATGTCCGACACTTTCAAGCAGCCAAGCAACAACGTGTCTCACTGCGCTGCATGTATCAAAGCTGAAGCATACAGATAAACATATATATGTTTATATATGTATATGTTATATCTGGCAGGGAAGCGAAAATGGGCGGTGGACATTCCGACTAATACCCAACGTTGAACCATGGCTAAACAGACCGCACGGCGAGGTAGATTTCCACTTAACTCAAATCCT
>NW_017536518.1:2075993-2086455 GCF_001853355.1 Bactrocera latifrons
AAAAAAAAAAAAAAAAAAAAATATATATATATATGTACATATGGATAATAATATATAGGCTAAAAAGTAAATAATTCATTGATTAACATTTTCATGATTTTGTGAGAGATTTTGCTTTCAGCAGCACCAATAATGGTAGGCGTGTGAGTTTCAAATATTTTAGCTTTTAATAATCTTTTTTTTATTTATTGCCGTGTAGCTTAAAACCCTTTGCATAGCTAAATATATGCCGATTTTTATTTTTTTCTCACATTTTTACACTTATTTTTAGCATGTATTTTCGTATAAATCCATATTGAATGCTCATAATTTGTAATTAATACAGTGGCAAGATTTAATTTTTCATGAAGATTTGAATTGCCGTTGGTCATACCAAAAAATACCAAAAAATGTATAGTATGCGATTTCAGTGGAAATCTACGTTCTTTTGCTCCTTGTACATATCTGGAAAGTTGTATGATTTTTTTTGTTAAACTTATATCACATAGTCGTTATTAGATGATATTTTTACTTACTTTTCTGTTTTCATGTTTGGCATTTGCTTACTGGCTTGTTTAAAATTTATGCACAAATTGCAAATATGTTATTTAGGAGCGTATTTATGTCGAAAAATGCAACCGTAAATACATTCACCCTTATATAAAATATACAATATGTATAGGTATACATAATACAACTATAGGATATCGCAATGACTCAAGTTGCATTAACAAAATACTTAAGCAACAAAGTTCTTATCACAAAGGCATTGACTTCCATAAACATTTTATGTGATCTTGCATAAATATGGAAATTATGTATATTTTCATACCAGTTGCTGCCTTTATTATATAGAAACTTTGTGACAACATATACGGTCACGTGTGAAATGTGACATTCCATACGTAATATCAAAATTATAATACACCGAAGAATATGGAATGCAAGGGATTAACATAAATAAATTCAGTTTGATTTAAAAACGGTCAAATAACATATTGGGAATATTATAAGTTTGCCTATGAATTTCTTTAAAAGTTAAAATTGACATTTTTAAAGCATTTTGAACGCAAAAATTCCAAACTCTCAATTTAGCCTTAACCCCAGGCAAAATATACTCCTGCTAGAACTTCAAGCAACTTGAGCAATATTTTCTTTGAAATTACATAACATTTCTGAAAATTCGTTTAGGTGTATCGATGTTGTTCAAACCTTTGTGATGGAGATCAATTCGGTATATCAATACGAAGATACTTTCAGTATGGCTAGCCAGCCTAAGAAACATAAGTGGCGCTTAAACCTAATATGAAAACTGAACAACACACATTTTTTCTTTTTATTCAGTTCTAAAAAACACTTCTCACTTTAAAAATGGTTTCGAAAGTTTAATCAATCAGTATGTCTACTTATTTCAGTGCACTACAAAAGGTAATACAGGCTAGTAAGTAAAGCATTTCCCATCAAAATAATCAAAAAACAATTGCAAATAAATAAACAAAAAAAGAAAAAACTTCAAAAGCTGAAAATTAGCACCTTAACTCCTATTCTATTTAGTATGGAATTATAGTTACCGCTTACGCCAGCAATTACTTCTTTTACGTTCGCAAAACACAACAATGGACATTCCCTAATTAGTTGACTTCTCATGGCAAATTTAAAGCAATATTTCACAACAACAAATTTTCAACAATAGTCGCTAACGTGCACACTTAAGGCAACTAAGAGCTTCTAACAACCCACTGATAAGCCTTCAAATATAGCAAAAGATAGCGAGTCAAACAGCTGATAGCTAAGAATACCTGAAACATCGAATTAAAGCAAACTCGTTCGGCTAATTGTGTGTTAAATAAGTTAATAATAACCACCGCGAAATAACAACCTCCATACATACACACATGTACGCAAAAGAGCAAAGAGCGAACAGCCCAAAATTGGAGCAAACATCAAAGCCAAAAACCAAATATTTGCAGTCACATACATATAGCTATGCATGTGCGCCTGTAGATGTGTATGTGCTTTGCGCCACAAGATTCCAATTAATAAATGCATAAATAAACAACACGCACCAAATGCGGTCGCGCTGAAGTTAACAATTCCTGTCGGTCTGCCGCTGTTGTTGTTGCTACTGATGATGCTATTTCCACCAAAGTTGTTGTTGCAACAGACGTTGTTGTTGCTTCCACAGACTGTGCTGTGTCGCGCCAATAAGGCGTCGGCAGAGACAACAACAGCAGCAACGTCATCACAATACACACATACAACAACAACAACAACAAAGTGGACTGGTGACAAAAACAGAAAATCGCAGTTAAGCGACAAAGCTGGTGACAGTGGAAAGCGGATGCAGACTTAAGTCGATGCACATGTGTGTGTGTGTGCAGGTTGGGCAAGTAATAGCTGCAGAGTATCCCCTGAGGCTATGTTGATGTGTTTTGAAAGTTCGTTGCTTTTTTCCGATATTTTTATGTGGCTTTATAGGCCCGGCGTTCCTGGAAATTGTGCCACGATTCGTTGCCAATTAAAATACTGTCGTTGCTAATACCATAAGCAACTCGTTTGGCCTGTGTTATCGTTGTTGTTTGTTTTAATGTTGAATTTCTCTTAATTTTACCCAGAACAGGGTGTACTAAGTTTGTCAGGAAGTTTGTAATACCCAGAAGGAAGCGTCGGAGACCCTATAAAGTATATATATATAAATGAAATGTCTGTCTGTCCGTCTGTATTTTGTAAACGTCATTTTCTCTTCAAGAAGCTGTTCATTTGTAGGAACTGCCGATATCGGACCACTATAACATATAGCTGTCATACGAACTGCACGATCGGAATCAATTTCTTGCATGGAAAACTTTCACATTTGACAAGATATATTCACCATAATGTCCGAAAAAATTGTTCAGATCGGATTACTATAGCATATATCGTCCATATAAACTGAACACATAGTTACTAAAAGAAATGCGTCTGTGAAGGGTAAATTAGCTTCGGTGCAGCAGAAGTTAACGTTTTTTCTTGTGTTTTACTGCTTATATCTATATTCTTTATTTTTTATCGTCTGCGGTAACTAGAAGTGGGTTACAGTAAGCATTTTGTTAGACCATGATTTAGGATTTCTTTATCTCTGTGTATGTATTTACTACTGTTTGTTTCTGAAAAAACTCAAACACTTGACATTATTGCAAATACAAATATTCCTAGAAGCCTGAGAAGCAGCATAGAAGTTGTAAGTAGTTAGCCCTTTTCAAAGGTTTAAGTTGGTCCGCTTGATTAGACGTTTTTACTTTTGATCAACACTCAAAACAGCTTAGCTTAGCAGCTAAGTAGTCTTCCAAATAAAGCTTACGCCATCATCATCCATTCAGTTTGCTGCGCGTATTGGCATTTGCCGACATTCCTCTAAGAGGCTTCATGACTATGACTTGCTTTGCTGCTTGCTTTAATGTGCGTAGAGTGTTGTGGAGAGCCGCCAGTGGAGAAAAGATGAGATTGTTCTGCTAATTATTCCATCAATTCGGATCTACGTGTGAAATACGAGGGTAGTTCGATAAGTTAAGGTCTCTATAGATTTTTTCTTCCCTTTTGAAATGCCATTCCCTTCTAAATGTCCTTAGATGCTCTTTTGTGAAACGCTTGATAGTAATTATATTTTTAATATTATTGTACCAATAGGAGTAATTTCAGTATACCAATATACTACTCGTTCAATCGTTTGGTTCGTGTCTTTGCTTTGGCATTATAGTGACAAGTTCCAAACAGAATTACTGCCAAATAAACGTTCAAAAAATTCCAAAATATTTCTGGTTAGAGGTTTCCATAAAATTATATCACAATTTAGAGTTGGCAACTCAGGCAAAATGTTTGGTTTTTGTTTAAGCCAAGATATACACCTAAAAACAATCAAAAAAGGCAAGCATGGTACAAAAACATTTATATTGGATATTTGTAAAAAATTGAATTTTTGAAGTTCAGAAATGTACATGAACCCTTAAAAACCCTTAAGCGCTTTACAATTCCCTGCACTAAAATATCACAAAAAAGCCATTGACTTATCAAATTGCCTTTGTACTTAACATATAATATACCTATATCAGTTGCAATTGCTTTCAGTGAATACATATATATGTATACATGTATATGTATGTGTATATGTATTATATACATAGAATCCAGCTTCCGCAAACACCATACATTTGTTGACTTCTTTGCCAGCATCTCACAAGCATAACTTGTGCGCGCAAAGTTCCGAAGTCCAACCATGTGCCAGCACTTCACTTTGCCACTTTTCACTGCAAAAGCTCAATATTATACTCCCCCCTTAAGCATATACGGCCCTTCATGCCACACTTCTCAAGTAGATTTTGCTCAACCTGCAATCGCATATGCCCGACACTTGGTGGGCTGCTCTCGTTTACAAATATGGCCAGCCACGCACATTTCACTTGCCATTCAAGCCGAGTTAATTTATGTTAATTGCTGCAATGGCAACATGTAATTTTCCTACAACTGCTCCACCTGCAATGCATAGTAATGTCTTAAGCTTGCGCGCCTTCAGCTACAATTGCTTTTGTTGTAATTGTTCTTGGTGAATGTTGCTGGTGCCGCTGGTGCATGTGTACAACAATCACTTTACCATTTTTAGACATTTTCCTGTCAGCATCTCGTTTATTGCATTCGCTGCGATTTTCTTTACTGAAATAGTTATTATTTGCCCAGCATTTTTCCCTTGCAGCCACACACCAACAAAGCCACATATATATTTGTTTTTTATGGCTTATTTTCTAATATTTTTTCCATTTTTAATTTTTTATGTTTGATTCCTTTCATTAACTTTGTTATTATTTTTGTTGTTTCTTTGCAGAGCACTCCAATCAGGCACGACAATCTTCCGCCACATTCAGGCGCTGGACAACGATGCTGGTGTTAATGGACTCGTCGGCTATTTTATTGTTGAGGACAACATAAATACAGCGGAAGATGAGACAATGACAATTGCCGATGGTTATGGTACATTTGCAATTTCGTTTCCCCTCCAAAGACAGGTGAGTGTTAGAAAATTAAACACATCGGATGTGCAAAGCAATATATGTGACCTGGTCTACGAAGAGGGAGCTAACGTGCGAAAACTAGTTTTCTGGGAAACAACTGTTAAAAATCTCATCTTCCATCCGAGTCAACTAAAAAGTGAAAACTGATTTTTGGCACCTAAGCCCCCTTTCCGTAGACCAGGTCACATATGCTTTTCTAGTTGCTTTTAAAGGAAGCAAGCATTTTTTTGCCGTGTATGTAGGCTTATCTGAAAAGCTGGATTAAATTTAAAATTTAAAATTATTGCTACATACAAGTTTTCTGTATGTGCCCAAAAAATAAAGTGACATTGTATTTATTTTGAAAATTCTTTATTTATTCTTCCAAATCAATTTCATCCCCTTCAAAGAAATTCCCACTAGATGTAGTACATTATGCCAACGGATTTTCCAATCTTCGAAACACTGGTTGTAGTAATTTTCCGGCTTGCATCCCCTCTATCGTATAAAAACGGTGTCCGTGGTGCGATCTTTTGAGCTTGGTGAACAGCCAGAAGTCGCACGCCGTCAGATCAGGTGAATACGGTGGTTGCGGAACGATATGGGTTGACTTTTTTTTTGGCGAAATGATCATTTAATGCAAATTGCTCAACAAAAAACGAAAAACTCACATTTAGCAGCTCACAAGACGACACGTATCTCAAACACTAATGAATATTTTAAAATCAAATGTCACCTTGTTTTTTGGGCACATATGCCATGGGCACATATGCACGGGAGACTACTTTTTGAATTCTAGACTCTATAGATCTTCCCATGAAACATTTGTAGCAGACATTGACATTATTGACTTAGCCTTGGTTATGGTGCCATTGTATGGATATGAATACTATAATGTCAAGCATGAGAAAAATTTCTATCGTTTTAAAGAAAAATCACTTTTTCGGCACATTTTTTTAATCAATTTACGATTAATTGATTATTGCAACGTTTCAGCACTACTTTTGGTATGCAATTTGCCATTGATTCAAAATAAGTTTCTATAGCGGCGCTTAACTTTTCTCTATCGCCAAATATGTATATATGTATATGCGATCATTCTTTCATGATTTTGGAGTAAGAAAAAATAACTTGGCGTCAGTTCCGAAAAATACAAGCCAGTTTTCAGAAAGCAGACACTGGCGTTATTGGCATATGTTAGGTTATGCTACTCTTACAAGCAGCCTGATAAGTTTCTATTGTTTTAAAGGGAAACCCTTTTTTGAAAATATTTTTTTTAAGGACGATACATTTCATTATTACGTTCTTCCAACTTTTCAGTACTATTTTATAATACATTTTCTTTAATTCAAATTGGACTGAGTTTCAACGCTACTTGTCTTTTCGCTTAATTTGTGTGAGTTCAGAGATTGTTTCTTCTAGATTTATGAAGAAGACAATGTCACTTCGAGAAGTTTCAAAAATATAGCAGATACGAAAGTATTTCCTCTGAACTCCCAAAATTCTTGAACTGTATCCCTCACTGATACATTTTTTTTAAATAGCTTTTTGATAAAAGCAAATTGAGTTTCAACTGTTTTCTGATTTAAGAAATATAACAAAGAAGAATAAAATATAATACAAAAGTACAGCTCTCGGTGTACTATATCAAACTGATGCCATTAGCCAAAATGCATCTAGGTATAAGAACAATGAATAGCAAATAAAATGTGGCGGTTAGCCAGCTTTCAAAATTGATAAAAAATTTTATAATTTTATACGTTGTCGCCTTTACAATATCAGATGGAGTTCAGTTACTAGGTTCAAGAGGAGTAGTAATGCTTAAGGATGCCTGCGCTTGACGCGTAATTTAACAGACTCTGTTGCCTTACTCTCGATACCCCTTCTAGTGTATCGTGCCGTGGGGATCCCAGATGCTTACAAAATGGTTTTGCCAAGCGGGAGAAGCAAACCAGAGATGCTCCATTTTTTTTCCTGGTGCCTTGCTCTAGATATTTCCTGCAGCCTTCTTGTTCAGGTTTTCAGACAGGTAGCACATTCCAACGATTGTGTTAAGATCGTCGTATAGACAATGCATGACTCTCTTAATGTTGATTACGTTTTCGGGTATTCGTACACTATTCTTGGCAATCTCGTTCACTACTTCACTTTAGGTTAATGTTAAAATTATTCAGTTATAACTCCCGAAAAAAAATTTATTATAAAAACGTGGAAATTCAACCCAATTTACCTACATACCCCCGCTGCTTTCCTACAGTTAAATTAAATTTTTTATTCCACATACAATAAATCAGTTTTTAAGGCAATTATTTTATATGATATATTGTCTTAGAATAAATATTGACATTTCAAAATCAAATTACAAGAATAAAATGGTAATCAAATACATAAAAGGCAATTAAAAAGATTTCGAATACTTTCAATCAATGAATGCATATTAACGACAAATTATTTCCAACTAAAAACCAAACCCATCTGTGATAAGCCCAATTGTAGCACTGTGTTTTAGCATATGCATTTTATGTATCGTTTCAGACTCATGTATCGTTGGTGGCCATTTGTTTGACAAATTTATCTACAACTCTAGTAGACAATGTGTACATGTTGTAACTGATTATGCTGCTGCATATGGTAGCAATGGATCAAATCAATCAAATTGCATACCAAAATCATTTATATACTATATTATACAAACAAGCGTATGTGTTTGTGTGGTATTTATTTATTATACTCAAAGCAAATATCTGATATGTGGCATGCAACATACTTGAAACGTTAGCGTTCCATTGCTCCGCATTGCACTGAATTTTATGTGACACTATGTAGCTGTTGAGGCTTTCTTAATTCGACAGTGATAGCTTAGACTATCAAGTCAGTGAACCAAGCACGTAATTTCATAAAATCACCCATAATTAGATGGAAAAGAGCAGTAAAGTTTTCTATGCATATGCTTGTAATTTTACATGCCCCAAATTTCTTAAAGCATAACATAATCATTTGGAACGCAAACTGCTTCTTTGCTTTATGCTGCAAATTCAGCACTGTAGTAATGATAAATTTGTTAGAAGAAGTATAGCGAAAATTGTTTCAAAGAAATTTCATAATTACTTGTATTCTGCCAAGCATTGCTAATCGCATGAAGCTCCAAATATTCAGAAGTTTTACTTCGTAAATTAAAGCAACATCTTATGAATTTTCTAATATATGTATATCTCTTAAATGAAATAATTTTCTCCTTTTACACTTGTTATTTAATAATTTTATTAAGCACAAACTCCCTTACCTTAAACGATAGCATAACTTGTCCGCAGAAAACCAATCGCGACGTGCAGGTATTTGGTATTATCATTAGAAGCCTCACACAATATCAACACTTAAGTGACAAATATCGACCAAAATGAATCACTAATATGGCAATGTCATCGACTAAGACGCCTTATATGAGCCGGTATTATCTAACATAACTCAGACGAGAAGTTGAAGTATGTAATAGCCAGGCATTACGACGACGACGAGATGACAACGCCACATTGCATAATGATCAAGAAATAAGGATGACAGCAACGAACGGAATTTAATTCGGTTTATTACTTGTTTTTATTTTCTACAAGTGACAGCAGAGGCTAGTAGATGAGTGGAATACCATTTAATTAGAAGAGTTTCGAAGAATTATATGATAGTCGCTTTATGCGAAGTGCTACTGATATGTGGCAAGTGCAGCTTGCTTAGAATGGCGCAGTTATGCGGCATGGTTAGTGGAAAAGGCGCGAGTCTATTAAAATCCAATTAAAATGGTGCGAGATGCCGCTAAGAAAAAATAGATAGTTGATTAGTTGAATGGCGGGGCCAATGTAAAATATATGTATGGCGTACATATAGGCTATTTACAAATGTTTATAGGTATGGGTATAGGAAAAATCTTGTGTCTGTGTGAAAATCAATTGCATTGTGGGCCGGCGGTTGCAACCCACTTCCTCAGACCAACCGCCAACGAGCAAGCGAGTGGGTTTATTTATTTTTTTTTAAAAGCACTCAAGTACATATATTTGTCTCTACATTATATAATAGCTGAATACGTGTATGTTTGGCAAACTAATGCTCGGTTTGGCAAGTTTGTTGGCTGGTTATTCATTATTTTCTATTTAATTCTTGTTCTGTGTTCTTCTAACTATTAACCTATTAATATAAAATCCGCATGTTAACTTGCTTGTGCACTCAGTTGACATTTCATGACAAGTTGGTACAAAAGCAACAACCATGAGCAATATTTTAAATGAAGTTAAGTAAATATTTCAACAAAAAAAAAAAAAAAAAAAAAAAAAAAAAAAAAAAAAAAAAAAAAAAAAAAAAAATTTACTTCGCATCAGAACCAGAAAAAACTACTAAGGAACTTAGATGGCAAAGCGCTTAGATAGTGGCATATGCGGACGACATTGTCATTGCCTTAATAACTGGTAGGTGTCTATCCACCATTAATAGTAATATGAGCATCACTCTCAATACGGTCCAGAATCGGGAATCGCAAACGCTTTTAGAGTTGAATCTGGGTGTACCCAGATCTGAATGCATTCACAAGAAATTACAATATTCCTGCATTGAAGTGCTACCTCTCTCTCAACGAACGCACCACTATGCTACCCGAAACACGATCAAATAAAAATGTTTTCGAACAAAAAATTGTGGTTTGTACTATATCAGCAATATGCTGTAATGATCTGATCGGGAAAATTTATTCGGATATTATAGCATTCTCTTGAATAATGATGCGGTACCGTCCCACCTTAAGTTACATCTCATTTATTCATTCATTATATCCCTAAAACATAATTTTCCCAAGAAAAATGATCTGATTTACACTATTACACTTTAAAACCACTAAATAAACTCAATGGAAATACCGATCAAAATTCGAAAAATTCTTAATAATAGTTTTAGCGATAAGTGGTCTGAAGTAGACCAAAATATTGGTCTAGTAGTCATAAACTTAACTTTAAGATTTTTGAAAGTAGCCCAAAATAAACTTATAGACTAATGGCTAGTTCTTTTGAGATAATTTTATTGAGAAATGTTAAAATTAATTTGAAACACAAGCATTGGGTATAAATTGCCGATATTGCCTGCATATTCCATTCCCCGCTAAAATATTATAATCGCCAACAAGTTCCGATGCAATTATTTTCCTGCAGTAGCGAAATTTCTGACTGTCTATGGGATATTAGCCGCTCAATATCTACTTTGCTGAAAACTGGAACGTTTGTTATTGTAGTAACTGTGGTTCCGCAAACTGTGCACATAGCACACATATTTCGCATTGAAAATCGACAATTAGAGCGGCGATAAATTGCGCTCCTCAGGCATATAAACTCATACTAATAGTGTTCTTTGCCACACTGTTTGCAACTCTGTTGTGAATAATTGGAAAATTTGCATGTTTAACAAACAAAAACAAAAAAAAAACAAAA
>NW_017536518.1:2086491-2093951 GCF_001853355.1 Bactrocera latifrons
TTTCGCGCAATTTTTTGGCAAGTAAACGAGTTTGGTATTTTTGCTTACCATAGTTATACAATTTTACTGTTGGCTGCAGAAGCTTTGTGGTTGCTGAAAATAATTTTTTTTTTGCCTTATTGCGTGGAAAACTCTTAATCATAATCTAGATCTTTTATGTAGAAACATTTTTCTGTATTTCTCTTACAGTTTTCGTATTCTATCTCTAATAGCATTGCCAGTAGCCAACACGTTTGCTCTGCTATTACGCTTTAGCGCTATATGTTGTGCGCACGCGTACAAAAATTTTGACGAGACCGATAAGCAGATCGCTTGACTCAATAGACATAATAAAATATTGTCGAAAACTTATTTCGATTATAAATGAGGTAAACATTTTTAGAAATTCGATTAGTGTAATTATCGCAAACCGAAAGTGGTAAAGAATTAAAATGAAACACACATAACAATCATAGTGTTGAAGCAAACGTATATTACGTATTTAGCAATTAACAGCGACTTGTATTTCTTCACTTTTATCTTAGCATATTTGCACAAAGCTTGTTGCTATCAGCCAATGAGTTATGGTAGCCATGCTCTGCTCGGTGTGAAATACACTCGGTGGGTGTACGATAACCGCACAATACCTGAAAGCGACAACTAAGACATACTAATAAATTTTTCATTATGCAGATAAGTTTTTGAGATTGACTTTACTTGCCAGATTTAATAAATGCTAGTACAATATGCCAAAAGAATATATTTCAACAAGTTTGTCGATCGCTCAATCGATATGGAGCTACACGCGCGCATGTCTAATTGCGAAAATTTGCATATATATCTTGATTAACATTTGTATCTGGCATAATGAAATTATTAGATACATTTGGAAGCCAATGTAGTATTGTGCTCACGTGATGAAAATGTTTTGAGCAATTAATAAATATTACATTCTCAAATAATGCTAATAATTAATCATGCTACTATGTTAATAATATATTTGAATTGAGTATGCTTTTGACAATTTTGACTAAAAATCTAGTTTAGCAATTGCCCTGAAACCTAAATCTGCTGATTAAGTTTTTATACAATCTAGCAATATCAAGTTAGGCACATAATATCTAATTAATTTCAGATGATGGGACAAAATAATCCAGACTGAAGAAATGATTCCAAAATTTAATTTTTTATATTTCATAAATACGGCCGACTTATTTAGTATTTGTCAATTACATGCATACAATGTTTCGATTATGCGGCCCTGACTCTTTCCGAAACGAATCATTAGAAGTATTTTGAAAATATTATTATAATTTGGCAAATGTTACATTGCTGAAAATAAAAGGAAGCAGTAACAGTTGAGAATTCAAGAATTCCACTGAGATTAAGTAATTACTTTCTTATCATTATTTAATGTGATTATAAGCCATTATATACTCTAAGTTTTTAAACTTAAATTTTATCATCTAAATGAAGACTCATTATTTCACATCAGCACACTTCTGCACATTTATAGGTATGTATGATTACGCCTTTTGGTTTCTTCGGAAAATATAAGCAAACTTCGCTTCATTAGTGAAAAAAACGTGTTGACCCTTAGCTATAAGAGGTACTTTAACTACCAAATACGCCAATTGACAAAACGACAAAAATGCAAAACCAAAGAGCAACGACATGCCAAACATATGTACACACATTGGTAACCCTACATCCGCAAGCATATTGTCCATTTGAACTGACACAACCGAGGGACTGTAATTATTTGTTTTAATGATGGCATAAGTGGGGGCCATTTGAAAACTATTTGTCATTTTTACCAAAACGTTGGGTGTCAAAATCGCAGGCGCACGGAAAGGCCTAAGAAATTGAACAACTCAGCGATTGATTAAGTGTGTTGGCTGCTTAGTGTTGCCGTTAATGATTGTATTGCCACTATTTTCTTTTGCTGTTGATGCTGATAATGTGATGCTGTGGGCATGTCATGAACTCCAACATCAGCGCTAAGTGTCAAATTTCGGGTAGGAGGGACACAGAAAGCTAGATATTTTCTACCATTAATACCAGTAAAATACACAACAACTACAACGCAACACAAAGGAAAATGTCAAATTTCATGTGTGGGTTTTACATGACACTTTAGCGCACGGGCCAAGTGGGCTGCAGCGTGCTAAATTTCCGATAAACCAATCTCAGACTGTCAAATTGTCAATAGGTGTATGTTGGCATGGGTTTTTGGTTTTTCTATCTATAAATATTGACTGCAAATCGATGTATGCAGTTGTGTTGATTAAACAAGTTTCTGTCGTTGATTATAAGTCTGTGCCGCTGTGATGAGTAATAGACAACTTTATTCGCGCTAACTGTATCTTATATCTTCCTGTTTGATAGATTGTGGTCTTAATGTACAAGTGTTGCAAATTTTCAAACGAGTTTTGTATAATATTCAATCGATAGTTACACGTACAAACATTATCGATTAGGTGGACTGTGTACTCTCTAGCATTTTGTGACACAAGTTTTTGCAGCGTGGTTTTATAGGAATATTTGTAGTATTTTCACATATTCATGGAGAAAATTGTCTGTAAGTCTGTGAAAAACGGAGAGTACGTTGGTGGAAAGGTTTACTTTATAGAAATAATCATCCACTCAAAGCGGCGATACTACCCTTGAACTCATTAGCTGGGTATTGAGGGTTGGTCAGGGAGTGCGTAACCGCGCTATCAATAGCATCGATTGTCATTGTGATAAGACTGGTATGGGGGCCATCTGCAGAAGCTGTATGGAAGAAGATGAGGTGTATAAAACACTTCATTCTTGACTGTGCCGCATTTGGGAGGTTGACACTCACACACTTGGGAGCGCATACCTTCAGACAATCTACCGAACTAGCGTTAATGTTTTTTTTTTTTTGACAAAATATTTCAAATACAGCGTTATTGTAGCTTTATTTTTCTGCATATGTATTCCTCGTCGTTTCGTATGTTTGTCCTGTCTACCAGGTGTACCAGCCATTGTCTCCGCTATGACCTGTGACTCCAATTTTCATGCTCAACAATTTTTGATTTCATTCACGTGCTGCTGCTGTAGCTGCCATTGAAGCTGAAGTTGCTGCTACGAGTACAATTTTTCGTTGCTACATTTTTGAAGTTGTAAATATATATTGTTAATGTAGCGAGTATTAAACAATGCCATGAACAACTAAAGCAGCAAAAAAAAAAAAAAAAAAAAAAAATAAGGCGGACATGTGTTGCACTACAACAATATTATTGATTTCTCGCTTTCATAATGCTAAATTTGTTTATAAACTTTGTTGTTTGCATAGTTGGGTGCAATCGCATTTTTGTGGCAGGAAGGTGGGTTGTTGAGACCACTTGTTGCTGCTTGCAGCCAACGAATGCTTACCTACCTTTGCTGTGCAACAACATTTGCGAAGGGCAAACAAAATTCACAGCCGCTTTTTTTTTAAATGTGGCACGAAATTGTTGTCATTGTTGCTGGTGGAGCGCGGTAGACCCCGTAGCATTGTTCGATTGTTGTTGGTTTGCTTACCAAATTTCCAGTTTTGTTTTCTTTTGCTGCGAACTATTTTTCATACCGACATTTTTGAGTCCCCATTGGTGGGCTAATGGACCACACATGCGTTCGTTGAATGCAACGCCGCCGCACATAACTAGCACTTACGTAATAATCCGCAAAAATGTTACATAAAAATTTTACATTTCGCAAAAGCGCCAGTAGCAAGTGGCACGATGACAAGGTCTGCTCTGAAATGCTTTGCGACTTCATTAAACTAAAATAAGTAAAAAATAAATACAATAAAACCAAAGAATAAGTAGAAAAATAGTTCAGTGTCTGCCACACGCCAATTTTCAAGTTGCAACTTGCCAAACGACGCGCCAACAGCATTCACGCGGTAAAGCATCCAATCTGGCAGTTAGCGCAGCAGCTATCCAATATCATCGCCCCGAGCAGCTTGGACGCCGCGATGCCAACAACAAGTCGCACAGCGTGTCGATAGCTGCCACATTGACGCTTCGTCGCGCAACGTTTAGCCAACGGGTGCGCAACACCAATTCCCGAGCTGGCACTCTTGCTTTCTGCGCTGCTGTGTTGCATGGCTACTTGAGTAGTTCACGCTAATCAACAGCAGCGTCATCGCCATCACCATCGCAACAGGGCCAAGCACCAGCCAGCCAGCGTTTTCATGTACATACACACACTCTTGCAACACCACCACCTTCTATGGCATATTGCGGCACTCATCAGGTTTTGCTGTGGGTCATGTTGCAATCATAAGACGTCGACTGTGTACGTGCACTACACACACACACACACACCTTTTGTGGCACGGCGCATATTTTTGTGCAACATGCCACACGTACAAAATATGGGCGAAAAAAAATAAAATTCTTTGCCGATTTTCTTAATCCACTCTCCTGCAGTTGCCGTTGAGTCTCGTTTACCACTCCGACCGCCTGTCAACCGTGGAAGAGAGTCTGCGCAATATTTTTGATTTTCTTCAATTTTTAATTTTTGTTCGCAAATTTATGAATCAGATTTTTCTTCTTACCGGTGTTGCCAATAACAACAACAACAACACTTTTATGGCACAGTCATTATTGTTGTCGTTGCACGTGTATAATTCGCTGAGTTTCGGCAAGGTTTTTTTCGCTGCATTTGAATTTTTGTTGTATTTTACAGTGCTTTTCCTGCAATATTTGTGATCTAGTTTATGTTTTTTTGCCTTTTTGGACCTTAACGAATATTTTGATTTTGAAATCGGTTGCCTCAAATTGCCGCACTACGAAATGTAGTCAAACAAGTTGGTGCATTTGCGAACCGGGTTCTCAGGTGAATTTCAATAAACTGCAATTACTGCCACTTTGGTAGCGACTTATCGTTGAAGTTGAAGAGAATTTTTCAGTCTTAAAGACTTAACTCTTTATTCGCTTAGATATTAGCTGATGTATAAAATAAATTTGAGGATAATTTATGCTTCAACAAATTTAAAGCTGTTTGAAATTGATTCATGAGCAGATTTTTCATAGTAAAAATAAACTAAAAGCTTTGGAATGTCCATCACAAGGATGGTAACATATTGGAAAAATATATTATATATTGTTGTTGGTCGGAAAATTTTATTTCTAACAAAATTTTGTGTGCGGAATCGTTACGAATATTAGGAAATTCATTCGCTGATTCAGTTTTATCAAAAACACAAGACTATCAGTGGTACAAAGACTGTCAAAAGATCGTTGAAGACATGGCTCGTTCTGGACAACCTTCGACACCTTACAAAACTCATGTTAAAAAAGTAAAAGATTGCTTGAATAATTAGAGAGATGGCAATAGAGCCTGACATTTCTCGCGAGTCCGTTTAAATGATTTTGGTGCATAAAAACAAGTTAACAATCATCGAAATGGAACCCGTTTTCAGTCGATTGAATAGATAAAACCAAATTCATTAAAGGAGCTGAAGGCCACCTCAAAAACTGTCAAAAGGGGAGCTTCAAAAAATCGATTTTTTTCTTTTTGTTTAAATCTGTTTAAAAATTATCTAAAAATATGTCCCCAAAGGTATAGATGGATATTCGAAATATTGTCGAAGCTTGAAGGGAATAGTGACCGATCGTCTAGCAGATATATGAGCGTTTGGGCAAAAAGAAAAACTTTGACGGGCGATTTCTCGATTTTTCTTAATTGGCGGGAAGGAAAGAAAAAATTTTTTTTTTTTGAATTTTACAAGTTTTTTGGAATTTTCTTAGTTTATCTAGAATACAAGTTGTTCACATGTATGAATTTTTCTTTGAATTTTCTCTCTCCGATAGAAATTGCGACCTGCATCCTGCCCGCCGTCTGACAAATGCACATACGAGATGCATCGGGCAGGCGGAATATCAAAGACTTCGTTTCTAAAAAAAATTTCAAATGATGTTTAAATATATAACTACATACTCTAGAAATTTCGCTTTAATCAATTATTTCTTTCTCTCCCGAAAATATTCTCATAAAAAACGATTTTTTGAAGCCTCTTAAAGAGGGCCTGCTTAAGAAAAGTATTTGATAGCGACAAAATAAATATTGTTGAATAATTTAGTGGGTCTTATTTTAATTTTTTTTTGTCATAACGTGTTTTATTTTGAAATTCTGATTAATTATAAAGATATATATAATTTATCTATTCAAAGGTTACTCATACCACCCGTTGCACGCATTATAAAATATATATGTATATAAACATACTAATTTTATGAAACTGAAGCCTGATTAATGTGTATTTTGTATGAACATGCTGTGAGATGATCTGACTAGTCTAAATATTTATTTACTGAACTCATAAAAAACCATAAGTCTATGATATAAGTTAAGGAACTAGTTGTATTGAAATTAACTAAAGGCTGACAATTGTTAAAAAAACAATCGCTCTTAAAAATAATGGTAAACATTAAGAGGCTAAAATATATGAAGACTATCTTCTAATAATGGAAAATAGGAATGGAAAGTAATTTTAAAAAAGTACGTTTTTAGCTTCTTAATGTGAAACATTTGCTTATCAATATCTAGCAAAATTAAGGTCGTGTATAATTTATTATACTTACAATCTCAATAAGGTGTTCATAACTTATTAGTGTAGTGGGCTTTTCGTCAATTCGCTGGGAATATCTATATTTATCTATATATGTACTAAACAGCATGTATAATTATACATACATATATACATCGAGGGAATATTATTAATTTATATATTTTATTATCTCCCAACTCAAGCTAATTAAATTCGAAGACTACTGCTGCGCAAAAACATTTACATATTTATCTATGCATTTGTGTGTGTCCATGTATGGCTCTATGCAAACTCCAGTCAATAAACTATTTCATTTCTCGCTGCGATAATTGCAGCTTCTGAAGCCAGTAGCTTTGCTTTCTATAGCATTAGGAAAACTCATAACAAACTTATTTCGTATTAGTGCAGAAAATAGCACAAATTCTTACTTACCACAACAACAAAAAGCACTTGCAAAGAATTTTAATCGCGAAATCACCAATAAGTGTTGCCGCAGAATGCATAAATGCAACAACAACTACAAGAACATGACTATCGGCAAAAGCATCTGGCGTTATTATTGCGCACCCACTTCCGAGGTCGTCCCACTACCAGTTTCTATAAAAAAAGGATAAAATTGCATAAATATAAATATATATTCATATGTATTAGTGTGTGTGTGTTCATGAGCAATGTGCTCATATCTCCAACGCAAAATTAAGAAATCTGCCTTAAATGGCATGCGGATAGGCGGTAAATATTTTCATGTGCTTGCCACATGTGGCATGCCAAATGAATAATTTTCCGCAACACCTGATGAAATATGCAAAAACATTTAGCAGCTGCTGCCTGTCTTCCAAATTGTAATCGTAAAACAACACAACATACACTTGTGCTCATACAATTAAGCCACATAAACGTTATGGTGTACAAATTC
>NW_017536518.1:2097731-2115062 GCF_001853355.1 Bactrocera latifrons
AAAAATAAATTGTGTTGTTATTTGATTTATTGTGAATGGAACTGGGTTTTGGAGAAAAAATGAGTAAAGTTGAGCTAAAGCCATATGAGGAAAAACTAAAACTAGCAAATCGGAAATTAACACCTTAGGAGTATGAGATTTAATCGTATTCGCCGGTAAAAGTAATTGGGTCTATACTTTTAATTCACATAATTTCATTAAAATAAGAATAGAATGTCAGAGGTCACTACGTCGGCTAAATTGGGGCTAGGAAAGGTCTGGATTTGATTGCTTTAATTGTTAACGTTACTCAAGTGAACTCTAGAATATATTTTAATGCAAAATTTATATATATAACTTACAAACCGACTGAAATATTCGGCCCAAGTAACGTCTTACGTCTCCTAGAATCACGAATATATGATATATGGGAGCTTAAGTAAAAAGTTTGATATTCATATATTTGTTATGAGTTAGCTAGGAGTAATTCACCTGATTTTATCTATTTAAGACATAAGGATATATTAACGTTATATAAATATTCTGAATTTTAATAGTAAATCTTACAGATTGAACTACATTTTCGGAAGAAAATCAACTACTCGCAGTGAGGTGCGACATATTTTTCTCACAAAATACCGTTAAAAATTGACCAATGAAATGATCAGATTACTGTTACTGCTTCTTTTTCCTTACTCCCACGCATTGGCGTTTGGTCTCAATTACGTTATTCCCTTTGGTAACCACACTGTATGCTCTTATCAACAACAACCAGTTAACCATCGACCAGCCCCCAACAACACCGCTGACAAGAATCTCTATGGCACTTAGGCGCTGTCATTGGATCGAACTGAGTGCTTTGCATTCAACAACAAAAACAATATATACACAAATGTAGGCTTTTGAAGCATGGTAGTTGGAGCATCGGCATGGGCGAGATGAAGTTGTCCAACATGTTAATTAAATCAGTGCTTGTTTACTTCTAACGTCACCAGAGCCATGACAGTGAAAAATCAGTTCCGAGGCAGTAAAAATTAAAAAGAAGTACCTGCACAGCCAGATGCATACATGCAAAGTATAGTCATTAAACCGTACCAACTTGTTAGCTGTTTGGATTTCTCAAAGTAAAGTGACGCTGACAAGGTTTCAAGCTGATCATCAGTCGATACAAGCACATCCGGGCTTGTCTCTAAATTGCGGGACGGTTTGAGATACTAAAAGTGCACAAAACCCTAAACAAACTAATAAGAATTCTTTCGTATGGGCAGCAGAATAGAATCATAAAATAAACAAGAATGCTTTGTATGTAAAGTCGCCGTTGTTGCTTCCACATCGTTGAAGTAGCACGTAGCTACTCTTGGTGCCCGTAAGTACTTTTAAACCCTTTTTTGAGCGAAACGGCAACATGTTGTACATTAAGTAGACAGCCAACTGAGAGTGAGAAGAGCAAAATACAAAAACACACAAAAAAAAAAAAAAACCACAAGAAAATTGTAATATTA
The DNA here is from genome assembly GCF_001853355.1 of Bactrocera latifrons. Classification (NCBI taxonomy): domain Eukaryota; kingdom Metazoa; phylum Arthropoda; class Insecta; order Diptera; family Tephritidae; genus Bactrocera; species Bactrocera latifrons. The sequence continues at coordinate 2,099,213 of NW_017536518.1, forward strand.
CAGCCTTTAAGCGCCAAAAAGCACAAAACAAAATATTTGAGAATTTCAATATAAAAAATTTAACATTTGCCTTTCAAACCTTGGGTGGTGCACCACAGCGTCACCAACATGCTGAAACTTTGTGGAAAATAATCCATTTAAAGTCGGCAGTGGAGTCTCCTGCTCTTGTGGCGGCGCTACGCTTTCGTATCATTGGCCATTCTTATACGTAAGTACGAGAATGAGAATGCGTATGTGTGTTTGTTTGTTTGATTTTATGCATTAGACCGTCAACTAGCGAGCGTGTATTCTTTTCGATTATCTGCAACTTCGAATCAAATGCAATTAAGCGATGTTAATTGGCTGTACATACATACATACACAGGTGTTCATCTTTTCGATAGTCACTGCATTCCTAGCCTCAATTGCTCAAATACTATGCATCCAGAAAGCTTGAAAACATTATATTTGCGTAATTTCCTCTCTGTTCGAAAACTAACACAGACATTTCCTTCATTTGTAAATATCGAACATTTAGTTCATCTGGAACATGTACTATGAGATTTTGATTGTTTTCTGTAAAATAATATTCGTAATTAGCGATGTAGCAGTTTAGTAATATATCCATATACTTGTATATACATACATATGTGGGACAACACAAAAGATCCGAAAGAATTTTTTAAAAGTATGATTTTTATTTAGAGCGCTTAAACCCATCGGCTGATCTTTGCAGTTCGAAGATTTAAGTGAGGTATCATCTGAGTTGTACAAAATAATTGAGAGAGAATTTGGTTCAAGTAGAGTCTTGGATATGAGCAAAAGGAAACGGCAACGATAGTATCCATCAAAGCCTCTTAGGCAGTTGCGGTTTAAAGAAGATCAGGTATACACTCCGGCGTAATTCAGTAACGGCCGATATTTTTCTAAAATAATAATTCAAGAGTAAATTCAGTTGATGTTGCCGTCGTCTATTGACGACCGTGCATACCGATTTGAGAGATATTTACAAAATAAATTGAGAATGCTCTGAACGTGTTTTGGAGGGGTTCTATATTTGTTTTATGACCCACTTGGGTTTAGTTAATTCAGAATTACTGAAACGTGTTTAAATGATATGTTCATTGTTATTTCAAAAAAATCACAATTTTCTCACGCTTCACATGCGTACATGGGTCAGTGCTCGCATACGTGCTTGAAAGCGCATTCTGGAGCGACAAGTCATAGGCTGGTATACTTAAGAAACTGTGTTTATGTACACTAATAAATTGCAATTACTTTACGTGCTTATTGAAAATTTTTTAAAAAGTATCATATAGTTTTGTGTTTATTGCAGTTAGTTTGTTGTTGTTTTTGGTTAAATTTTGCCAAAAAAATTTCGCTATAAATATGATGAAAAAAATTGAGTTAGCTAATTCTTGTTGCAGTTATCAATAGTGAAACATGTTCCGGATCAGCACTATAGCTTTTGTAGTATTGTTCCTAACAAGTAAGTTTAAACAATAATAATATAAACAGTTTTAATTAATTACAATCCTCGTAAATTTTTTCTCTTCTTAGTGCTTTTCGTTGGGGGCGACTGTAAACCACAACTACCCCTTCCAGGGGGTGTACCGCTTGGCACTGCAACTGGCACTTTGACAGGTGCCGCTGGGGGTTTGCCTCTTGCCGGTGGCGTAGCGCAAGGCGTTTTTAGACCTGTAGGTCATATTCCGCAAAGGTTGCCAGTGGTTGGAGGGGTTCTGAATGGCTAATATATTATTTACGGAAGCGTTTGCGTTAACTTATTTCAATTAGTGTAAAATTAACAAAAAGTTCGTTTAATTATTAAATATTAATTAAAAAAATATATATGTGGTTTTGGTAAATATATATACAATTTTTATTAGAGCAATAGTTTTGGTGGCCATTGTAGAGGTCGTTTGCTATTTTGTTTAAAAGAAAACTTGCGATCGCATAAAAGAGTATTATGGTAGAGTATAGTATTTAAGTCACTCCGGGTATTGGCTCGACTAGGGCAATTTTTTTAAAGCACGGATGAAGGCCGCCACCGCGCAAAGAAATTCGTTGTCAGTCCCCGACGACTAAAGTAATCGGAATCGTGGTTTTAGAGTTTAAAAAATATTAGGTTGTCAAAAAAGTCTTGCAGTATTTTCGCTAGTGGGCGCTGAGAGCGCGTAGTTCTAGTTTTATTCGTCGCATCGGGTCATGCTATACCTTTTTGGAAAGCTCATTTCACGCGCTAACAAGTATTTGATTGATTGTCGTTTTTTTACGTCGTTCGTGAGTTGTAGCGTCGCAAACATGGAGCAAAATAAAAAGAAAATACGACATATTTTACAGTACTACTACGATAAAGGCAAAAATGCAGCTCAAGATGCCAATACACAGTTTATGGACCCGATACTGTTTCCATTTCCACCGCACAACGACGGTTTCAACGTTTTCGTTCTGGTGTAGAGGTGGTCGAAGATGCGCCACGCTCCGAAAGGCCTGTCGTCGAAAATTGCGATAAAATTCGCTGAATTGGTCGAAAGAGGCCGGCATAATAGCAGCCGTAGCATCGGTTAAGAGCTGGGCATGAGTCATCATAAAAAAATTTTAAGAACAATTGAAAATTCAATAAAAAATACCGCAAGAAATATCGCAAGAAATACCGCAAGAAATACCGCAAGACTTTTTTGACAAACTATTACTATATATTCCTTCATTGGGAGCAGTTTTTCAACAATATGCTTGGGTGAGATTGCACTTTCCAAAGGGGAATATATGAGACCACGCTCAACTTTTGGAATCTCATGTAGGTTAATAAATGAGACGGCATTATTTTATGAAATAATGTCATTAAAACGGTTGACTCATGAATTGAACTAATTTTGAATGAAAGCAAACCTTTGGTGACTAGGATAGGTTAAATGAACAATAATTTTAATAATAAATATAATAATTCTTTTTGAATTCTGAAAAATCATGCAATTTGATCCCATGTAACGAAAAACGCAATAAATTCCTTTTGCACTTCTGCCGTCACGTAAGGACTCAATGAAAAGATGGCAAAACTACATGAGTTGTACTTTGATTTATTTTCACATTCAACGTATTCTTGCACATAGTATGATTTTAACAAACTTTTCCTCCATCCCCGGTAGTCAATGTAGCTTAGAAAATGTAGAAGAAGAAATCTAGCGATAATCACGAAGTAGATGTTAACACCGACGTTTCTCTCCCGGTTGACACCTTTCAGAAACAAATTGTAGGTGTCGATATCAAATTAAGTTTGATCGTAAATAAACGTCTGCCCCACAAGGAGGTCCTGCAGTAAATGATAACATTTCAAAAAAAAAAAAAATTTAAATATAAATATAAAGAAATCAAAATCAATCACAGAGAATGCACATATGCATACGGATTAAAATGGTAGTGGTCGTGGTGGTGGTTATTCAAAGTGAAATTATCACATGCGACAGATAGAGGTCAACGAGTAAGTAAAAAAAAAAAAACAATTACCTCATTGTTGTAAGTAGCTGGTATTACTAGGCAGGAGCAATAATTACAGCACTTAGGCTTGTCACTCTCTATCATCTACCTTTATTCACACGATATATTTCCAAACGAAAATTAACACTTACTTGCAACATCTGGTAAATTTTCGTAGCGAAATAAATGCTGAAAAGCAAATTCTCACCGATTAAATGTAATTAGAGCTCCAATTAATTCAGTCATTCGAAGCGAAACCAAATCCAAATGAAAGCGAAAGCCATTCATGCCACTTCTTCAAACTCAACACACATCAGTGTATGTGAAAATGTGCAAGCGATACTTGCAACATGCCAACAACTTCACTCTGCGTGCCCCGATTTCACAGCAAAATGGCGTGAATGCGACACAATTTGCTAACATAAATGAATTGCCGCGAACAAAAATAAAAATAAGATCGCTGCATGCATAAAAGAAACAACACCGCACATGGAGTTAGACACATTCCGCCGCATCAGGAAATACTACACTGCGATACTGCAGGAAAAAATAAAGCGTAATCGAAAACCGCGGCATGCCACCCATCCCTGCGTGCAAACCACGGTGCCCACCGCGTTCTCGCTCACCGCTCAGCACAGTTCAGTAGCACGACCGCAACGTTGGCAAACAAGCAAAAGTTGCAAACAATTCACGGCTCTGTTTTTAATCACTCTAAAGAGTTAAACGTTTGTGTAATTTGTGAATGGCTGCACGCATGCGAATGTGTGTGTGTCTGAATGAGTTGTTTGTGAATTGGTGTACGAACTATTGTTGCTTTTATTGGCGCACTTGCTAGAGTGTTGTTTATCTAATCAACATCGGCAACAGCGGGCGCCCAAGTTGCATGCGTGTGCGCCACCACGACATGTAGTCTGAGTCTTGTGTCCACAAATGGCCAGCACTGTTAACAAATACTCACTCTCGACTCGATGTCACTACTAACGCAACGAAAATTTATAACCACGTACTGTCAAAATTTTAAGATCACCGTTTCCGTATTTATTAGTTGGAGAAGAAAATTGCGTTTATTCCAAAATTTCTTTCTTTCTTTTGAACGCTTTGCACTTATTTGACCGCCCTCGTATACACAGACTCAGACACCCGAGTATTTATTTATGGACAGTCAATAGCTGCAAAGTTTTACCTAATTTGAGTTCATTTATTTGCAGAATTTTAGTATCTTTTCTGCAGGCGCATGTTGGCTTAATTGGAAAATTTCATGAAAACAACACTTTGTCGGCTACTCAGCATCAATAGATACTCAGGGACAGTAGAGGGGCAGTAACTCTCTAATTGTTAATGTAAATAGTTTCAAAATAACAAAAATAACTCGGCAAAGTGGCCAAAATGAAAATGGAATGGTGACAACATTTTAGGTTGCATACTTACTGCACTGTCATATACGCTGCCCAGTTTTGGGTTTGTTTTCGATTTTGTCAAACTTTTGTGCAAATATGCAAATGGGTGGGCGGTTGTGCCGTGGCAAAAAGATTGACTTAGTGTTTGTCGTAATTTGCAAAAAACTAGTTGACAAGATAGAAAATGTTAAGTATTTAAGTAAAAATCGTTAATAAAAATACTGTTTGAACTTAATTTAGGTTATGTTAAGTCGATTTCCATTGTTGTGCATTGATAAAGTATTGGGTGCGCATAAACTGAGCTCAAAATCGTGGTTAATGTAAAATAATATTCTTTGAAAGATATAATACTTTTTTAATTTCTTTGAAATAGTGTAGCTTGTGGAAGTAGGCATATCTGCGGATTTTAGAAAAATGTTTCCAATATTGATCGGCGATTCCATTCAAGCATTTGGATATTGCATACGATGACTCTTCTGTAAAAAGTGGTCGGCGGTACTATAAGTTGACTTCACATCAGTATTCGAATGTGTTTGGGTGCATCTAAAGAAGTTTGGTGCGGCGCTTTGTGTTCGTCCACAAAATAGTGATTCACTGATATACACCAAAAATCAAGTAACTGTTGACACAGTAAATTTCATTCGATTAACTTGACAGGGAGACTGCTCTTCTAAACGGAATGATCACGGCTGCAGTCTCTTTAGATTTATGAGGTATCCGGCTCCGAATGACAGAAATAATGGTCCCGTTTATCTTAAGTAGCTCTCATCCCTCATGACAATGAACATGGGCGTGGCTACAGCTAAATATGCTAACTAATGCTACGAAATATTTGGGACGCTATACTGTTAACTTGGGTCACCAAAATTTACTTGCCATATAATTTGGAGTATTTTATTTTTATTTTTGTTTTTAAGTTTCTGAGATATGTGCAAAAAGAGTACTTCGAGGTTCATGCAAGTAAGGTTATGACAAGTAATTAATCCCTGTTTCCCCAATATGTCTGATGCGATTACAAGCTACACACACAGACAAACATAGACAGAGAAGTACATAGAGACGGTTGGCCATGCTTTCAGGTGCAAAACACCAACACGCTGGCGAGATTATGATGGCAGCGGAGACAATGTGACGCCAGTCAATGCAGAGTGTTACATCATTGACGGTGCCTAAGCCCCGTCCCATCTGAGTGGCCAACAAAATCGGTTCAAATTGCTGATGAAATTAACTGCAAGTTGTTTTTGTTGTTCTGTCTTAATATTATTGCCCAGTGTAAAGTAAAGTAAATTTTTAAAAATTAATCACATCAAACGGAGTTTTTGGATTATACTTCTGCAAATAGAATCCATAAACTTGAGTTAACCAATTCATACTTATAAGTGTTTCTTAAGCAATCAGCAAACAGAGTTCTATCTTAATATTACGTGTTTAACGCAAAACATGAAATTGTTTAGTGCAAAAATTGTTACATATAATAAAAACGACAAAAGTTTTATTTATTTTAGTGGTTAAGAAGGAAGTAAGATTATTTATCTCATAATTTTTGGGTATTGTAATTTAGATAATGTAATTTTCAGGCCTCAACTGGCGCAAAAAATTAACTTGCTTCTGTGAAAAAAATTCTTTTTTCTTTCTTTTTACTGCATTTTCATCACTCCCTTTTCCTCTTTTCTTTTTTGTCTCTTAAATACAAAAATTAACCAAAAAGCATTCGGATTCACCCTTGTGGGTACATTTAAAATATATTTGCACATAATGTCATCAGCATGCAATAAATGAAAATAATTTTGTTATTTAAATTTACTGACAGCAAAGTTCTTTGGGGCTACGAAAAGAAGCCACGTCAGCAACAAACCACGCGCACACCTGTCTGAATATATGTACTAGTTGTGCATGTGAATGTGGTATGTGTGGGTGTGTATATCCAACGCATATTTCTTGTTGTTGTAAGTGTGTAGCTAATGCAATGCTTTGGAAATTCCATTAACCATTTGACAGATAAATTTCAATTGGTTTTTATTACACGGAACGTCGTATGTAATTGTGGCATTAAATTGTCTCCTAGTTAAACTAAAAAACAAAAAAAAAAAAAAAAAAAAAAAAAAAAAAAAAAAAAAAAAACATCAAAAAAAACAAAGAACAGTGAAGTCTGAACATATTTTTAAACAACATATATTAAAATTTGTTTGTTCAGACACAACTTTTTTTGTTAATTTTTAAAAAAATTCTAAAATTTTTGTTTCCGATAGAAATTGCATCCTGCACCCTGCCCGCCGTCCGACAAATACACATGCGAAATGCATTGGGTAATTGGTTCTCAAAGGCGGAATATCAAAGATTTGGTATCCAAAAAAATTTTTCCTAGTCCTAGTCCTATTCCTAGAAGTTTTGCTTTAATCACTTATTTCTTTCCTTCCCAAAAAAATCCTCAAAAAAATCGATTTTTGAAACCTTTAAACCAGGAAATGAAATCAGGTCTATTAATTTTTATTTGTCATTTTCATGAGAATAGGGATTTAAAATTTTCTGGCTAGGTGCAATGTAAAAACACTTGTATGCACTCATATAGAAAATATATTCAAGTGTCAGCTGGGCATCTCGACAGGAAAATGTATATCATACTGACAGTATTGCCGTGCCTATTGCCTGTGTAGACTCCATATTGCTTACCGCTTACAATATATGGAATACTAATTAGTATATGAATGCACGTCACGTATTTTTTATTGTTGTCGTTACGCTGACGTGTAGCGGCTGCTGTGACTGATTTTGCGGTAAATTATTTGTCAAAATGTAACGGTACTAAAGAACTAGGTCACAGGTATTCATATTCAGTGAGAGAAATTGTAGTTGGTAATGTGGATGTGGATGTGTGCGATTGCATTTATAATTGCATGTAAGTTACAGATATACCGGTTGGTAGACGTAATATGTCCAAAATATTACACAAGTGACAAAAACCATAAATAGCTTTGATGATCCAAGTTAAGTCTTGTGGCTTTTCACGTGTTTGGTTCTTCCTATGTATATTCAAACGAAGTGTCAAAAAGTGATCTATGTAGTGAAGGATTTATATATTTTTATGAGCGTTCTATGTATGTGTTCTCCTTAGATTGGTTTTAATTCTGAAGGCACATTGTTTATTGAATAAAAAAAAATTTCTTCGAAATAAAATACTTACATACCACCTATTTCCTTGAAAGTGATGAATTTTAGAATGTAGCGCTATAATGTTCCTTCAGATGGGATCGGTAAACCTTTCTGGTAAACCTTTCTGGTAAACCATCTGCCTATAGTGGTAGCAGCTTAATCCGTCTGAGACTCTCCTACTTTTATCTCTTTTGATATTGTGCCTTGGACGGCTTGTTACCAGGCTTCGACTAGGAGAGGTCTTATTCAGCAAGCTCGCCTTCCCTGGCATGTTGGTAGAATGGAGATCTCTCTTAGAAAAGTCAGTTTTCTTTACTGTATCATGGGTTAAATACCCAATCAATCATGGTGGATGATGTTTTTGCACTTCATATAAAATTACAATATACCACTCTCAAAATAGGTATTAGAGTTTAACTGCTTCGCAAACTTCACGTTAGAAAAGTATTCTACTCCAGAAACGTCTTACGACGCCAAGAAACTGTACGCATTTAGGGTTGAAACAAGTTTATACACAAATCTACTAGCAGACACATCTCCTCACCGGAAATCATAAACTCCCTTGCTTTGGTAATGATCATGATAAGTAAAGTCTCTTTCAATGGTCATAATCCAAAGGTAAAATTGCAAAAATGAAAAGAGTGATCAAATTAGAAATTGAGCAATAATCTTGAAATTCCAATAATTTTAAATTCTAAATAATTCACATGGGTCGCAGAAGCGCTTGTAGGTCAGGCAATTAACAGTTTTGTTTCTAATTCGAAATAATGTATGTACACGTTTAGATTGGAGGTGTGTGTGTACGATAACGCCAATCGGACGCACTTTCGAGACATATCAGATACCCAGGTGCCATTATGTCGCCGTATAAGAGCAGTCATACACATATATTTATATGTATACATACACATGTGCAGAACTGTAAATATTTGCAAATAAAAACAGGAAGCCTGTTTGCACGCGTAGCGACTGTGCGCATCGAGTTTATCGACGGCGACAGAAAAATGCAAGTGGAAGCACGTTTTTGGCGAGGAAAAAGTTGTGCAGAAAATTATAAAATGTGAAAAACTACACACGTTCTTCTGTATACATATATTTACTTGATTTTATTATGCGTTACGCATTCGACGCACATGAAGTTTAGCAGGCCGTCGGCTGTCCATTGTGCTCTCCACATTGTCCACGTCTGAATGTGATGTGCGCCTTTTACGCTTTTGGATTGTGTGCAAAATAGTAGAAAGATTCGGTATTCGGAAAATATCGATAAAAGAAAGGTTGCAAATCACTACTTTGCTGAACAAACAATACAAAATGCAAATGCACAAGGCAGCTTTGTGTGGCTGGCGTCTAAAAATAGATATGGGCTAACGAGTTTGTCGCTTAAGTCCTTTGTTATTCGCTGTTGACAGCAGGTCGCGATCAACTTTTGTTTGGCGATACTACAAATACCCTTTTGAAAATCTTTGTGTCGCAAATAAAATCAATAAATAATAATATCGAGGATCCATGTCAATGATTAGTTTTTTGCTTTGATGGGGGCGATTAAAATGAATTTTGGGAGGGGTACTCATGTGCCTGGAGCAAAATTACTAAGTTGTACGTATTTAATATGTGTATAAATAAGAAAGCGTCATTTAATAAATTTATGTAAAAATATTATAAGTAACTTACAAGTTGTTTTAAAATGTATACAGCTATAATAAAAAACCTTTTTGGATGTTGAAATTTAGAGAGCTACAAAATATTATATTAACTGGTAAAGAATAAAAAATAATTAGAAAACACAAATCTTTTGATAAACCAAAAATAAATCAATTTGCTGTTTAAAAATGAGCCTTTGGTGAAAAATGTGTCATCCTAAATAAATTTAGTAAAAATAAGTAAACAAAACTCCAAAATTTTTACCAATGTAGAATTATTTATAAAAATGTTTAATAAAATATAGTTCACAATGATGTTGCCGACCGCTGCAAAATATACTTCGTCATAATGTTGACACCTGATTAAACATTATTTTTATGTCCACAAAAATCCACAAAAATCTTAAAGTTCAAAGACTGATAATAATTGTGATAAGTTTGAGGGAGTATAATTTTAATACATATCTGGTACAGAGTCTCAATGTAAGCGACCTTATATTTCTATGCCCCAATGTTTGTAACACTCAAATGGATTAAATTAGCTCAAAAGATAATCATAAAAAGTATACAACTCTGAACACTAGCTTCTACTGCAGGAAGCGCGCTTAAGGTGAGACGATTCCACGATTCATGTGAAGTTGGGTCATATATTTCCTATTCAATGACAACAATAACGGTAAATCAGCTAAGGTTTTAGAACTCAGCTAATGAAATCCACTGCAAGCACTAAATTAATACGAGAAAGCACACCTTAACACTCGTGCCTTTTATGTTGTTTTTGTGGCTCAGAAAGGTTACTGCGTCGTCCGAATAACGGACAAATGATTTTCTTGCAGTTGACCGCGACATAAGCGTTTTAAGACTACACCTGCCACGAATTAGCTGCTGACCTGTTGAAATTTCCAGCTTTGGCTTGGCTGTTTGTTGTTGTGCGTTTTACCGCTGTGCGCAGTTGGTGAGCAAAGATTTAGTGTACACACATACAAGTGAACAGCTTGATATCTGCTCATATTCATTAGCAACGCGTGGCTAAAATTTCATGGACTCTGTAGGAGTTGTTGTTGTGGGTTGAGTTGCCTGTTTGTTGTCTCAGGTGTTCTTATTCATTATGAAATTGTCAAGAAACGTTTTAAGAAGGAATTGATGGAACGCCGAGTCACAGGAGCTCTTTTCAAGAGATTACGCGGATTCGGGAAGTTTATGTCCGGTTTTATTATTAAAGTAATGAATTAATTCTGCGTACGGGACTGGAAGTTAAATTAAATTATAGATTATAGGGAATATTACTGCTAATATCTATCTAATTTTGTAATTATAATGTAAAATATAATTATAATTTATAAAAATTAAATGTAATAGAAGTAATTGTAATTACACATTCACTTCATCATAATATACCGTAATAATTTTGAGTTAAATGTTAATTATTCTACAGTCTAGAGGCTCGAATTTGGAGCTTTTTTCAACAAATAATAAAAAAGAAGCACTAGATATTTTTACTATCCGTTTTTTTATCACTTGTTTATTAAACATAGAAAAGTACACAAAATAAATTAAAAAAAAAAATAAAAAATAAATTGTTTTTCATCGAATAATGCGTCCTTGAAGAGAAGTGGGGAACAAAGAGGCCGTGTTCTCATCGCCATGGTTTCTACCCTTGTCATCATCTAAACAATGACAGCTTCTGTTTTCACAAATATTTCAATTTTGTTGATTTTTTTTTAATGTTATAAATTTAAAATTTTTATTTTTTGTTGCCTCTGGTGATAGAGATATATTTAAGGAATATTCATGCCAAATTTCAATTAAAGTTTTACGTTAAGTTTCGGGCAGCGTAATAGATAGATAGATAGTTCGCTCAACCGGTCTAGTTGCCACGTTACTAAAATGGCTATAACTTTGAAAATACTTTGATTTTTGAAAAATTCTTTTAGGGAGATATTTTTGAATATCAAAACTATCGAATTATGAAAAAAAAAATTATTTTTAAATTTGTTCAAATTTCTAGACTAGAATACCCCCTTAATTGTTTTCCCATGATTGTACGAACCACCTAAAGAATTATGCCAATATATGTATGTGCTTATCACCAAGACACATTGTCGGCAAACGATCGTAGCGACAATGCACTTGCATATGTTGTTTTTTTACAAGCTAAGCTAAGCTCTATTTGCTAGTATTAACTACTGATCGCCATCGCTATTACGCGTCTTCCTCCATGATCGGGGTGTATCGCCAGCTGAACAATTTGACATTTTAAGTGTAAAATACCTGTGTGTTGCAATTGCAAATTTGCGGGAGAGATGGCGTGGCTCCCGAGAGTTTTTGTGATTTCTGCGACCGCTTTTCTGCTCTGCTGCCCATAATATAAATTTCACTACTGTTGTTAAGTTTGCTGCAGTCGTTGTATTGTCGAATTTTTTGTGTTTTCCCTCAGATCTGTATAAACAAGCCCGGGCGGCCAGGTGGCAAGCGAAAATTGGTGGTCACCAGCTGTGAATATAGTTGAGGCAGGTGACAATGTTGCATGACAAAAAGTGTTTGTAGCGATCAAATGCATTCGATCGTCAGTAGCTGCATATTTAGTGCAAAATTAGAAAGTGAGAGTTTCGAAGAAATGTCTGCCAATGTGCCATATATAAGGAGGAAAATAAAGTCAGATAATGAAAAATAACTTCAACTAGAATATATTCACTTATAATCTCTAAACCGTTTCAATAAGAAAATTAGCTGTAGTCCAAAAAAAAATAGCAAAAAAAAAAAAAAAATAAAAATAAAAATAAATAAAACAAAGTTCCAGAAGATCTTTTCTTTAACAAATCCAGCTGTTAGTTAACTATGAAAAATTCAACCCAAACGCACTTGCTGTTAACAGACTTATGTACATAAAGCTAGCGATATGCAAAACCTCGCTTACACTCTGCCCTCACATATCAGCTCTACTCGCATTGCCCAAAGCAATGATGTTGGTCTTAAACAATTGCCGCCTCGTTGCAACTCACTACACCACAACCTGTGCGCTCAGCAGAGCACTGTTTCTTCTTCATTTAACAGCCACTTACATGCATCGATATAATCTCAGCGTAAATCCGGCTTCATTCAGTCCGTTTGCTCCTAAATTCGATTTCTTTCCTTTTACGGTCTTTTTTTTGTTGATTATTTTTGCTCGGTTTGTGGTTGTTGGTATTGCTAGCGCACTCATGTCAATTAAATAATTTTAATTGCCTCTGCGTGTTTTTTCTGCGTTCGCAGTTAGACATGAAGTACATCGAATTCAACTAGGATGCACCATTGTGTTGGCGAATGTTTGCGGAATGCCACGAGCATGACCAGTAGCGACGAGTGTTGTTGTTGGAACTATGTTGAACTGGCAAGCGCTGACAGTCATGTAATTGCATTTAATGCAGAAGCCGAACTGCCGTGCACACGAGTTCGTATGTGAGAGTGTGCATGTGGGTGAAGTGCTCATTAAGGTATTTGTCTTGGATAAGGTTAATGCTTTCAGAATTAAAGCAAAGTGTTGTAATTTTGAAATGATTTTTACAAACCATTAAGTTTAGGTCGTGAAGTGTGCCTCATGTGAGCCGTCTTTACATCACTGTTAGTGACAACGAATTCGATAAAATTAAAGTAATAGTGAAAGACTTGAATCAGTTGCAAAAGCCACGTCGAAGAGATATTTGACAATCTACGTGAGATCCCTACATTCTCAAGCACATCTTTGCTGATGATGAGTTGTGTTCGATACGAATTGCATACGAGTGCCCTAAACGGGTGTTACCTAGGCTTTGCCGCCAGCATCTGACTAAGTATGGCATTTCAGAGCATCCCTGTGCTGCTTCGGCAGCAACCCGAGTGCAAGCAGCGTGGCTCGCTGAGGGACATAAGTACTGCATTAGCATTATGCGAAGTATGTCTATAAATAACAAAAATTAAAAAAGAATCGATTTTCAGCTTGACAGACACAGCGGTGCATGCCATGGCGTATGCGTGAGCAGGATTGCAACTCAGTGCGCAGTGATGTATTTAATGCGTGATAAATTTTTCATGTTGCATGCAACACTTGCACAGCTTTTCTTACGACTGTTTTGATGTTTTGCAACTTTTTGTAGTTTTTTTTGGTTTCGTCTTATTATTTTATTGCTTTTCATTTTATACTTTATTATTTATGCTTGCTTGCGGACGCAAGAAATCGACATGTACATCTATACCGCATGGCAACTCTTTGTTGTTGTTGAGCTGACCTTTATTTATTTGTGTTGTTTTATCAGCATTGGCGGTGGTGTGTGCGATTTGCCAGGTTTTATTTTTTGGTTGTTTATTGAGCCCTTCATACTTCTTGTTCGACTTTAATCACGCAATGAAATCTTTGCACGTACATGTTGCCCCAACATGCAACGGTGATGCATGTATACATGTGCTTATACATACAAATATACATACACTGCTGCCTGCTCTGTGTGCTTGTATGCATGCAATGTTGTTTGCTGCTCAATTGCGCTTAACACTTGCTGTGGCACGCAAGGTTGCAATATCAGCACAAAATGTTGCAATGTGTTTTGAGATTGTATCTGTCGGTTTATTCTGTACTTTCAGAGCTTTCGGCACTCAATCTGGAAATATTGAGTATTGACGACATTCTCGGATCGGAATCTCTGGCAACTATATGCAAAGCAGATCTGAACTCTGAATATTTTAATTCTTTTGGGACTAAAAGAAGTCGTTAAATATAGTTTCACTACAACATTGAGTTCTTTAGTCAGCTCCGGATTGTTTAATTAAATTGGAACTGCCGTATAGTGACACTTCTCAGGATTAGGAGCACGGAATTAAAGTACTCGTTTCCTAAATATTATATTTAATTATACTTCTACTAAGATTCAGAGTTAAGTTGAATATAAAATTCTCAAAAATAACCAATGGAGTTTGATCAGCGCAGAAAATTTAATTCGGGATTGAAGTACTAAGATAAAGGGTTTTGTATTATTTATTGTTACCACCACCTCATATTTCTAGTCCATGCATATGCATATCGTTTACCCATATACTATATGTATGTGTATACATATATATATATATACACATGCATGTATCCAGTCAGTATTTATTTGCAAAGCTTCTTGTTGTTACTTGGCATTTACCGATTTTGGCTATTAACAACAATTAAAGTGCTAAATGCTTGTTTCCACTGGCTTGCTTAGCCTAATCTAAATCTGTTGACTTCTTGTGTTAAAAAGCGGCACGAAGCGTGTAAATTATTTTATAGAAATCGGCGTTGTTCCGTTTATTAAACGTTAAAGATGTTGGTTATAATATTCCAAGCGAAGCCCGTAAATTTTCAGCACAAAATCATGCAAATGCCAATGGATAAAAGCAACAATGAAATGAAGTGTTGCAAATGAAGTTGGAAATTTGGTGGGCTTTTTTTTATTATTTTAATTTTTATCAAATAATTTGAATTTTGAGTACACGCAAAAACGCAAAATTCACTAAATGAGGGAAATAATGGAAAATTTGCTCATAACTTCTTACATTGAACGGGGTAGGCGAATACACTACCATTTTTCATAATATTTGCATTTTACCCCAAACCAGCCACAAATGTCAAATTTCAGTGAAAGTTGCGGTGTAAATTACTCATAAATTGGCTTTTGGTGAATTTGAATTGAAGGCAAATGCACAAAAATTGCTATCAATTTTCAGGCTTTTAACGTATCGAAAATGATAAGTGCCTTAGGCGGATTTTAAAGTAGGTAGTGGATGAGATAATTTGGATGGTAAAGTGTTTGGAGATTTTTATTTTTGGAGAAATTAGTTAAGGGGGTATTCTACTCTAGAATTTTGAAAAATTAGATTTTTTTTATATATTTAAAGTTTAGACTCTTAAGAACATATCCTACAAAGGACTTTTAAAAATTAAAATAATTTTAAGAGCTACAGTTACTTTAGTGACGCAGTACCTAGAGCACTAATAAATGACTTAGACTGCCTGAAATTTGACTCACTTTTTTAAACGCGTTTTTCYCGAAACTACTTTTTTCTACACGGTACCGGCATTATCTCAAGTTCAAAACAACCGATTTACTTGAAATTTTGTGTGAACCTTCTTTATATAATCCTTTATCGTTCCTATCAGCATCGTGTGAAAATTTTTGTTTTTAATATTAAAAAAAAATTCAAGAAAAAAAAGCGTAAAAAAGATTTTTA
>NW_017536519.1:0-13212 GCF_001853355.1 Bactrocera latifrons
GAACAAAGTCAGGTGGATGTTCGAAAATTCTGATATTATCTATGTAACTTATATCTAGTATAGGTTTCTGCTTAATTTAATTATGCTGTTAATTTTAGATATGCTGTTATGTGTAATACAAGCTCTCTCATTTCAAAGAGATAACTCACATATTGGCCGATATATGCGGTATAAAGTCACAATGATTTACGAAAATCTTCGAAACTGAATAATAAATATTTACTTGAAACATGAAGATTATTAYTTCAAATATATTATTCTTTATACAGTTTCATATCATGGTGGAAAAATTTAAATCGACCATTTAATATAAACTCCTACTAAATTGGAAAAATGCGTTATGACATATTTTATTGCAATGTATAGTACTGCAGTATAATAAGTCAGTTCGCGTATTGAATAGAAAATGTTCTACAAAAAAAAAAAAAAAAAAATTAAAATAAAAAGACGATGTGGGCCAAGTTTTTAGAATCTTTCGAGAACCTTCAATAATGTCATGGAGATTGTGCAGCAGCGCCAGGCCGATCAATCTATCTTGAAGCAKGTTCTCCCCGGCCACGTTTGCATGCGGCGAGGTGTCGAAAAAAATCTTTCAGAGTTCCCATTCGTAACAGGAGTGTGCAGAATATACGAAGAAAACCACGAGTATGGTTGCAATTCTGCAACGTTTCCGATGCAATGTTTTGCCCCTTATCCCCCCTCTGAATCCACTACTGACTCTTATCATTCTCAAGTAAGATATTTTTTTCACACTATGTAAGTTATTGTCAACAAATACGGGTCTAACGGCCATTCTTACATATAGTATACGATTTTAGAAGCACACACACCACCCACTTCGAAGTAGTCACTCACTAAGTTTATTTGGCTACAGCGCCTGCCGCTAGGAATTTACTTAAATAATAAATGAAATATTTTAGCTGTAAAAATTTTAATTATTTACAATTTCCAATGCAAATGCAAATGTGCGAAGGTGAAACCGCGAGAGGCAAATAATGGTGGTTTGTTTGAGAGTGAGTTCAGGCGATTTGCTGGTGTTCGTATGCAAAAGAAATTTAGAATGTGGCGTAAATGTAAACACCCGAAAATATAGAAATATGTGGCGGCAAAGTAACAATGAAAATAAAATAAATGCAGGTGGACACATGAGTATACACTCACACATTTGTGTATACGAATAGTATATGTATGTGTATGTGGTGCGCTTGCAATCTTCTGTGCGTGAAAATGTGGCAATAACGAACTGCGCTGGAATTTCACGTTTCACATAGCGTAAAGTAAACAGTGCGGCGTTGCATTAATCATTTTCATTTATTTATTTATCCATGTAAATACGAAAATTTAGATATGGTACTAGTTCAGAGCTTTGTGCCAAAGAAGGCATGGTCGCGGGTAAACACTAGTCTCCAAGAATGCGAAATCAGATGTGTTGAGGGTACGACACTCTATGGACGAGGATTCGAGGAAAGACCAGCAACAAACTGGAGGCACTTGTAGTGCAACCCTGTGTCAACCTGTTTCTTAATTTATACGCTATAGGGTTATAATTCTTTCTTAGTGGAAGAATTATTGCTTTCGCGTTAAGAACTGTTTCAGAAACCCTTTAGTTTGGCTTTTAGAAACTGCTATAATTGGTAGAGACAATACCACTTTAAGAAGGTTTCCGCAAACTTTCTTTTACGATTGTAACTTGGTAATTTGTCGTTAGATAGTTAGATAAATAAATTAGAATTGCACCGCGATCTAAGGTCTATTGTGCMCTCTCCTAAATCACAGCGACACATTTAGCCCCAGCATACGAGCGTAACCTTTTTTGGCTCTATTTTTATACACAGTTTGTCTGGGCCAACTGGAAACAACCTTCGCAGCAATGGCAACATCCTCGGGTGCTCCCTGTGGATTCGCATTAGGTGACATGGTTGGTGTCGTCGCAGATGCTAGCACGGCCTGTCCTCTCAATGCGCGACCCTTGTCAGTGTATGGAAACTGTTCAATTCACTGCTGGGCATACATAAATATAGTAGTGTTAGAATATTGAAAACTAGCGTCAAAAGAATGCAAAACACCGCGGTGGTCGCCTGGGCGTTTTACATTTCAAATACCAGGTAAATCTACAAAGCAAAAATAAAACTGAAAAAAAACAATCAATTTGGGAAATTTGCATGCAAATAAATAATAAATTGAAAATGGTGCAAAATTTCGTGTGTTTAGAAAATTTGCATCGATTATTGTCGTGCGCACATACATACATAYGTACTTATAGGCGCAGTACAGTTATATGGCTTTGGGTATATTTATTCGCAAGATTATACCGTGTGTGTGGAATAATTGTTTGCGTGTGTTTATTTTGACAGCCGTTAATGAATTGCTCGCGAAACATTTTGCTGAGTGCTAAATTGCAATATTTAATACGTTTATTTCAAATGAGGTCTTAAACAAATGGGATATTGCAGTAAAATTACTATAGTTATTTCTGTCTTGATTTTCATTAAGTCGAGCCATCGTCTTTGTACAGTAGAAACCAGTTTTTTTTCTAGTAAAGTAGTTTTAAAGTAATTTGAAGATAGCTCTTTTAAATATGTTAAAAAACCACGTTTTTGGTTTGCATTAATATTGTTTTTATATCAAGGAACATATTTTGTCACCGCACTGAGCATGGAAAAAATCTTAAGCTTTAAGCTCTCAGCCATTGCATGAAATGATTTTCATTCCCATTATATCGTTTATCACGCTTTCTGCTCGACATATGACGAGCTCCTCTTTCTCTTCTAAATTTACGAGGAAATCTTCTTAGCAGAAATCGAGGCTTCATAGTAAACAACGTTGTCTTGTTTTAATTTTTTTATAATGAATGTAGGTGATAATAAGCGTGTAAAAAGATTTATATTCACTTTTGGAAGGGTAGCAGTGATATTACAGAATCGGGGTAGTCTGTGTGCCGTGCTGCTTACTGCAGACCACAAGCGCAACCGAGATATTGCTTAACACAATTCGAAGGAGTCACTTCAGAAAGAAAATACTTTTTTCATGACTAAGTTGTTCGAATTAGGCTTAACTTTGCCTTGCCATTTATGCTACTCTCCAGATTGCTCTTGGTCCCGTACGCCGTCTGTTTGTTTGCAAACAGGGAAAAATCAATCAGTGGGGAGAAATTTGAGTTGAGAAGGTTAACACGTTCACGGGGAAATATTTCGCGGACATCCAAGTAACAGCTGATGAGCTAAAGAAGAGTGGATTTGCTGAGAGTGTGATATGTGAAGTAGAGTTGTTGAAAAAAATCGCTTTACACTCGTCTTGAGTAAGCTAAGGACTTATTTTACCGAACATGTATGAACGAATAAGAACTAAGAGGAACTCCTGCTGTGATATTTATACTGTAACCAGTTGCTACAGTGTATTATAGTTTTGTTCACTTAACAGTTGTACGTATCACCTAAGACTAAGCGAGATAGATATAGAGTTATATTTTTTAAAAAGTGGGCGTAGCCCCGCTCTCTAATAAGTTTAAAGTATATATTTTCTAAACCACTTAAGCTACAGCCAAATTATACAAATATTATAAGAACTTCTACCTACTGTGTGAAAATGGATGAAATCGGCAGATAACCCCGCTCACTGCCCATATAACGGTATTGTTAAAAACTACTTAAAGCGCAATAAATAAGTACACTAGACACATTAACTTCCGAGAGGGTATAAGAAAGCTTTATAGGAGCCCGAATGAAAATTGGACGATGGGCGTGGCAGCGCCCATTTTTTGGTGAAAGTCCCTACTTCCCATATAACACGACTATAAATTCCACTACATTCTTTTACTTTTGAGTACACAATTCAAGCAATTCGTGTATGCGATCTCACGACTTCCGGACCAAGTATCCTCTGGGTAGCCTAAGAACATCCGTTTGAAGGGAAGCTAAAGTGAGAAGGCGAAATATCCCCTCATGGGGCTGTGCGGAGGGTTTGGGACCTGTCACGTAAAAAAACAGACCCAATGAAAAGGAACAACCAGCCTCGGATGAGAGACCCCCCTTTTGATAACGGCCATGRCAAACGAAATAAGGACTATGAATTGACTGCATGCACCTGGAATGTCCGGTCCCTTAATTGAGAAGGTGCCGCTGTCCAGCTGGTTGATGACCTCATGAAAATAAAGGCTGCATTAACAACAGCGCGCCAGTCGTTTCTTCTTTTTGCTACGTGGCGCTAATTGGATATTCCAAGCGTAGTCAGGTCCTTCTCCACCTGGTCCTTCTAACGGAGCGGCGGTCTTCCTCTTCCTCTGCTCCCCCGGCGAGTACTGCGTGTTTTCGTCCATTCGGACAACATGACCTAGCCAGCATAGCCGCTGTCTTTTAATTCACTGAACTATGTCAATGTCGTCATATATCTCATACAGCTCATCGTTCCATCGAATGTGATATTCGCCGTGGCCGACACACAAAGGACCATAAATCTTTGGCAGAACTTTTCTCTGGAAAACTCACAACGTCGACTGATCAGTTGTTGTCATCGTTCAGTCTCTGCACCAATAGCAGGACGGCAATTATGAGTGACTTATAGAGTTTGGTTTTTGTTCGCCGAGAGAGGCCCTTGTTTTTCAATTACCTACTCAGTCCGAAGCAGCACGTGCTGGCAAGAGTTATCCTGAGTTGGATTTCCAGGCTGACATTTTTGGTGGTGTTTACGCTGGTTTCAAGATTGACGAAATTATCTACGACTTCAAAGTCATTACTGTCAACAGTGACGTGAGAGCCAAGTTGCGAGTGCGACGAGTGTGATATCAATGTCATCGGCATACACCAGCAGCTCTACACTCTTATAGAAGATGGTACCTTCTCTATTTAGTTCTGCAGCTCGAATTATTTTCTCCAGAAGCAGGTTGAAGAAAACGCACGATAGGGAGCCGCCTTGTCTGAAACCTCGTTTGGTAACCAACGGCTCGGAAAGGTCCTTCCCGATTCTGACGGAGCTTTTGGTGTTGCTGAACGTCAGTTTACATAACCGCATTAGTTTTGCTGGGATACCAAATTCMGATATAGCGGCATAAAGGCAGCTCCTTTTCGTGCTGTCGAAAGCTGCTTTGAAATCGAYGWAGAGGTGGTGTGTGCCGATCTCCTTTTCACGGGTCTTTTCCAMGATTTGACGCTTGGTAAAGATTTGGTYGGTTGTGGATTTTACAGCTCTAAAGCCACACTGATAAGGTCCAGTCAGTKTRTTGACGGTGGGCTTTAATCTTTCACACAATACGCTTGATAGAACCTTACATGCGATATTGAGGAGGCATATTCCATGGAAGTTGGCGCAGATTGTGGGGTCTCCTTTTTTATGAATTGGGCATAGCATACTTAAATTCCAATCGTTGAGTATGCTTTTAGCAGAAACAGCCAAAAACGCTACCCTTTCCTTCCTTTTCCTTCCTTAGCAAGTAAAATGTGTTCAAAGTTGAGCCCGTGGTAGAAACGCAGAAATCAGCCATCTTTGTTTGTTTCCATTTGAACAGTGTTGCCATTGCTCAATACGCAACGGTCTTGAAACCTTCTGGAAGCCGCCGTATTTTCGAGCATTACCCCTGTCGGCCAGCTTATCAAGCTCTTCGTACTCACGCATTTCGGCCTTTTTCTTTTTCTGTTTGAAAATGTGTCTTGCTTTCCTCTTAAACTCTCGGTATCTATCCCATCCCGCACGTGTTGTGGTCGATAGTAACGTTGAGAGGTAGGCAGTCTGTTTTCTCTCCGCTGCGACACGGCACTCCTCGTCATATCAGCTGTTCTTTTGCATTTTCCGAAAACCAATGGATTCGGTTGCAGCTGTATGTAAGGAGTTTGAAATGCCGTCCCACAGTTCTCTTATTCCGAGTTGTTGGCGAGTGCTCTCAGAGAGCAGGAGTGCAAGTCGCGTAGAAATTAGGACCTCGGAGCGCAAGCACATCTAAAACACTGGAGATGTGTCTTTCGTCTATCACAACATGATCGAGACAAATAGGTAGCTTGATGTATCTTCTTATGCTGGAATCTAGTACTACAGATAACCATATTTCGGGCACCGTCGAAGTCGATCACCCTCAACCTATTTGGGGATGCTTCGTCGTGGAGGCTGAATTTACCGACCATAGTGCCAAAGATACCTTCTTTGCCCACCCTGACTTTAAAGTCGCCAAGCACGATCTTGACATCGTGGCGGGGGCAGCTCTCATAGGCGCACTCTAAGCGCACATAAAAGGCATCTTTGGCCACATCGTCATTCTCTTCCGTTGGGGCGTGGGCGCAAATCAGCGATATGTTGAAGAACCTCGCCTACGGATTGTGGCTAGATGTTCATTCACCGGAGTGTATGATAGTAATCGGCGACGGAGTCTCTCTCCCACCAGGAATTCCACACCAAACTGGCGCTCCTTTATATGGCCACTGTAGTAATTGCCACAAAGACCTACTCGTCTCTGTCCGTGTCCCGTCCATCATATTTCTTGGACGGCGGTGATGTCAGTCTTTATTTTCGTAAGGACATCAACCGGCTGGGCAGCGGCACCCTCCCAATTAAGGGACCGGACATTCCAGGGGCATGCCCGCATCTATCGGCCGATATGTGATCTTACTGAAATTATTTCTGTAACAGCGTAGCGGTATTTTTGCCTTAATCCCGGTTGGAAGAGTATGGAATGCTCGGTTACATCGGAACTTAGCCCTTCCTTACTTGGTATCTTTTGGGAATTTTTGTGTACTTTCAAAAATCACATTTTGAGAATTGTCAGACTAGTTTTACCCCTCTTGTGAAACTCCCTTGAGTGTAACTATTTGAAAATGTCCATCCAACTGGAAAGTTCAGTAATTTAAACACCTCTATTTCAAAGAATTACCTCGCTGATATTTTTGCCCAAAAATATGTGTGAGATATAGTGCACAAATATACATATGTACATTTAACACCTAAAACTATGGTAAACTGCTGTCATTCATTTGCCCTCCGAGTTCTATTCCATGATAAACACGCGATGCTGTGAGCTTATTGTAATTAAAATACTTGTTAATTACACCATAAGCAACGCGTTCGCTTGTTGTGTGTGTGCCGAAGTGTGTGTCAGTTTAGTTACGTAGTCGCTGCGCCTAATTCTATACACCGTTGTAGGCGACCTGCTCTCGAAATGATTTTTACATATAGATAGATTGTAATTTATTTTAATAGCCTGTTACCCACATATGAAAATGTAAATCCCCACACACACATACACATACACACATGTCTAAAGTAGAAGATTTGCCGGTGCTTTGCTATGGCCGCGCCACCCACAATTTCTAATCGCCGAGTGCAGTCAGGTGTTGAGTTTATTGTGCAATTGGTGGAAAAAAGTTGATAACTTTTCGTTTTATTTGCTCATCGCGCCCGCACACACGTGTACGTTCATGCGAACACACATGCGAATACACACGTATGAGAATTTTATAATTTGAGCTAGCGCGATGCTATTAAGCAGCTACATTGATTTTAACTGGTGTATGTAAACATATGTATATATACATACATACATACATATAYATACAAGTATATACCCCTGTGGGAGAAGTTTTAGCCCAATTCTAAATTGTTATTTCGTGTCGTTCTCTAGTGCATCTCCGCCCGACCACAACTTCCTACATAAGTACATTTTTATGAGAAACTCACTTTATGTATCGGACCCGTGATTCCTTTGGTATCAATTATGAGTGGTTTTGAGTTCTACATTGAACCACTGAAAGGTGTATATATAAGGTGTATACATTTCAACAAAAAATCCTTAATTTTTTTCCAACATATGAAACGAATCGAAAAAGATATAGGGTTGTACTTGTCAACTTAATCATGTTGACGACACCAATTAGTTTTGAGATGCCGTGAATATTTATATCCATATGTTCGAACTTACTTAATTTTTATTTACATCATTACTTCGAAATCTCTCAGAAAAATGTGAATTTGTTGCCGTTGATTAGATTGAGTTGAAAAAAAAAAATTTTTCAAAAGCCCTTATTTTCGGAGATACCTCTTCGATCTATCGGAAACTTGCCTAATTGTTTCCGAAAATTATTTTTCTAACCTAACCTTACGCGCACTTTTTTTCTATGCAAGGTAAAAGTACCAGCTGATATTTGACAAAAGCAAAAATGCAATAACGGAGTCATAAGCCGTTCAAAAAATTGTCAACGCCGTTTGTATGCAAAATCACCGGTTCCTTTTCGGTCAACCCAATATTATATTTATTAAGTTAGTGACGAATTAAGTAGATTTAGCTATGCCCTATGTCTGTCTGTTTGTCCGTCTCGATCTCAAATTTTGTACTCGGTCTTTTCTCCACAAAAGCTGCTCATTCTCCGGAACGATCGATAGGATCAATATAGCATACAGCTTTTAATGCAAATTGAATTATCGGAACCAGGTGCTTGTGTGGAAAACTTTTTATTTGACGAGATATTTACTGATATGAATTTGTGTAATAGATATTTCCTTCAGGGTTGGTGGTTGTGCAAAACTCGACTGAATGTCAATCACTTAACTCATCTGGCTTATTATAAATATTACCCGTGTGATATTCCCACGACGATTGAAAATTGCAAGCATGCCTCGGAATCGCAGAAGTGTATGTATGAACGAAAAAAGTGTGTTCCTCAATCTAAAGCTATTAATTTATATATATTTGAGTTAACATTTCACACATGTTTGCAGAAGAACTAATTTCTCCATGAAATATATATTTGATTTCAATGCCATAAGATCGGGCATGTATCTTTTTTAAGTATGCCACAACACTTTCCGTAAATAACGAAATTTTTTGAAGTCTACCATACCTAGTTTATGATTATTAAAAAATGGGCTCGGGAGAGGATTGGTTGTCTTAAATTCAATAAAAATCTTTTTTATCCTAAATGGCGAACTATGCGAATAAACTTTGTTGACATACATCTTTAAAATGGGGTCCATTGAGAAGTTCACATAACAAACAACTTTCTCTGTGGCTTCGCCAATTTCGTTACGTTTTTGCCGCTTATTGACGATGATAAATACAAAGTAAACAACTGAGTATCATCCTTGATTAGGTTAGGTCTTGGGCTGATTCTCGCACGTAGTGCAGGATCCCACTTGTACGGCTTGTATCTTTTGTAACTCCCAGAACTTCTAGATATGGATCATCACACTCTTGTAATATAGATGGCTAAGATTAATCACAACAACTTTGCTGGGTTCGCGGAAGGTTTGCTTGGCGAGTTGTTGTTCTGGCAAAATCCTCCTCTTTACAGCTTTGTTAAATTTCATGTGAGAAGATAAAATCACGCATGTGACCAAATGAACCGTGCTAAGAGCTGGAGGATCTCGCAGTCGCACAAGCAGAGTAATAATAAATTTATGTATACTCGACACGCATGTTGTCACGTGGAGGGACCTGCTTCCCTTCTTCGTGTAGATGGTTTACTACAGCCCTTATCGGGCAGTGTGTTCAAAGCCAACTAGCCCAAATTGGGAGTCGTCTGAACCTTTCACATTAATAAATATATATATTTTTTTTAATATTGGCATTAGCTCGCTAATCATTTTTGTAGGTTATCACCTCCACATATTTAGGTGACGGAATAAAGAGCTGATGTAGCAGACATTTAATGCTTTTAATTTTAAGGCAATACAGATGTTTTAAAATATTCGTAATAACTATCAATATCCTATTTATTAATTTTAAGTATAATTAATTGCTTCCTTGGATAATCTCTTAGCGCAAATTTAAAGTCAAAACTATAAATAAATAAAAGTGCATTAGAACGGGACACGTTTTTTCGAATGTCAGTAGTATATTTCACAAGTTGACCGAAATTTTCATTAAAAAGTTTGCAATAATGAATCCTTCTTTGAACCCCTTTCATGCCATCGGGGACTCTTTATGTCTCTGGCCCAGTTATTTATCGATTAATCGCGTTGTTTTTTAGCAAACCTGTTACATGAGGAGTGGGCGTGGGATAATATCTGATTTCACCTGTTTCACATTGTAAACATTGAAAAGATTTGTCATTTGCTATGATTTTCCAACCACCAGTACTCGTTGATAATATGAGTCGTTGTACTAAATTACAGTTTTATATATTGTATTTTATAAGCTTATATCTATCTCGATCAGCTTAAATAGTAACTGTTAGGTGAACAAAACTATCCAACCGCGTATTATAAAAGTATTAAGTGGTGAATAGACACGCACACATTTCAGTGTATTGTAAAGGATAGAAAGATAAAAAAGCTAATGCCAACACATCCTCTTCTATTGTGAATACGCAATAAATATAAATACCGAGAACACATTCGTATAGATCGTTAAGCAACAATATCTCCAAAGTAGACATAATACTTTTAAGAACTTTTGATGATTAGCTCTTTAACGGACTTTTTCTGGTCGAATGTCAATTTTTCCGTGACAATAACCATCCACGTTCAGAGAATGCGAGCTCCTCAGCCGGTTATTATGTGGTATGTTGGATAGAAACATATTTCTGTAAGCCAACAACATGACTCAGATGGCCGCCAGCTATGGCAACATCAGAATATACGCACGCATCAACACAAAGGTGAATTTTATTTGAGGCACATTTTACTCCGTTTGCATATATACATATGTGTGTGCATATATGTATGTGTTTGGGGCATATTGTTGTATGAATTTGAGTTTTGGAACGATAGAGCATACACATACATACACATACGCAGGACATCAATCGCACGGCAAYGCTGGTTCGGTCATTTGGCCARCGGAATGCAATTGCCTGGGCGGCGACTTTGAAGAGCCTGAGTGGSTGGCAGCCACGATTGCGCCGCTTCCGCTGTTGGGCTGAGCGGCAGCGTGAAATCCATAAACCGCAGCAATTCTAGCAACTCTAGCCTAACCTAAGAGCTGAAATAACATGTAAATATGCGCCGGAGGCGCTTGATTGTGTTGGAGCGGCGAACAAAGCAGAAGTACGCTAAAATAACTATAAAGTATAACAATAACAATAACAACATACAAAAGCAACAATAGCATCAAGCAGTTGAAGTGGTGTGTGTGCGTGTGTTATATTAGCACATAGACGAGGGGGCAAACGCATACGCTTACAATTACAAACAATTGAAGGTGAAGCGAACACACATACTCGCAAGCGAAAATGTGTGCGTGGTGGTGTGTGTTGCAACAAAAGCTAAAAGGATGCCAAAGTTAAAAATTGTGGTGTGTGCGTGTTGGACGGGTTGTTGCAAGTGCAGTTCCATTGTTTATTTGTTGTTTTTGGCTATTTGTGTTTCTATCTGTTCTTTTTTGTTGTTATTGTGGTTGTTGTAGTACAATGAAAAGCGGCATGTGGATTATGGCTACATTCGCAACCTTTGAATTTGCATCGAAAACAAAAAGCAGCCTTTAGCGCCTGCAACAACGACAACAACAACAACTAATGCCAATACGCAATGAGCGCTCTAAATAACACTTGAAAGGAAAATAAAAACTTCAGAGGGAAAATTAATACATTCACACATTTTTATGTGCATATATGTATATATATACTTATTCAAGGTGTACATACATATGTATGTAAATAAATGGTATATAATAAATAAATGCAGTGTGTTAATGTCACACACCGCACCCACCAGTCCACCAGGCGGGCTGAAAATAAATAAACATAAACGCACATCTCGATCACTTATATAATGCCACATATGCAGCTAATACTTGTACAAGCGCTGGAACTCAGCAAACGGTACAGAAGAACGGTACAGGCTTTCATATCATGGCAGCAACGTAGGTAAAGCCGCTACCCACTTGAGCTCTTAAAATTACGCAAATAAATTCCGAAATAACATACGCATATAAAACATATATATAATATTATAAACGGTCACCGGCAAGCTGGCGTTGAGCGGGTCATGCCGCAGGTGCCAACGAAAAAGGTGCACASACGCCGTTTTGGAGGGGGGCACAGAGGACTGCTGCAGGCGGCGGCGTTCAACATGTGCGCTGAGTGTGGGTGGAGRAGGAGGACAGCGTTGCACAAACAGGCAGAACAACATCGCCTTTTGAACTGAAACAGACAGTCAAAGAGAAACCCCTTCTCGGAATACACATRCTGCAACCCACCCACTTAGGCTCCGAACAAATCCAGAAAAATACGAAATTTCATACAAATGCCATAAAGATAAATTACAAATGTTTCAAAATACGCCGAGAGCAATGATGAAGCTGGAGCGAGAGCTGGAGGAAGGCATAGAGAGGCCACGGCGGCRTGGTGAGACAAGGTGGCAGCATTAAGCTGTGAAAGTACGGTTTGAGCTTAATCCGAGTATGTATTGGAAAGGAGGTGCAGAGTGCGAAACAAATGAGATAGACAGCGGCAGCGGGGGGAGGATGCCCAACGTCATGTCCGTAGGCACAGCACAGGACTCATAAAGTAGCGTCAAAATGAGGAGCGGCGAGGCGGCGGGAGAAGCGGAGTGAGCTGGCATGCATATAGGAGGCCTTTGTAAGTAAATATGTATGGGCCAGAATATATATTCATACGACCTCGTTTGGACAAAAATTTCGCTGGCGGCTAATATAAAGATTCAGGTTCATCCATTGGAGAGTTAACGAAATAATTCACCCTTTATGTGTATGCTTGTGTATATTGATGAGAGGGTTYTTTGTACCGGAGGGCAGATATAGTATATCTACAAACACACACATAGCAATTTTTATGCTCTTGCAACATGTTACTACAGAGTATAATAGTTTTGTTCATCTAACGGTTGTACGTTTCACTTAAAACTAAACGATATAAATAAAGGGTTATATATGTACTTAAATATAAATAAATGATCAATGAWGAGTTGATATCCGGGTCACTCTCTGTCTGCTTACCCGTACGTCCGCGCAAGCTGTAACTTGAGTAAAAATTGAGATATGTTAATAAAACTTGGTATGWGCGTTCTTTGGCAAAAAAGTACKAGTACGTAGATGAGCGTAATCRGACCACTGCTACGCCCTTAAAAAKACCTAAATTAAAGCTACAACAACCAAATTAACCTAGCGCAAATAATATAACAAATTCTACCGATGATGTGGAAATGCTAAATCGCTAAAATCGGACCACAACCACGCCCACTTCCCATATACCACAATTTTAAATTCCTTTTGATTCTTTCACTTTCCAATACACAAATCAATAAGTAATTGATATAATGGGCTAAAACTTTTCACTA
>NW_017536519.1:13689-42465 GCF_001853355.1 Bactrocera latifrons
AAAATATTCGATTGCAACCGAACTTAGCTCTTTCTTACTTGTTATTTGT
The DNA here is from genome assembly GCF_001853355.1 of Bactrocera latifrons. Taxonomy (NCBI): domain Eukaryota; kingdom Metazoa; phylum Arthropoda; class Insecta; order Diptera; family Tephritidae; genus Bactrocera; species Bactrocera latifrons. The sequence goes on from NW_017536519.1 coordinate 13,739, forward strand.
GTACATATTTCGACATTTGAGAATAACACTTCGTAAATTAGTGAGGTTCAATAAAAATTATAAATTAGTACTTTTTAATTAAAACCAAATTACAACCACATACAAATTATATAAGTACATATGCGATTGTTTGAAGTAATCTTGAAGAAAKTTGCGAAKCCGCTGTCYCTTAATTCGCTGAGCTATATCAAAGACGTTGTATATCTCGTACAGCGTTCCATCGAATGCGATAYTCGTCGTGACCAACGCGCATGKTACTTTGCAATCTTCCGCAATCTTTTGCAATCTTCTCGAAAACTCGTAACTCTAACTCATCAAATGTTGCCTTCGTCCATGCCTCGGCACCGTATAGCAGGACCGGAAAAATGAGTGATTTATATAGTCAGGTTTTTGTTCGTCGAGAGAGAACTTTAGTTTTCAATTGCCTAGTCAGTCCGAAGTAGGACCTGTTAGCAACAGTTATTCTGCGTTGGATTTCGAGGCTGACATTGTTGATAATGGTTCCAAGATAGAAGTTATGACTGTCAACAGTGACATGGGAGCCAAGTCTCGAGTGCGGTTTGTTTGATGACAGGAGATATTTCGTCTTGCCAGACGCTTTTGATTTGCTTCCTTATCTAGTCTGGAGAAAGCAGAGAAGCTGGTCACTTTAGTAAATGCCACAAATACCTAATCGCCTTTGTACTTTTTCATTGTGGACGTTTTATACGTGTTGGGTCCCCTGTGAAGGGGATGTTTCGCCTACTCACTTTAGCTCGCCTTCAAAAGGGTGTCCTTTGACTACCCAGAAGATATTTGGTTTTGAGCTGCTTGAACCACACGTAAAAGAAACGTTTCTGGCCACTCCCTAGTGAATGCCAATCAGAGAACTTTCCTCACTTGCCTGAACCTTTACACGTGACTCCATCCTTGCTTTGCTTGTGTTGAATGCTTTAAATAATAAACAAAAATCATTAACAAATGCAAAGACTTAAATACATTCCTTCAAAAACTTAAGAACCATGTTTTCCAGTGGACTAAGCTTGGAATCAGACCTGGTATCATACCTCTGCCAAAAAAGCAATAAGCTTTTGCTTAGGAGACATCATTACATATTTGTGCAAACGACGCTACTTTAGCGTCTGCTGCGCATTGTAATTTTAATACAATKCTACATAGTATAATACTTTTGTTCACCTAAGGGTTGCTTGTATAAACTAATACTAATCGAGTAAGATATAGGGTTATGTATACAGGCTTTGTGCGGAAAGTAATAGGACTGATTTTCGCATGCCTGCACTGACKGAACTCTGCAGAGGGTGTTCCTAGCTAGSCTGGAAAGTCTGGAYAAATACTTTTGCGCCACGTGTTTCTGTGAGTGGGGCAAGCCGAAATCGCAGCGTTCGCGATTAAAATCTGTGCGAAACTTGGTAAATCTGTGACAGAGACCCAAGCAAGCACCATAACTAAGCTCCACATTTGGGAACAATAATTGAATTTGTCAGACACATTACATTTTACATCTGGAGGTTTCACAACGCCCACGTCACTGCGCCTACTTTTGGGTGAAAACATCAATCTTGGGAGCTCCTCTGCTGATTTCAACCAATGCATTACTACTTTTCACATTGCAGTAGTACCATTTATGTGGTTACAATCGAGTTAACAACAGTGCGCCAGACGTTTCTCCTTTTCGCTATTTGAYGCCAATTCTAGATAACTAGTGCAGCCAGCTCCTTCTGCAAAAGATCTCTTCAACGGAGAGGAGGTCTCTTCCTCTTCTTTTTTTTTCTCTGATTTAGGTACTAAGTAGAAAATCTTCTATGCTGGAATGTTCTCTTCTATCCAGATAACAAGACCTAGCCAACGCCGACGTTGTCCCTTAATTCGTTGAACTATGTCAATGTCGCCGTATATGCCGGACAGGTCATCGTTCCATCAACAGCAGTATCCGCGTGGCCAATGAGGAGAGTACTATAAATCTTTCCCAAAGAAATTTCATGGGACATACTCTCAGTCATTGTCTATGCCTCCGCATCGTATAGCTGAAYGAGAATGATGAGGAACTTGCAGAGTTTTGTCTTTGTTCGTCGATAGAGAGCTTTATTTTCAATTGCCTACTCACTMCAAAGTAGTACCTGTTGGCAAGAGTGGTTTTGCGTTGGATTCCAAGGATTATATGTATTGTTATTGGCGATGACGCCGATTCCAAGAGAGACGAAATTATCTACGACTTCRAAATTATGACTATCAVCAATGACTTTGGGAACAAAATCATTAGTGCGACAACTGCTTGTTTGATGAWAGGAGATACTTTGTCTTGCCCTCGTTCACAAACAGACCTTCGCATCTCCAACAGGTATATAGAAAAAGCAGACCTAACAAGAGAGTAACAATGGATATAAAGAGATAAAATTTTGAAAAATCAATGTTTTTTTTTGGGTATCGTACTAGGCGTGACACGTTTAAAATCGGTCCGTATGTTTTCCCTGGTAATTAAGTTATCATTCATTAAAGTMATTTATGAAAAGTCAGTAATGAAATTCACGATATGTTTACATTAGAATCGTCAATTCCATAAAAACCCTAGGTGTGTCCACAATATACCTTCTTCCTCACTACATATATAGTAATGTATAGTAGGGAGTCCATTATTCCCAGAGTTTTTCAAACCCCTTTTAAAGCTTTTGCTTTTGCACAAAACATTTATTGCTATGTCTCACACACTGAATATTATATTCAGTGCATAGGATGAGGATGAAAATCAAAATACATATACTATAATATAAAATTTGAGGTTGGAGCTTCGCAAATAATCATTTAGCCCAATTGTTGCATGAAATGGCAATGCGATGATAATAACATTATCGCTTAAGTTGAATAAGATACTTTGATTTTTACGATACAACGTWAGGCAGATGGATACTTAAAACCTATTTTTGGTATGTGGCCATTATATGAAGATGTTTTAAGAATTTGACAAAATTTTCCAATATAAAACATCAAAAGTCAGACGATTGACCATAACGACGAACCCCACAAGCTTTTACAGATTTGGATATGTACATGTATAGGCTTCTAAARTAAATGTGTAAGGCATTGCGGATTGAAGGTGATTCATTTGCGATGCACATAAAGCTTAGTCGTTGTTTCCTCGTCATTTTCATCGAAATACTTTTTGAAAATTAAAATATTTGAAACAAATTGCTATTAGCTCAACTCTGCCGGGGACTTCAATTTATTGAAGGGGACATTTTGCAGTTCAGTTTGGACACAAATACATTTGCACTATCATTATCAACACCGATACTGCAGGAGCTACTCGACTTTTTGTCGACATGTACCGCAAGGAGCACAGGAGCTGCCGGGATAAAAGTTTGTAGTTTTCAGTTTCTACTTTTCATATCCTGAGTATGCAATATACTCATAACGCTTCCTTTCTTCGCCACCATAGAGAAACAAAAGCAGCTGAGTGCAACATGGTAGGCATATACACATGTGGAGGCCGTTGTGTTGACTGTGGCTACCAACACACACACGAACTCGTACGTTCTTGATCAGGATGTTATGTGGCCTGCTTGAACGGATGGCTGGTTGATGAAATGCCATTTGCTTGTTTGCTTGGTTGACTGGTCTTGGCGTTCGGCGTTGGCGATGGCGATGGCGAAATTACGGTTGACTGAGTATGTGCTTCGGTTAAATGACGCGGTGGCCACTTTTCTTACTTCTCACATAATGCATATGSTATGTGTGTATGTGTGCGTGTCCTTGGTCGCATGCTTGAATTGCCGGTATTGTGGCGTGGGCGGTGGCGTTGGACAACAAGGCGCGCTTGAGTATTTTCGCTGGAGGAAAAGCGCAGGATGGATGTTTGAGGTCTGAGATGGTTGGACGGTTTGCAGCCTAGGTAGATGGATTGTTGTTGGTTGCTGTCGCGTTGCTCCTTGCAATTGCCGTTGGCAATTCGAAGGCGAATGAAAAACCACGTTTGAATGATTTTCCTCTTTGGCATTTTTCTTTATTCCCTCGAACACAAACTCATATGGTTGACATACAAGCTCAACCAGCGCATACACACACAATAAACCCACATGGATAGGCATCTCTGCTTTCCATAACAAACCTACATACTTACAAATTCCGCTTTTACGCTGCTTGAGCTGCATGATTTGGCCGATATTGCACGAAGCCACGATGGATGCTGAGTAAATTTGTATGTAAGTATGTCTATTTGCGTAAAATGCCGCAGGAACCTGTCCAAGTATGTCTTCGTCGCCGTCATCGTAATCGTTAGCGTCATTGTAGTAGTCAAAAATATCAACTATCACCGCGGCATACCAACCCACACGTATCAAATCATTATATGTAATTGCAACAACATCGACATCGACGTCAACAGCTCAGTTGATTAATCATTGGACCCCGGTGTATGTATTTATGCGCCATGCTTTCTGTGTTTACTCTGTTTACATTCACTTATGCTTCGTACATTGAGTTCGCTCTTCTTTATCTCAACTTAACGTTGCGTTTTAGCTCACGCGAATTCACCATCAGAGCGCAGCCGGAAGCABTTGAGCGTAGTTTTCCTGTGGGATCTTTTTCAACCGTCTCTACACGGCCATTCGTCAAGCCGAAGCTTCATAAGATGCGTCAACGTATACGTAAACGCAACTCTATATTGCGTGAAACTGAAAAAATCAAAACATACTATACGAGGGTTGCTTTTAATATTTCGAGATTGGAGAACAAAAACATATATCAATCTTCAAAAATTGTTTTTTTTTTKTTTTTTTTTTCAAATTTTTCTCGATTACGATCTATATACTTTTGTATGCATTTGAAGCATTTTGGAAGGAATTTTTGCCACTCTGATTCAGGGATCTTCATTTTAAGCGTTCTCAAATCATCAACCGCCTCCTGAAGGTGTCGCAAAACATTGACCTCTTTGTTGTTTATTTTTTAAGAAGGGGAACCAAAGGAATTTTTTCAGGGAGAATCTTTCAAAATAAATATTTTTACTAATACTATGYCTATGTCTACAGGTAAAAGATTTTTGATTAAATGAATCTTTGGATAAATTAGTTAACAAATTTTCGCAGAAAAAATTCTGGAAAATCACGATTTTCGACCGTTTAACTGGTTGGTTTTCTTGATTTCTTGAAAGACAACTGGAAAAATGGTTGTGTATCAGTCAAAATCTATTGTTCTGCATTGTTCCAGTGATATGGTTGCGACATGTTCCATTGTTCCAAAAAAAAAAAAAAAAAAACAGGCAACCGTTTAGATTCAGCTCATCTGAAAACACCCATACATTCGACTGAGATGAATAATGTAAGTTACTGTTAGCATCAAAAATAATGAGTGTGTTGTGAGTATGTATAACATCAAAAATTTCAAACTTTTCGAAAAAGTTCTAAGTTGCCAAATTACGCCAAATATGGAAGTCAACCTACGTAAGAGCTGTCTTCGATTCGCTATTTCCTTGCTCGATATTTTTGCACGTTTCCTCTCTTGTCAAAAAATGACAAGTAAAAGCAAAAACAAAGTTATTGATTTGAATTTGTACAAGAGAGATCCGGATACCTCATTAAAGTGGTATATCCGATATTTTCAATACTACCAAGTTTTATTTCGCATATTTTAGTCCAGTTTTACCTGTTACAAGATAGGTAAAGGGCTCAAAAGACAAAGTATTTTCACAAAATGAAATTACAGATTTTATAAATATAATTSTTCGTGCTTTGACGCGGGGAGAAGAATTACACCACTAAAGATAGAATCGCAACATTGGGCATGCGCTAGAAAACGTATTAGCGCAGAGTTACTTACAATCTATTTGAACATCTAGCAAATTTTATTCGATTTACTTGGTGAAGCGAAGACATCTAAGAAATAACGCAACCTTACTTACAACTTAAATTTGTTGCGATTTCACGAAATAGAAGTGGGTTATTGGTTCTTGAGTATGTTGCATTTTAGTATTTTGTTCTAGTCATCTGTTCATGTGGCTTACGCATGTCATGCGGCTTCAGCTTTAGTCTCACTTTAGCGCCCGTTGATGTGGACAGCGCTCCAATATCGACTCGCACTCAGCTCATTCGTTTCAACTCAGTTCATCTGCGTATGGTTCAATGCAACAACAAGCAATTTGTTGGGTTGTTGTACAGCGCGGCTACCATCGGTTCTCTTATACACATCTAGACAACTCAGTTCATCTGCGTATGGTTCAATGCAACAACAAGCAATTTGTTGGGTTGTTGTACAGCGCGGCTACCATCGGTTCGATGCAGTTCAGTTGAGTTTCATTTGGTTTCAGCCACATAAAGCTGTTGCTGCTGATTACACAAATGACTACACAAATAAATTCACATATGTATAGATGTATGTRTGCTACATTCGGTTGAKACATTTTTTGATYGCTGCACGTAAGGCGTCAGCGTTAACGTCGGCGACAACGCCTTCATCGACTACCTCATAACATAGCGCCTGTGGTATATTTTTGCTATATATTATTGTCATTAATATGTATACATATGWACATATAAGTGCTTACAGCTTTTTTTGGAAATATTCAGAGTTTCTAATTCTTTCAATATATTTGCGTGTTTCCTATCGCCGGTCTAAGAGCGTCTGCATGAAAAAATTTAGGTTTATCGGGGATTGTTGTATGAGTACAGTGTAGTGGTTTGTGGGTGGAGTTTTGACTTGAAAAACGTAGTTCACTGGAAGGATGTCGAAGAAGACCTAGAGTGGAAGTTTTCTTTTCCTGTCTTAAATTGATCGGTTAAATATTGGATATCGACGACATAGTGTGAAAAAACCTTGACKAGTCTGGTCCATGCTCTTCAAAGTAGGAATTTTCCAGCAGAAACTGCTTGGAGAGGGCTCTCTATGTTCTAAAGTGGAATCCCTATTCTTTAAGGGACATGAAGAGACTTATAGTTATTGCGTGGAGTGTAGTGTTCCGATAGATCTGTATTTTCTTCTGCTGCAATGAGACAGGAAAAAAAAAAAATTTAACGTAACAATAAAAATGTTTATTTAGTGTCTGTAATTTCGGCTCCGACGACAAAAACATCAAGGTCTAGTCTATTCTACTTAGCCATGTTAGTTAATAGGGTTCCTGGGGACTTAGCACAGTAAAGTTTTAGGTTCATAGGGCAGTGCAACTATGCTTGGAAAACATTTAAAGAATATATAACATATATGGTATATAATCCCGTATGGATTAAATATTTCAAGCTCGACATMACGTGGCCGCATATCTTAACTTCGACATTCTAGGGTGGTATCCTTGCGGACAACTCTTTTATAGATAATCTGATATTGTATTTTGTTGTGCCATATCGMATGCGATTTTTGTGTGAAATTGAACCTTGAAAAAATTTGAGCGTTAGTGTCGGCCTAGTGCTACGGGGACGCATTCTCGAATCGTAAAATCAACTCCTCTATTTTACAATTTAGACCGCTGCAATTAAGTTAAAGAATTTTCGTGTATCTCTGTGACTTATTTGTAATCTCGAACGGAGTTTGCATAGGTGGTGATTGTTTCTSTAGCAATTGTCGCATTGTAGTGTTATATGGCGACTTCACTGATGGAGCTAGTGGGGACAACATGTGCATCACTTTATCCACTGGAGGTCAGAACATACAAGGAGGCAGAAATTACCTTATGGATTTCACATCGGAATTAAAATTAGATAAGAAATAGGGAGACTGGGAGTGCGTTGGAAACCTAGTTGAGGTTCTATGTCATCCACTCAGTTGAAATACAAGATTACTTCTACTCTTCTATTTTACTAGCATAGACACCGCTTACGCGGTTATASTCAACATTACAACAGCACAMCAGTTGTTCTTCCTTTTCACATTTTGGCGCGAAACAGATATTTCAAGTGTAGCCATGTTCTTCCCCACCTGGTCTTTCCAACGGAGTTGAGGGCTTCCTTTTCCTCCGCTTCCCCTGGGCGGTTACTGCGTCGAGCACTCTCAGAGCTGKAGTGTTTTCCTCTTAATTCGCTGGTGTAAGTCAATGCCGTCATATATCTCATTGTTGCATCGACTCCGCTATTCGCCGTTGRCAATACRCAAAGGACGCAAAGGATATTCCGCAGAATCCTTTCTCAAAACTCGTAGCGCCGACTCATCCGATKTTGTAACCGTTCATACCTCTGCACCATATAACAGGACGGAGATGATAAGTGACTTGTAGAGTTTGGTCTTTTTTCGTCGAGAGAGTTGTACTTCCCAATTGCCTACTCAATCCGAAGAGTTACCTGTTGGAAGGAGTAATTCTGCTTTGGATTTCGAGGAATGCCTTGTTGTTGGTGACAATGCTGTTTCAAAGATAGAGAAAATTGTCTACGACTTCAAAGTTATGACTGTCAACAGTGACAAGGTGACAAGTCGGTTGTTGAAGCCAATGATATCTATTGTAAATGTTCGACGTACGCCAGCAGCTGTACACTCTTATAAAATATTGTGCCGTCTCGATTCAGCTCTGCATCTCGAATTATTATATTTTCTCTAGCAGTAGATTGAAGAAGTCGCACGATTGGTATTTGGCGCATATTGTGGGCAGAGCACATTTAAATTCCAATCTTTGGGCATGTTTTCGTCCAACTATATTCTACAAAGAAGCTGATGCTTGCTCCTTATTTTAGACAGTCTGCTTTCTCTCCGCTGAGACACGGCACTGCTCATCGTACCAGCAGTTTCTTTGTCTTTTCCGAAAACCAATTGTTTCGKTTGCAACTGTACGTAAGGAGTTTGAAATTCCGAGTTGTTGACGAGTGCTTTCAGAGAGTCCATCCTCCCTTAAATCATAGCCCTTATTACGTTTGCTGTGATCGTCATCAAATTTGGGTCTTTCACCCGAAGCTGTGTGTTGTGTTGCTCATTGCAAGAGTGACATTTATTACGTGGCGGGTCCTAAACCTAGCGCAGAACCTCGTTTGGCGAGTAGTATAATCTTTATATATAATGAAGCATGACTAAACCCCTTTGATTCAAGGGAATAAAATCCCTTCAGCTTTAGGCTTTATGTGATGATTAAGTAGTGATGAGATCCTGAATTAAGAGWGTGTGAAGATTTAAAATCAGCATAATAGAGCATTCAGTTATTGAATTGTGATTAAACAATCAATTACTACTGTGATCAAAGGTGAATTTTTAATTTATACTTCGCGAGTTTTTTGAATCGGTAAATTTAGCTTCTGTGAGTTGGTAGTCATTCGTACTTGAAATACGCGTTGTTTTGTGAGGCTCTAAAGGTGAATTCTTCCATTTTTATTATGTCTGAATTTATTAAACGAAGAAGTGCGATAATGCACCATCTCATACTGCATTGTTTATTCGTGATCATTTCGCCACATTTTCAACTGAATCGAAGATGACTGGAAAATTCGTTGGCATAAGTGTATTGCAGAGGGAGGGATTACTTTGAGGGAGATGAAATRGACAAAATTCACCTTTGATCACAGCAGTATGTGACTCCAAAAAAAAAAACCTCGTGAATTACTCCATGGATTAGTTAAAGCTGAAGCATGTACTAACATTAACGTTTCCAAATAATTTGTTAAGAGTGCAACCTTAAGATCGGAACGATGGAAGAAATCAGGTACTCATGTAAGAGCGGCCATCGAACCCTTTACGTGAAAAAAGAAAGTGRCAAGGAGATCAGAACTTCTCAGTCGGCTAACGGCAAAAATGAAGGCTGTAGCGTGCTAAGCTGGGAGTAGCGTTTTGAAGTTAGTTTACAACTCAAACAAATGCAATTCGTGCAATTTCCAACGCACCACGTTAATATGAGCCCGCAGGTGCCAGAAATCCAAGCGAAATTAGTTGCCGCACACAACGACACATATGAGAACGTTCGCATCTATGTATGTATGTATGTAACAATGTATATGTCTTCCAAGCCGTACAGGTAAACACTGCTAGTGTAGTGTGCGGTCGGAATATAGTCGTACGAGTCTGTACTTCCCAACGTAATTACACGGCGCTTCCTTCTTCCTGACGTAGTGCTACGGCTACGCCAACAACAACTGGCTGCATGCTGCAGGCAGCTCAACAATCTGCAGAACTGAAGAATTCAACTGACAGACGAATTCATATCATTTGACACAATGGCAACCATCAACATAACGGTAACCATTGCTGGCACTCGAGCTCGCCTTCCTGCCGTGGCATTGTCGGGCCGCCAGCGGCAAAAACTCACAGTAACCACACACAGCTAAGTACACACACACACACATACATGCGAATATTTATGTGTGCGCTAGTGTGTATGTATGTGTTTGCATACGCCCCCTCAAGAAGATGAACTACCTCAGCAGCGGAAAAGCCATATGTATGACTGGCCGGTTAATGTGAGACAAGTTGCATCAAGAAGTGGGTGCGGCGGCGGTGAGTGCCTTATGAGCAAGGGGAGCAGCTGCAATACGAGCACAATTGCAAGGATATTTCTTAGAGGATAATGATGACGCGGTTACTACTCGGTGCACTGCATCCGCTTTGTCTTCGCGAACCGCCGCCAGTAAAAAGTGCCGTAGTAGGCATACTCGTRTATYCACATGCGCACACAYCACTAACGGCCTGGTCCTCATGTGTAGTTGCAGTCTTAGATATACATTTCCACATACTCTCTTGAGGCAACCATGAGGTTGTTTGTGTAAGGGCTGCTGTGCTTATTGTTGCACTTGAACATAAYGTTGCGGTTGATGTGAGGTTCCGAGTTTCCGAGCGCAGCGCAGCAATAGCTGTATGTTTACAACGAGCGTTGCCATCACGACTCGCAAGAACACCAACGGCGCATAATGGCGACTGCATTTGGGAAGTCAATGCGCCTGGTATTGCCGGTGTGGCGAGCTGCGCTGGTGTGCGTACCGAAGTTAATGTAAGTGTTGTTGTAGTGTTTTGTGCACTCGTAAATCAGAAATTGACGTKTTATTTGTTGCTACCARCACACGAGCTGCGCKGAGTTWACGGAGAAAGGGGTTGTATTTCTTAGACTAYTCTTAGTTACGCTGTAATTCTAAGCCAAGTCAGTGAGCGCCCCCGAAAAAAGTGTTCATAAAGAACTCATACAGTAGAAGATTTCTCAAGTTATTATAATCTTCGCTTAATTGGTCGGTAGCTGCATAAATACTAAGAGCAGAAAAGATGGATATTAACCGTAAAAAAAATTCTTCCTGCTTTTTTTCCGTTTTTTTTTTTTAAGTACTGTTCACTTTTTAACGCACCTTGCATATATCTTTCACTCACCGATATGAACGGACAGCTATGAGGGTTATACTATGGCCTACSCTAAATTCTGAGAACATTTCATAAAAATCAAAAATTTTTTAATAAAGTTACTTTTATGTAATAGTGGATACAATATGTAATCGATGTTCAAATTTGAATGTTTTCATATAAGCCATCGAACGGTTCAGCTATTGATCAATAGCAGCATGAAGAGCGYTAGTTGACGACGCTTCTTTAAAACATCCCAAACCAAACCTTTACAGCAGCTGGATTGTAATCACGTTGAATCCTTGGAAAATATTTTTCGCTTCGCTTTTTTGTGTTCGTTTCGTAACAGCTAGCTGCTACGCATATCGGCATTGCTTTTCATTTTGAAATTCTTTTCACGGTTGCAACAATGCTCGTTTTTGTCGGAATGTTTACATATAAGAAGCGTCTGAACGCCGTCCTTACGCCTGATTTTTCTTACAGATTATATAGCTGATAGCTTCATTTCATGTTCTGGTTAAAAATTAACCCAGACACCTTCTTTCGGTAACCAGATTTGGAAAAATTATTTTTTTAAATCTTGTCGGTAAAGATATATTTCACTACTACCAGCGTTTTTTCCAACCCTCATAGCACTTAAAATAGTATTTTTTGTGATCTCCTCAATCGTGAACCAAATGCTCACAAGTCTGAGAAATGCGGAGTAGCACCACCATTGTTTTTATTGCGCAAAAATTCGTCCACCAGTGACGACGTGTAAGCAGAGCCTCTTTTGGTCTTCGCGACTACCCAACTCATAACCAAATCATTGGTTAAAGTCGAATGGCGCGAGGCAATCGACATTTTTAGTTTATGGTGGTATTGGTATTGGCCGATATTATTACCTTCGCTTCATCAATGTTTTCATCTTTTCTTGACGTGCTCGGGCCTTTGGCACGTTTTTGGTCGTTCACATCATCTCGACCCTCTGAGAACTTTATGCACCACCGATAAACGTTGATTTTGTCCATTGTATAGAGGACATTTGGAATTCGTACGCGGACTGAATTTTGTTTTTTACAAATATTGTATACAGATTCGTCTCATATTTTTTGAAATAAGCAAAAGTCGAGGACGAACCAAACCGGCTCCAAGTAAAACAGCTGCCAAAAATTAACTAAAGATTCAAAATGGCCGACCTTGTCAGCATAAATAAGGTGTATTTGTACTAACCTAACTTAAAAACACAATCGAAAATCGAATACTCCTAGCCCACGAAGAAATAGCCGCACTTTTTCCTGTGAATTTGTCAAATCACAACCTTTAGTCAAGTGATCTAGTCTTATCTGATTAACAGGTCATTTGAAAAGACCCTGGCCTGTCAAATAGGTTAGGTTAGGCTAATCTGTTAAGTCAATAGGTCACGCAAAAACCAGTCTGGTCCTTTGCTATACCAGATGGAGTTCACTMGTCATCCTTTAGGATGCCTGCACTTGACGCGAACTTTAGCAGACTCTGCGGCCTCACTATAGATACCTTCTCCAGTGTTTCATACCATGGTGACCCCACATCCCCATCCAAGATCGTAGTCTTGCCATTGCGGGACAAGTTCACAAGAGATACTCCTTTGTTTTYCTAATGCTCTGCTCTAGACATTTCCTGCGGTCTTTTCGATCTATCTGCCCCATCCTGCGGGTGTGTGTCGCCACCAKACAGTGACCAGTTATTATTTCTATCATGTTCCTACAGTCTCTTTTATCGCCTGTTRCATAGATGGCGCTACTAGAATTAAATCACTTACATCACTTTGACTGAAACAACTTTTGTTATTTTGAAAAAAAAAAAAAATAAAAAAAAAATGGATTAAAACTAATTTCGGATTAAAATATTGCTTTTGAAGAGAAAAATACAGTGGAAGCAAAAACTTGCCTTGACGACGAGTTTCCGGACTCTGTCTCAGGAGAATCAATCCWCAAGGATTGGTTTGCTAAGTTTAGACATGTTGAAATGAACACCGAAGACAGTGAACGTAGTGGACGCTTAATAGAGGTTGTTCTMAACAAAGACGTCAAAAAASTSCACAAAATAATTTTGGATGACCGTATAGTAAAGTTTTTCAAGATAATAATCACTTTAAAGATATCAAGTGAATATTTGAGTATGAGAAGGCTCTGTGCAAAGTGGATGCCGCGCGAGCTCACTTTTGATCAAAAACGTCGAGTTGAGGATTGGGAGCGGTATTTGGAAATGTTCAAGCGTAAAAAATCTGAGTTATTGCGTCAATAAGTGCCAATGAAATACGGTATCATCATTTTACTCCGTAGTCCAAACGATTGTCATCAAACGAGACCTGCACGCGGTGACCCCGCTCCTACAAATCGTATTCTCAAGTTCTGGCTCCCAGYGACTTTTTCCTGTTCTCAAATCTCAAAAGAATGCTCGCTGSGAAGAAACTTTCGTCGAATCAAAAGATAATTGCCGAAACTGAGACCTATTTTGAAGCAAAGGACAAATCGTAATACAACAAGTAAGGAAGGGCTAAGTTTGCACAGATCAAAGGCAGGGAAATACCTTAAGGTGCAAAACGTCAACCAAAGGATAGGAATGGAAGCAATTATATACATATGTACATATATATCGATTCAACACATATTTGAGACAGAAATACATACAATTATCAAGAAATAATTTCCGAATTTCAATTATGTATCGTGTGAGATATTTGCTGTAAATGAAGGGCGGTGTGTTATATTATAGTTCTATGTATACCTTAATTTAGTGCTTCGTTATGACACATAAATTATTTTATTTTAATGTTGTTTTGTCGGCGGGGCAGTGGTCCGATTACGCCCTTTTTACTTTCCTGTCAAGTAAGGTGTATRCCAAGTTTCATCAAGATATCTTAATTTTTACTCAAGTTACAGCTTGCACGGAGGGACGGACGGACGGCCAGCTAGACAGGCACCCTGATTTGAAGTCGTCTTATAAACCGGATCATTTATATAYAAGTATACATAACTCCATAACTAATGCGCTTAGTTGTAAGTGATACATACAACTGTGAGGTGAACAAGACTATACTCTGTAGCAGCATAGTCGGTGTATTACCATTGAAAGGAACTATGTACATATGTATATAAGTATGTTGAAAACATAAAATGAATTTTGGCAAAGTATACTCTGGTAGGCCGGTACTTTTCAACTGACGTGTTATATTAAGATATCCATAAAATATAATCGCAGGGATGGTTAAAAGTATAGTGAAAGAGGTTTCTGCTGATTTTATATATTTTTGGATTAAAGTATGATATATTCAATAAACATTCTCAGTCAGTTTAATTTATACAAATACATATCTTATCTTGCTTATTAATCATAATCACTCTATTAAGAAGAGGAAGTTCTGAACAGCCCACTTTATCTCATTAAAATTTATCATCTATTGATGGAAGGAKGTCCACGAAAGAAACATTCGGTATTAGGGAGCCAAAACAGGAAACCAGCGATATCAGGCGAGAGTCGCGTTAGCTTAACTACAACGGATCGGATTTAAAAYGGAATAAAAAATGTCACTAATGGTGATTTCCTCAAAGACATTTAGTTGAAAAAATTACATATTTTGCGCAACATGTTAAGAAAATACCTACTAAAACAGCAGCTAATATCAAAATCGAAAATCGATTCATAAAATTGGCCAAACTTGGAATACATTTCAAACAATAAGGTATCTATCTGCATGACACGTATATCCAAAAGTTTYTCGCGCACCCTTAATCGGACTTAATCCTTCCGTGTTTTGTAAATGTGGGCGTAGGTATGTCTTTCTGTATATATTGTATGAAATATATTTAATAAACCTTAATTTAATTTGATTTATCTTTGCTCTGTAGGGTACTTACGAACCTCAACTTATTCCGTACAACATATTGCCATAAGGGTGGTAATACTTTTCCTGTCCCTCCTGTCCTTTCATTTGCCGTAATAGGAATAAGAAATACAATACAATGCATCGCAAGGCAATAAAATAAACCAACAATAAATGGTAATCAAAAAAGCGTTAAAAACCTCGTTTCRGGGCACACATGAATTGCATTTCATGACCGGCCAAATGGGCTAGCGGGAGGGTTCGAATGCKTTGTTTGCGCGCCGTAACTCCCCATCGATAATCGAATATGTCCATATTGCTGGCCAAGCACGTGGTACGAAGATGGTGCCACACTCGCAAGGAAGTGCCGCTAACGATGGCCAGACATGGCGCGGACTTGGTTATGACGATGAGAGGACTGCTGCGAGCTGGTTATTCGTTTGTTGCCAAGAAGATGGAACACGAAGAATAAGGTAAAAGTGAGAACGGATGATGTGACAGCCTGATTAAAGCGCACTTCGGTGTATTTTATAACTGAAGCATTGAGGCACAACTGCCCCAAATCTTCAGAGCTTTTACAAGCCTGTGCGCTCTGTTCTAGAATATATGCCATTTGGCGATGTGAGGGTGACCTCGACCAATGCGAATTATTGTTTGGGGCTACCAACATAATTTTTGTTCGCTGCTTCTGAGCCGATGTCGACCGCCGCATTTATTATGAACGTTATATTCGACGTTGGCAACATTTTTGT
The DNA here is from genome assembly GCF_001853355.1 of Bactrocera latifrons. NCBI lineage: Eukaryota > Metazoa > Arthropoda > Insecta > Diptera > Tephritidae > Bactrocera > Bactrocera latifrons. Next base: position 29,549 of record NW_017536519.1, read on the forward strand.
GTCAGCCGCGGGCGTATTTACGAATCCAGAGCGAATGCTATAAGTAGATAGTTGGAASAAGATGAAAAAGTGCAAAACAATAAGTGTAAGAGTAGTGAAAATCTGCAGAAACGCCGGAATCCGAGGCAAATATGCGACTGTTGACGGCACATTACGTCGCGTGAGCCGCATAGCCCGTTGTCCGCGAGCACATGAGACTGCTCGCTGCGTTGCTTAGTGTTGCTATTGTTTAAGGCGATCACAAGGGAACTCATTTTTTTTCTTTGGTTAGCTCAACTCCGGCTTCATTTGCACCAGCGTCGTTTTGCTTTTGTCATTTTTCTTTAAATATAGAATGTATGTTCGTATGATATAACGTTTGTTGKTTCATATTTTCTACTGACGTAAATATTTTTGCTTTCATACTTCTGACCAAGTGTCTGCAACAGCAGAAGCGTGGAATACAATAATGAGAGACTTATTTCGTTTGACCCGCAGCAATGCTGCAGCGCGGCCGAGTGAATGCTTCGGGCGCTTAAACCTTTTGCCCAACTTTTGCACACATACATACATACACAGGTCTGTGTCTGCGTGTTAATGTTTCATATGCGAATGTATGCACGAGTCTACTATTCATTTGGTTCAGTTTGGCTTGCTTTGTGATATTTGTGGTTTTGTGCAATTTCTCTTTTATTTTGCATTCATCTATTTATAAATAAATATATGGGACAAGCTTTTGTATTTATATACGAGGGTGTTGCGATAAGTTCTTAACCTATGAAAGAGAGGCAGAATGTCTATCAAAATTCATTTCTCAACGAAATCTGCTTTTAAGACTCCGCGGCGGCAATAAMCTCCTAATTCGACTTACATTTTAGTTTCGCGAATGTTCGTAGCCTCCTTCAACAATTTTTTGCCGTAGCGACGTGGAATGTGGGAACAGATTCAGCATAAAGGATAGATAGCATTATTTTCGTCATCAAATGAGCTGTTGGTCTGCAATTCCTGGTGGTAATTGTGCATCAATGTTACCCGTTTGGTTTTTTTAGGAGGTCGATTTGAGGTCACMTCTTATGAGTGATAAAAAACGGTGTTTGTTACTTTTCTGGCCGATCGTATAACCTTCTTCATAGCAGGTTCGCTAGATGTAGTCCACTGGTTTGACAATTCTTTTGTGTCCTGTTTCGTCGACGAACACGTAACGACACATAGACTCTTGCTATCCGGAGTGAGCAGACGCGATATCCAATAGCTTATTTCTGTTTTATAAAAATGTACGCTCAAAACAAAGGTATGAATCTAATTATATTTTTTTTTTAATTAAGATGTTAAACGGTTATCTGAACTGAAACAACTCACTTAATGCAAATCGTGTTAAAAAATTAATCAAAAAAAAAAACCAGCACTGCAATTACAATCTTATGATGAGATTATATTCTTTATAGGGCCTCCGACGCTTCATTCCATGTGTTACTAACTTCATGGCAAATCTAAAATACTCTATTCAGGATATAAACACCAAAGTGTTTAACTACCTTCCCCAATTCAATAAAAGAACTAGAATGGAATTAATAATAACAAGTAAGGAAGTGCTAAGTTCGGGAGTCACCGAACATTTTATACTCTCGCATGATAAAATGATAGTTGATTAGAGAGATTAGATCAATTTGTGTACTTTGAGTATTGAATTGTATTTTCATTTATTTTAATTGTATTGATTTACCAATATTTTCGGTGAAAAATTACATTATTTTAGATTAGGCACTGAGTCCTTCGTGTTCGATATCAGGGAACGTGAAAAGTTATAATCCGATCACGACAATTTTTCCATAAGGGATACCTCAGCTCAAATACCGTAATTGTGTAAACTTTTATTCCGCTATCATCATTGGTTCCTAATGTATATATTATACAGAGAAGGCATCAGATGGAACTCAAAATAGCTTTATATTGGAAGAAAGCGTGGTTGTGAATCGATTTCACCCATATTTCGTACATGTCATCAGGGTGTTAAGAAAATATTATACACCGAATTTCATTGAAATCGGTTGAGCAGTTCCTGAGATATGGATATTATTATATTGGTCCATAAGTGGGCGACGCCACGCCCATTTTCAATTTAAAAACAAAAAACCTGAGTGCAGCTTCCTTCTGCCATTTCTTACGTAAAATTTAGTGTTTCTGACGTTTTTTGGTAGTCAGTTAACGCACTTTTAGTGATTTTCAACATAACTTTTTGAACCTTATATGAAAATGCCTGAAGGCAACGACTCTATAGAGTTTGGTTGACATAGCTGTAGTAGTTTCCGAGAGATGCACAAAAAACTTAGTAGGGGGCGGGGGGACGGACATCCGGATTTCAACTCTATTCGTCACCCTGATCACTTTAGTATATATAACSCTATATCTGACTCTTTTAGTTTTAGGAYTTACAAACAACAGTTATGTGAACAAAACTATAATACTCTCCTTAGCAACTTTGTTGCGAGAGTATAAAAAYAAATTRAACTCAAATTGCAAGCATAGTATAAAAGCGGCCGAAAGCGAAATGCCGCCAGTACCACATTAGCGTTGTAGTAAACCAGTTGAACGTATATAAAGAGAGTAGAGGCGACGTCACAAGTCTAAGAGTCGGCAGTTGGGGGTCCATGTGCTAATGCGATCGSCGAGACCTGCGGCGCTAYGGYTTGTTGGCTGTTTGTATCCAAATGGTGAGTTCAAGTGTACTCAACAAACCCTGCTGCTTTGGTGCGACAACAATATCAGCATATGAAAATAATAAAGGAAACAAAAACATAGCGACAWTTTCAAGAAATATAATAAGCAACTGGTAGCACTTAATGGGTAGCACTGGTCGAAAATAACAGCGATGCCAAATGCAGCCAAGGAAGAGGGGCAAACTCTCAAATAGCGATGGTTGTATCGGCATCGGGTGTAACGGCATAATCATCACAATAATGTTAATCACTTTGTTCATGCAGAGCCATAGAAATATTGAGATTATATACATTGTATGGTAAATTGCTGCCCCCATTTCAAATATATGAAACAGGAAGGTAGCAATGGAGACAAATATGAAACAATGAAGTTTGAATCCAAAATTACTAGTTTACTTCTAACTATAGAGATATGTGTGCCGACTCTTATTTCAGAAATTATGGATGAATGATCAGAATTGCAATTGATGATGGAATACTGGGAAGCTTAGTAACGGACATGCATTAAATTGAATGAAACTCAAAAGTTGGTTGAAAGGGTGGCACAGGGACGCCAGTTCTCAGGTGGACACATTTAGGCCACCATTAAGTCCATTAAGCGCTAGCCTGAAAGTCAATGGATTTGATAAAAAACCAAATTAAGATTGTRGTATACCCTGAGTTGCCAGTGTTCTTAAACTTTAGGTGTTCTCCTTGGGTTACAGGATTTGTGTTCTCAGCTCAGCCAAGGTGACACTAACCAAGTTACTATCTGAGAGGAAGGTTTATGGACATGATGGTTAGCGAAGAAGCCTAATCGGAATGAAAGTCCCWGTTGTAGTCATTTAGTTTRAAGCAACTTTTTGCGTATTGATTACTAGAAAAAAAGAATACGTTTCTGYTCCTATTTCATGCTTTGATCCATAGGTGAATATGTAGATTTCGCCACTGGAACTTAAATTGACCGCATATATCGGGGATAACCTCCAGATCCTTTGTTGAAAGGGGTTCTTTGCGCCCGTAATACCCAAAAAGCACGCCCATTGAACCTGTTCCATGGGCGTCAGGCGTCACTTTTTCTATAATGGCATCCGACACAAATTCGTACCATATATTAGATGACACTTGTGTAGAGCCAAAAGACCTTGTGCAAATGTACAAGCACAATGGAATTCTGMAGGACTTTTAGATTCGAAAGTCCTTAGAAATACTTCTCTCAATGTGCTTCCCAGCTTAGTTTTTGATCTGGGATACCCCAAGATATTTCACAGAGCTAGAGAGTATAATCATTTTACCTCTTGAAGTGAAGAGATTCAATTGCGAATTTTGTATCCTTCTTGTGAAAAGACGGATTTATGACTTGCAAAGAAAACTTAATAAGAGTCCTGTTTAGGGAGAGGTAAGATAAGAGTGAGAATTCTCCATGTTCCAATGTTCCAGTAGTTGACAAGTATTTAGATCGAATCAAACCGAGAACGAACGAGTTTTGATATATCCGTGTTTACTTACGTCCATATGCGCATCACCAATTCTATTTTCCTAGCTCGCTATATGGGAAGTATTGCAGMCCATTTGTCGCTTCTGCTGCCGCCATTCCGCTATCTCTGCGGCCATACCATTCGGTGTATCAACAATAATAACTGTGGCGCATTTAAATTGCCAATTGCCGCCGGTTGAATGCGGGTTTTAGCATGCGCTAAGTATGCATTTTGGTCTGCAAAAGTTAAGTTGTGGGTCCAACACATTCAACAGCAACAATAACACAAGAGTCGCACAACATTAGCCACATTGCCGACACTTAGCCGGGGCAGCAGCTGCTGCCGCCACCAATGCCGCCGGTCGTAATTCTTATCGCCAACCGAGCACCACTTTGCTTGGCCGACTGCTTCGCAACAATTACTTTGCCGCAACGTCTGGTCGTTCACAGTGGTCGTTGTTGCCGGTGCTGTGGTGCTGTTGCCATTGCCCCTCGCAATATTTTGTGAAATATTTACACCCAACACCGCTTATTATTTGCGTTATTTATTTCTTGCAGTTTTGAGCTGATTTCTCGCATTTGACCAAATGATTTATTGACTTAGCGGCTGCAGGAGTTGCCACAGCTTAGTGCAGCGTGATGTTGTTGGGCTKCTCTCTCGGTGGCTGTTTAGCGGGTAAAATCGTACTTTTCCCGTTCTTGTTTCAATCGCTATGCGCGGGTGGTTGGTCTCTTTTGGGATTTTTCGACATTCTACTCAGTACTCAGTGCAGTGTTTTTGCTGCACTTCTCTGCCAAACTAACTGGAGCGTCCTTGTTGTTTTTGTGCATGCAAGTACTTAGCTTGGCCTCGGCCTGCTAGCCCGCTCTTTTTGGACTTGTCTGTCTGTCTAGGCTATTTGGAAGGCGGAAGACTATTATTTTTATAAATGAGGTTTGAGGTCAGGTTAAGCGCTTACAAATTGAGATGTTATATACTCGGTGGTGCCTGAAATTGCTCCTCCAGTGCAATATATCTGCATGTGGCGAGATGAAGGGCAAGGAAATGTTTTCCGACTCCCTGGTGTGATTGGCTTATTTATTTACATTTATTTGTTCATGAGCCTGTTTTTATTTATTTCACAGGTTTTTTGATTCGAAATTATTTTAGCACTTTTCTAATTTGTGTGCAAATTTAGATTATTAATAATGTGATTTAATGCGAACAGTACTTTTCTAACTTCAAATTGAGATTACAATTGTATTCATCGAAAATATTAATTTATTTATTTTTATTAGTTCAGCCGGCCGTGCTCTCCACTCTCGGCAATGGTGTCTAATTCTGTATCGAAAAAGTATCAACAAGGTTAGATACTGGGGATAGTAGGAAGTCTCTTCAGATTGTATCCGAAAATTATAAAGAGTTATCCATTTAGAGGTTGTTYTTTAAAGAAAAACACAGAACTTAATGGAGACGTTTATTATCACTCAAAATAACATTCTTTGGCATTTATTTTTTGATGGTTATCTTTTTCGAATGTTGGCCGTGGCAATGTCTCCGATGGTTCATCAGTTGAGTCCAATTTTTTCAACTCCTTAGGAAAAGATGATAARGTGGGATATCACAAGCAATCGACCKGCTCAAAACGTGAAATTATATGCTCACCGAAGTGTTCTCTCAATAAATAAATGTGTGGAAAGTGGCGCGTCTTGTTGAAATCAAATGATCACGAGGCTCAATTTCATGCATCAAATAGTCAATTATCATATTGCGATAACGTTCGCCGTTGACGGTTAGGTTCTCACCAGCATCRCCTCTTTAGAACCACGCCAAAACGYTGTTGTTGTAGATGATATGGCAGCAGTTGAATTTTCGCGGAATATTTCAAGAGCCCACAAAAGCGAAGCGATGTAGCTTGGTAAAGTTGATCGACTTCAGTTTTTGCACCAGTTGTATATTCTTCGCTTTCAATTTAAGATCTTTACGTAAGATGCGCCAAATCTTTCCATACGTCAGTACKAGTTGCAGCGAACGGCGCCSAATCGGCTCTCCACGGTCTTCGTGTACGGGACGTAGTMTATTTGATCGAATATTATCCAATAATGAATGCTAGCGCKCGAAATAGATTCTCTATAGAACGTGAATTTTTGTAATAAAGTTGAAAGATTTGTAAACGTTGTTCAGACGCTCGTCATCTATACATAATGAAATGTCAAACAATAYTGAAGACAAATAACAAGTCAGTTTGACACCACTCACGCGTGAACTTTCAAAAAAAGCTATTGAGCAAAGTACCTCTACTTGGATCACTCTTTCACTCTTCGGCGGCGATGAGCTTCACAGCCTTCAACGAACTTTGGTTTTTTCTGTTTCGGCTTTTTGAACAGTGTTTCTGTGACTTTTTCGAACTTGGAAACCCAACACAAGCACGTTTGTTAATACATTTTAGTTCTGTGGTAAATCCAGCCAAATTTTCGCGTCATAAACAAATACCCGCCAAACTGCACACTTTATGCTTCGTCTGTAAATTTGAAAAAAATTTCTACTACATCTAGTTGGGTTGAACATTGTTCGGTTATAGTCGTGTTTTGCGTTTTTGTAAATGTGTTCAAATTGCCAATAATCAAAAGAAATTAACGGGTGATCAAAAAATTCGCATACTGGTATTGCATTAAGAAAAGTAATCTCCTTGGCAAATAGCAGCTACAATGGTTGTAGGCAATCTTTTAGAAAAAAAGAGAATAGTTATGTTTTAGAGCGTAAAAAGGGATAATTTCCCCCAGTGTATCCTTAGTGATGTGCGCTTGGCGTCCTGCCAAAAAAAAAAAAAAAAACTGTTAACACAAACAAGAAAGAACGTTTACTTCGGCTACACCTTTTCGGGTGCCCTCCCCCAGACGAATACAGGACAGATCATAATTGACTTGACAACGGTTTCGTAGAACCAAAGCAGCTCCTCTACASCAATATAAGGATGATCAAATTGAAAAGACTAATGAAATCAGGTTGGCTGCCTCTTCTTTTGTTCGTGCAAGTTGTAACTTGATACATGCGTTTTTTAGCATAATTGTCGCGTCCCCAAACTCCCGTTAATTTCTATAACTTAGTCAAAACTAAAGATACAAAAATGTAATTTCATACAGCGCATTGTAGTAGTGAGGAGCAGCTGTGATTTATGTATATGAAAAGTGGGTGTGGCACGTCCTCTAATAAGTTTAATGAATATATCTCACAAACCGTTTGATATATGCATTTTATCCAAACTTGCTGAGCAAAAGTATTTSCAGTGCTTCTTTATGTACTCCCAAAATAAGTGAAATGAGAGGATGACTACGGCAATTTCCCATATAACGGTAGGCAGAGCTAACAGTTGATGGTGTTGTTGGTTTGATGCAGTGAGGATTGTTGATTCAGTGAAGAATTTTTTTTCCTTCGACTAATCATTCTTGCACCCGAAAGTAAATTTATTTCTAGTACAATGATGTCTAAAAAACAAATTTAGCAATGGTTGGTGATGGATAGTATTTCAAGCAAGTGAGCGTAAAAAATCAAAAGTCTTCAATTCCATCCAACCGAAATGATACAGTATTATTCTAGCGGTATGTAAATGCGTATGTAGTGTGTTGCAGCATCAATAATGAGATGATGAATCCACTGATGATCATCAGTAGGCACAAAGTGGCGTAGTTACTCGTGGATAGAAGAGAAAATGCGCACATTTGCACCATGTGCTAACTAATAGGCATTTAAGTGGCGCCAAATATGAAAAATCGCACAAATAGGAGGCGCCAATGCATGTTTAATGATAGTGCAAGCGCCCATTTTGCCTCAACTAAATAACCACCAGCAGAACGACTTTGAATATACGATCTATGCGTGCATGTGGGCATACTCGGGTGTGCGTAAATAATATCCGCATGTGCGTAGTTGCAAGTGCGTACGAGTGCGCGAGATATTAGCAGTAATTTGTTAGCATACTCGTATAACAGTCAGTTTTAGTATTGCCCCCGGCTATGGCTCCGATGCTGGCTGAACGTCGCTATGGAAATAGCCGACGGCCACGCATATGAGTATGGTCCAGCRCTGGCCACATGGTTAGGCCACTAAACGATGGGGCAATAATTTCTCAGCTTACACGCTATTGCAACTTGCTGGATTTGCCTTTGTGCCGACAGGAGATGCTCTGRTGGCAGCAGCAAAGGTGGATGCGGCAGCTGGATTGCTGGCGTTTTGACATCAGCGCGTGTAGTAACTTGACTGTGCTGCGTGCCGGACATCGGCATGAATGCATGTTTGAAGTAGCTGCTAAGTCAATTAGCGTATGCTAAGCGTTCGGCAGCACCAACAACATACTTTGTACACGAACATGCCGTACATGGTTGTAAGCCTGCAWAATAATTGAACCGGTATGTGGCACAGATGTGCAATTGAACTATCTTACAATTCACCCAGAGATATGTATGCATTATATACATATACTTATAATTTTCCTGCTTGACTTGCTGCATGGAGGGTGGGTAAGAGTAGCTTAACTGGTTCCTCGCATTGGTTGGTCCACTTAAAAAGTTGCAAATTTAATTACCTTTATGTTGGATTTTATTTCAACACAATTACTCAAGTAAATGCTAAAAATGAAATATCCAGTTTTCAACGGTTAAATGCAAATGCTCTGTCTCACTTTCCGGAGGAAATGACACTCTGGAAATTGCGAGAAACTACATGCCATATTTATACATTGCAAATAATACTTAGGTTAAGTCTAAGTTCGCCATGACATTTGTAACACCCAAAGGAAACGTCGGAGACCTTCTAAAGGGAGGTTCATGTCGAAGTTACCTACTTAAAAAAAAAAAAAACACAGAAGCCTCACATTTAATTGGGAATGTTTATTACTAGTCGAAAGAATATTCTTAGGCATCTATTTTTGACGGCTACGTCTCGATGGTTCATCCGTTGAGTCCAATTCGCGCATTTCGACTAGTAACTGGCAATGGATACGCTCCAAGATCTGAATCGAATCGTCGGCATAGACAATAGATTTTATTCCCACAGCAAAAAGTCTAACGGCTGTCTCTTATACACATCTAGATGTGTATAAGAGACAGGTCTAAGTTTGTACATAAATTTCGATAGATGTCCGTAAAATTATAATGAAAATGTGCGAAATATTATAAAACACTGCATCAATACCGAAAATTTGGTGATTCCGAATCCGAAGATTTCAGTAGTAATGGTGTTTTAAGAGATGCAACAAAACTTTGAAAAAARCTTTAACCCCAACGTGTAGTAGTTAGAGTCAGATAAAATTATGTTAAAAAYATCTTCAAATGAGATGTGTGTGATATCTATATACCCGACCGAAGAAGTTAAATTTAATATATTGCATTGATGTTAGGTGAAAAGGACAWCCTTCTTACTTATATTGGTGGCAGTCAAAGAAACCAGCTCATCGCATTAATATTGACATTGCTCARGTATATTCGACGAATTCGGTAAAAACTATGTTAGAATAATGAAAAYCATTATAAGTAGTAGATGGGAGTTGGTGTTGCATTGACTCCATTTTATTTATTTAGCCAATACTACATAGAAAAACAGAATCCAGGGTTTCAATAAGGTACCACACATTAAGTCATCAGTAATATGGAACAAAGTCAGTCTATGTTCGGAAATCGTGATGTTAGCAGTTCAGAAATTTCGTACAAATTATGGTCGGAATAGTGTGTTAATTTAATCATCGTGAAAAGATTAATTGAAAAATTCCAGCAGATGGGATCTGCTGAATACGCCAAACACTGGTCGTCCAGAGACAAGTCCCTCAAATGATAATATCGAAGCAATGCATGGGAAACGTCAAKTCGGAATCCTGTACAAGAATTCTAAATTTCAAAAACTAACAGTATACATATACGCAATAAAGATCTGTGTATCTATGTTTACAAAATTTAATTAAAACAATAACTTAGGATTACTGACCATGTACATCGAATAGAGTACGTTGAATGGATTACTGAGAATCAACTAATGAATTTTCACCAAATTTCAAAAATATATCTAAGTCTTCTTCTTTGCTGGCGTAGACACCGCTTACCCGATTATAGCCGAGTTAACAACAGCGCGCCAGTCGTTTCTACTTTTCGCTTCGCCTGGTCCTTCTAACGTAGTGGAGGTCTTCCTCTTCTTCTGCTTCCCCCGGCGGGAACTGCCAGCGTAGCCGCTGTCTTTTAATTTGCTGAACTATGCCAACGTCGTCGTATATCTCATACAGTTCATCGGTCCATCGAATGCGACATTCGTAGTGRCCAACGCACAAAAGGACCATAACACACACAGAACCTTTCTCTCCAAAACTCGCAAGGTCGACTCATCAGTTTTGAGTGACTTATAGTTATGACTGTCAACAGTAACGTGAGACCCAAGTCGCGAGTGCAATGACTGTTTGTTTGATGACAGGAGATATTTCGTCTTACCCTCGCTCACTGCCAGACCCATTTGCTTTGTTTCCTTGTCCAGTCTGGAGAAAGCAGAACTAACGGCGCGGATGTTGAGACCAATGATATCATTATCATCGGCATACGCCAGCAGCTGTATACTCTTAATTAATTAAGTTTAAGTTCTGCAGCTCGAATTAGTTTCTTTAATAGCAGATTGAAGAAGTCGCATGATAGGGAGCCACCTTGTATGAAACCTCGTTTGGCATCGAAGTGCTCCTAGAGGTCCTTCTCCATCCTGATTGAAAGCCATACAGTTTGTTGACGATGGGCTTTAATTTTCACACAGTACACTCGATAGAACCTTATACGCGATGTTGAGGAGGCTTATCCCACGGTAGTTGGCGCAGATTGTGGGGTCTTCTTTTTATGGATTGGGCAGAGCACACTTAAATTTCAATTATTGGGAGTCCGACCATATCTTACAAAGAAGCTGATGTATGCTCCTTATCAGTTTTTTGCCGCCGTGTTTGAATATCTCAGCCGGTAATCCATCGGCAACCGCCGCTTTGTTGTTCTTCAGGCGGGTAATTGCTATTCGAGTTTCTTCATGGTCGGCAATGTAACGTCTGCTCCATTGTCAACGATTGGGGTATCAGGTTCGCCTTCTCCTGGCGTTATATGTTCACTGACATTCAGCATTCTGGAGAAGTGTTCCCTCCATAATGTAAGTRTGCACTGGGCATCGGTGACTAGATCACCTTTGGGGGTTCTACAAGAGTATGCTCCGGCGTGCGTTTTTTGSTGCCCAGAGGCGGGTGCGTATTCTGGCTGCAACAAGGTAGTGGTCCGAGTAGATATTAGGACCTCGGAGTGTACAAACATCTAAAGCACCGAAGACGTCTATCACAACATGATCGATGTGSTTGGTGGTTTTTCGATCCGGAGACAACCAGGTGGCTGGATGAATTATGAGACTGGTTGTTACTTTTCATGGGGTGGTTTTTTTTACGTGGCGGGTCCCAAACCCAGCGCACGACTCTGCCGAGGACATGCTCCACCTTTTCACTTTAGCTACTTGTTCTAAGACCGGAAGTCGGTACCGGAAGTTGGGAGTTTCTGGGCACTCCCATGTGAACTTCTCCACATGACTCCATCCTCACTTAAATATTAACGGATATTTTCGGTGAAAAGTTAACTTTTCGTTCTGGAGTCGACATTGTCAGTATCTGGTGTTTTGAACAGTTATGACCGAATTCGATTAAAGGCAATTCATGCAATTTTTTATCCTGATATATCAATTGGAGTTTGATTTATAAATGGAAAGTGAAAAAGATCAGGTGGTTTTTATAGTTGTGTTATATTCGAAGTAGGCGTGGTTGTAGTCCCATGGCGCCCATTTTCGTACTTAACATGGGAATTAAAATTTTTACACCTGCTCCTAAAAGGTCCTCTTGTGTCATCATGGATAAAATTTTATGTCATTGGCAAAATGAATTATTAACATGTGGGAATTTGGAGGATATAGCTTAAAGGGTTTGGGAGATACATACATACTTATTAAACCTATTAGGGGCGAGGACATGCTAGGACTTTCAAAAATCTTCAAGCGGCAGATGCTCCTTGAAATTGAGATTTCCGTTGGAAATTACAGTTCTGCATTTTAATTTGTGGCATAGTTATGGGACTGCAGCCGTCAGTTTCTTGTGGAACGGACGCTACGTCCGCTCTTACAAAGGTATTGTGTGTGGTACTCACCCTTTATCTGAAGGGCCAAGGAGGCCCTGACACCAGCAAAGCTACCATCAGCATAACTCTTAGGATCATGGAACTTACTCAGCCATCGTATCAGTACTCCATATGCAAGTATTGGTCTAAAGACAGCCGTATACATCCACACAATTATATTAGGTTTAAGGCCCCAATTTCTGCTGATGATTCTCTTGCAAGTGTAGTAGGCCAYATAGGCTTTTTGCTCATTTCCAATAGTCGTTTTCCAATTCAGTTTGGTGTCAATCTTCACCTCCGACTATTAAGCTATAGGGTACAGAGAAAGTATTGTACYATTTAGTATGGGAAGATGAAACTGCGGAATGATTTCAATCGTCTGCCAACATTGGTGCTCGCTCATACTTTATATTTGAATAACTACTCGAGAATAGAAGAACACCCTGCATGGATACTCTGAATGGCATCTTGCTGAAATAAAATGGATGAAAAGAAAATATCACCGAGCAGATGATGTATTAGATTATGAAACAAGAACACTTTATGTCGGACAAACCGGGTTTTGTAGGAGATGAGACAACCGTGCCTCTCCTTCTCTTGTGTTGTTGTTTATAACAAAGTGGAGT
>NW_017536519.1:44852-47276 GCF_001853355.1 Bactrocera latifrons
TTATAGCTGCATCGAGTGTGGCATTCGACGTTGACAATGCGCACATAAATCATCCACAAATCCTCTCTCTTRAACACTCCTGATGACGATTCAACAGATGTTCTCATTGGCCATGCCTCCGCGSCGTATAGCTGGAKGGGAATGATGAGGGATTTGTAGAGTTAGGTACCTGTTCGTCGAGAGAAGACTTTATTTTTCAATTGCCTATTTAATAGGAAAATAGCACCTGTCGGCAAGAGTGCCAAACTCAGACATAGCAGCATCGAAATAGCTCCTTTTCGTACAGACGAACAGACGAAGGCAGCTTTAGTTATGCATATATTTTAAAAGAATATGTAAAGAGAAACGAGTTCGAACTTTTGCTTACCTTTAGTCCACCGTCATTTTTACCCCCTGAATTTAATTTTTACCTGTTGGAACTACTGCGCGGCTCCTTCAAGTTTCTTTTGAACGGCAATCTACCATCGCTTGCAAATGTAAATGTGTTTCAACGTGGAAAGARTGAATGAGCGCCACGGCGTTGAATAATGCCAGCCTCATTATCCTTACTTTTAAGCAACGATTTCCATTTAAATTGTATTCGCTTGAGTACACAAAAGTAAAACAAACGTTTCTAAAGACGAGAAAAAAAATTGCAAAGAAAATATGAAAGAAATCAAACGAATATGSGAAAACTGCGCCATGGCGGACCTTTAAAAGTTAATCGGGAACAAATGCGCGAATGTTCGATAATATGTACTGCGCGAGAAGGAGGAGGACCACTGCATATTCTGTATATATGTACATATATATATTGCGGTCCAAGCGCTGCAATTTGGTAATGGTGAGCAGGTCAAAGTGGGTATGGGCTCGTTGTTTGAATACCTTATCGCTAACTTGTACGTTTTTCATACCCATACGTCAACATACCTACACATATGCACTGGCATAGGGAGCCATTATATTTCATTTACTCACATTAAGTAAATACGAGCATTGCGAAATGAATGAAACGATTTCACAGGCAAATGAAATGAACTGAACTGGACCGAAATGAAATAAAACAAAATGAAATGAAGAATGAAAAACGAAAATAAAATAAAATAATAATAAAGTGGGTTCAAATGAATGCGGCATTGATGCATTGAAATCCGTAAGGACTCTGTACCACGACTGAGCAGCAGTGAGCAGGAGAAGTCCTAAAAGATTACGACGCTGTTGAATAGGTAATCGGGCAACAAGGGATGGGGTTCGGCACGTAAAAATAAAACATGAATACCGAAAAGTTACCAATAACATTTAASTTTCAATTGTAATTTTCGAACGAATTGGCCGCAGGGCGAAGGATTTTAAGCATYCACACATACATATACACGCAGGAATAAGAATATGTACTGTAAAATACACACAAGCCAGCAAATAGCATACGGTTATTGCACAGAAAAGTGAAAAATTCATTTTCTTTAAGTCAATCTGCAGTGCACATTGCATGGAGGACTACGTACAAGGATTTGCACAATATTTAAATTATACSTACACAAACATRTGCTATTGTGTGTAAATGTGCGTTGCTGAATATCCTTTGAAAAGTGCTAAGTAAGTCAGTGGAAACTACAGTCGAAATCATTAGTTTCATGTGACTAGTTCTAGTGTTTTAAAAGTCATTACCGGTGGAACACACAGCTACGTTCCATTTTCTCGGTTTTTTTTACATGCTTTCACGGGCAAGAAATGGCATATAGTAAAGAAGGACCTGAGTTTGTCAAGACGGCAGCATTTCTTGATCAGATCAACGGTATGTGCAACTGTAAGATAGTGAAACATATTTAGACCATATCGGACAATTTTGAGACAAAGGTCCAAAAATGCCGCGAAGTAGACTTACTGCTAACAAACCAGAAACTTAATTTGAGTCCATTATTTTATAACAATGTCTTCCAAATTCGAAATATGTATTACACTCGATATATCGATAATATCGATGTCGACGATAAATTAATTGCAATTTTCTAAAGTAGTAATGGCTTAATGTCAAAAGTGTGAACCACACATCTTATCTATCACAAGGAAATCGAAAATTTGCTGAGAGTTCGAAGAGAATGTTGAGACAAGACAAAAAACAAAAAAAAAAAAAAAAATCCAAACAAACATTATTGAGTTTTGCGAGGCAGGGAAGTCGGGGTGGCAAAGTTTAAGTTAAGCCTTAAAATACAATCTAGCCTAAACAGCTTTTCTGATGAAAGAATTAGGAAATGTTAGCTATTTGAATTTGTGTATATTTTGGTTTGTTAAGAACTGAACAGAAATTGATTTCCGATAACTTTCTATAAAGTAATAAGTACACGACATACAAATATTTCATTTCCTCACTAAAATTTATATATTTTGATTAAAGTTTTGAAATTCAGTATTATCGACATCAACTCTATCCGTCGAAATTAATTT
>NW_017536519.1:47537-51765 GCF_001853355.1 Bactrocera latifrons
TCTTGAATTATTGATAACAGCAAAGAAATTAACATTTTTTGGTAATGTTCTTTCATCATTCAGCAAGGAAATGTAGAGTTTGTCGTATTGTTACTTCATCTMATTTAATAAACAATAAAATGCATCCTTATTTAAACGAAAATAACTTATGAATCCCCGACAGACATTATTCAAAAGTACTTTTTTTGTCAATAAAACTTTGCTTTCCTTGGTGTTAAGAAGTTCGAATGGATTTAGATGTATGTATAACATCAGTATGGGCCCCCACAAATTTTTCCATCGTACTGTAAATTAAAATTTCACTTATTCAAATATTGGTGGGAAATAACTGAGTAGTATTGTTTTGATTTTTCGTTTCAAAAATTTCAGCTGCTTCGTTATCTGTGAAATCTTCAGTTYCCAGACTGACAACACTATTATAACTTCGACTGAGTTGGTTGAAGTTCATAATGCTAAAAAASAGTTTGGTTGATCTAATGTTGAATTGCTTTATTTTCTATACAACCAAGTTGAGTTGAAAATAATAAAGTTAAGCAATTAATTAATTGTCTTTTGCCTCAATTTATAAAATTATATGTTAAATATTTAAGACTACAATCAATGTAGAGAAACAAGTAATATGAAATCCAATCGAAGGAAAACATGAGGCTTAAAACSAATACAAAAAATTATTTCAAAAATTATTTCAAAAATCTATTTTTTATATTGGTGGTTTTGTTTCATTTTTGAAGTTTGGTGTACATTTTTTGAATCAGTATATATTCGTATATCGTCACACGTAAAACATACTTGTTACCATAGGAATTTTCTGTTGGTTATATCAAAGGTACAGACCTGTACTATACGCATAACTACTTAATTTGACTGTAGAGTTATAACTGGTTCGCATTTAATTACTAACTAAATCTACCGAGAGGRTTTTTACATGCTCTCCAATGCAATGACTGAATGAATAGTTTCAGTTTAYTTATTGTTATATAAACATCTGCGTACACTTACATATGCACTTTCGTTCTACAAAGTCTATCATTAGCAAAGTATTTTTACGCATATGTTATTCGAATGACTTTTTACATTTAAATGAATTTATTTAGATAAATGCTCCGAAGAAAAACAAGCGCAYAGACATGCAGGAATGTTTATTAGTGGCAAATGGAATTAAATACATTTACAAGATTTTGTGTGTGTGTGCGAAACATACCAGATTTCATTAAAATTCAGCTTTCTGTACTTTAATTATTTTATGTAACGTCTGCTACGACTATTCAGGTCCTTGGGTGACTTTCGACATTGTAACTTTCATTTCAATGCAGCTTTCGCATGTAAGCTTACATGCTTATGCTTGTGTTTGTATGAGTGCCTCTGGTGTTAGTTGTGAAACAAAGAAAAATAAATAAATCTTATATTTAATTGAAATTGAAATACTTTTCATTTATTCAATAACAATACTTATTAATTTATTTGGGGCTTAGTTACGACTTCTTAAATGAAAACATAAGTACAAAGCTACTGTTATATATTCAAAGAGAAAATTTTTAATTTTTTATTTCTCATATTTTAATTAATATTTAAATGTTAAACAAAACAAATTTTCAACTACACGGCTATTATCCGCGGCACCTGAGCAATTGCCAAGATACCGAAGCTGCATTAATTTTCTCCCATGAAAACAGAATTGTTGCTCAGTATTGTAATCGTGAAATACCGCAATAAACTAAAATTCACCAAAATTATGACAGAATGGTCTGCTGATAAATTTTTCTAATAATTGCAAGTGGCAGCAATTCATAAATCCTTCAACGTCGTCATTCTAGCAACGAGCAAAGAGTGAGGGAACGTTCAAGTGCCTATTGTAAATAAAGAAACCAAAACACAAAAAAAAAACAAAAAAAAAAAATATATATGTAAACTTCGTCTGTACCAAAGTCTCAATAATACCATTCCCAAATAAAAAATGTTTCCACACAAGAACTTGATTCCAGTTGTTCAGATTTAATATCCGCGATCTGAACATTTCTTCGGAGATTTCACCATTGCCTCAAACAATAACCCATTTCAATATCGCGGAAATGTCTTATAAAATGAAATATATAGTGATGCAATAGCTGTGGTTCCAAARTATTAGTAGATTCTTGGGGAAAAATTTCGGGTTTACATCTTAAAGCGAGAATAGTTCACGTTCATAAAGGCAGCCGGGCAGACCTAAATCGACTCATCTCGCAACTCATATATAAGAGTTCATAGGTCCTGCGACATTTTCTTGGTGGCCAACTTTATATACTTTCTTCAGGGTATACAAGTAATAGTAAAATTCGATTTTTTTTGCAATTACGCTTTGTCATTTTCATTGCAGAGTGATGAGGCGTAGGCCTTGGCCAAATCTGAGAACACTGTAAATCAAAAAAATCCTGTTTCTTTTCAAAAATCATAAACATAGATGCTGCAAAGCAATAACACAAGCAAAAAATCATAAAAATTCCCCTTGGGGTGTCATTTATTTTGGTCCGCACAGAGAATCCAACACATGCATTGATCCACACCAACCAATACTGCTTGYAACGCTGTGTTTATGTAGTGGTTATTTCGTTTTTATAAAGCATTTTTTCTACAGAAATGTCAGCGTAATTGCATTAATTAATATTAAAATGTAATTTTTTCGGTTCATTACAATTTCATTGCACTATTGTATTTGCGGAAAGTTGTATTTACAGCACAAAGAGTTGCTGTCGCAACAAAAAAGTGTGTGCTCATTGTAACGTATAAAAAGTGGGATATTGAAATATGAATTTTAATAAATAATTAAAAGTAGTTATTACAAACAAGGTTTGGCTGTATTCATATGCATGGCWTAATGTATGCACATAACYTTAATAATAATAWTAATAAATCTAAAAAATAATATCTGTGTTTGTGTCGAGCTGAATATACTTTGAATAATCCTGAGTGCACGAGACCCTGCGACCAAACAATGTCAGTATCAGGGACTGGTGATATGGTTCGAAGCCATTAGTGAACACGAAGTATTTTTAGAAACGAGTAGGATTGTATAGTAAATTTGATTTATTATGTTGGATAATCGAATAAAGGCATTTTCATAAAGAAAAAATATATATTTTATGAAGATCCTTATCTTTGTTAGGAAATTTGGAAATAGCTTATGCCAAAATCCACGAAATGGGTTGGGGCTGATTGCCTTCGCCGGGGTTCGAAATATGGCTATCAGTAGTACTAGATTCCAGCACAAAAAAATACATCAAGTTACCTGGCTGTCTCTGGATCGTAAAGACATCAACCAGATCGATCATGTTGTGATGGACGGAAGACACGTCTGCAGTGTTCTGGACGTGCGTACGCTCCGAACCCGATTCCCAAATCGATGACGATTGCCGACCATGAAGAGACTCGAATAGCAATTACCCGTCTGAAGAACAACAAAGCGGCGGGAGTCGATGAATTGTTGGTTGAGCTATTCATACACGGCGGCGAAGAACTGACACAGAGCATGTATCAGCTTCTTTGTAAAATATGGTCGGACGAAAGCCTGTCTAACGATTGGAATTTAAGTGTGCTTTGCCCAGTCTACAAAAAGGGAGACCCCCTTTGCACCAACTAACGTGGGATAAGCCCCTTTAACATCGCGTAGAAGGTTATTGTGTGAAAGATTAAAGCCCACTGTCAACAAACTGATTGCACCTTATCAGTGTGGCTTTACACCTGGCAAATCAACAACCGACCAGATATTCACCATGCGTCAAATCTTGGAAAATACCCGTGAAACGAGAGTCGACACATACCACCTCTTCGTCGATTTCAAAGTTGCTTTCGACAGCACGAAAATGAGCTGCCTTAATGCCACGATGTCTGAATTTGGTATCCCTGAAAAACTAAAGCGGCTATCTTAACAGACGCTGAGTATTACCAAAGCTCCACCAGGATCGGAATGGACTCCTCCGAGCCGTTCGATACCAAACGAGGTTTCAGACAATTCGGCTCCCTATCGTGCGACTTCTTCAATCTGCTGTTGGAGCAAATAATTCGAGCTGCAGAACTTAATTGAGAAGATATTGATATCATCGGCCTCCACACCCGCGCCGTTTGTTCTGCTTTCTCCAGGCTGGACAAGGGAGCAAAGCAAATGGGTTTGGAAGTGAACGAGGGCAAGACGAAATATCTCCTGTCGTCAAACAAACAGTCGTCGCACTCGCGACTTGGCACTCACGTCACTGTT
>NW_017536519.1:52430-53902 GCF_001853355.1 Bactrocera latifrons
AAAAAAAAACTAAACGTCGTATGGAATTGGGGCGGAGTTTATTATCTTTGGCATTAAAAAAGTCAAGTTTGAAAATATTTCTAAACAACAATTTTTGAAAAATTTCTTAAATTTTACACCTTTTTTTGGATTTTTTAGTTTAACTAGAAGAAAAATAATTGGAAAATATGAAGCTCTTTGAATTTTTTGTTTCCGATATAGCGACCGAATAGGGACCTGCATCCTGCCCGCCGTCCGAGAAATGCACGTGCGAAATGCATCGAGAAATTGCTACCCAAAGCCGGAATATCAAGGATTTCGTATCCAAAAAACTTTGTGAAACACCATTTTCTTAATCAACGCTAATTAGTCCAAAGGTTTCTCGCAAGTAAATATAGTTTGCATATTACTTTTATATAACATTGATGTCACCACCACAAATACATAATTAATAAATATGAATGGTTTTGTACTAATTTAACTATGTTATTTTAGAATCAAAACGTTGGCATTCACACAAGTTAACTAATAAGATATTTAGATGCATGCAACCTTTCATTTATTTGTGTATTGTTATGAAAATGGGAAAAAATGTTACAACAGTTGGTAGGCGAGTGCAAATAATTGGAATTAATTTTTAATCAAATTGTTCTGAAAGCATTTATAATTTAGCAGAAATTTCCGAAACCTTAATATACGATTAGAATAAAAGAAATATTGGTTCATTATGTGGCAACTTACGAGTATGCACCAGAACCAACCTTTCATGTGCCTAAATAATATAAGAACGCAATCCTGTTACCTATTAGCCAAACGTTTATATAACTTATGACAAAATGTGAGTTTGGCCTATCAATAACTTAATACAATACAATCCATTTTGGAAAAACTCATTTTGAGTGAAAATAGATAAGGTACAAACTGCTTCTACCAGCGGATGACCTCTGAAACATTCTAAGGTGTTGGAAAGGGTATCCCATAATTAACGCAATATTCAAACGTATGAAGAGTTGACAGGCTTACTAAAAATGGAGCGATACACAAAGGTAGAGCAACGTGTTTTAATTATTACACAATTTGCACAATATTTCAACAAATTCCATTTTTATATATAATATAATATAGTGTTTTAACTTCGTCAACTGTAAAGAGAGTAACTGAAATATCAGCAAATTTAAATTTTGGTATGACAGCACTTAAACTAATTTAGAATAGCAACAGACAGACTCACTATGGTCTGAAATTCAAATTTTTTGGCATAAATCCAAAAATTATTTTTTCTTATTTCAAAAAAAATAGGTACGCAGTATTAATTGAGACATTTCAGTGGTCTTAAATATACAAAAAATTATTTGCATATGGCAACTCTGTTCTAATCTGTCTGTAAAACATGATGCTTCTGAAGCAACAACAAACTTGTAAACAGTTCAGTAAAATATTGTAAAAAACAGCTGTTCGATAATAGTTAAAAAGGAAAAAAAAAGAAATAAATT
>NW_017536519.1:56527-64468 GCF_001853355.1 Bactrocera latifrons
TAACTAAGTCATATATAACCTGTATGCGAAATTTCAGTGGCCTAGTACCACTCCTTCTTAGATATATGTACAATTGCTTGGTCAAGTTTTCGTCCAATTTTATTATATCAATTGTTTCTTTACTTGTGTGTTGGAAAGTAAAAGAAGAGATGGAATTTAAAATTATGCTATWTGAGATGTAGGCKTGGCTGTATTCCGATTTCACACGTTTTTGTACTGTGGCTTAAGAATGTGAGTAAAATGTCACGGACGGACAAACAAACAGTCACCCGGACTCTTGTCGTTATCCTGATCATTTTTGTATAGACTAGGTGCATTCCAAAGTAAACAGAACTTTAAAAAACAAAAACAGAACAAATGTTTTTTCGGCAAAATCAATTTATTTTCTTCAAGACAGTCTCCCTCTGCTTGAATACAGTTTTTGCACGGTCCAAAACCATTACGAACGAGTGTTTTAGCTCGTTGGCCGGTATGGCCGCCAGTATGCTGGTGCAAGCCTTTTGAATGGCCTCTACGTCTGCATATCGCTTTCTTTTCAAGGGCAAATGCATTTTTCCGAAAAGGAAGAAGTCGCACAGTGCCATATCAGGTGAATACGGGGAGTGGTTAATGGTTAAAACATGATTTTTGGTCAAATAATCGTCCTTCGAAAGTTGGATTCTGAGCAATTTTTGGTCGTCAGTCATTTGTGCGGAACAAACGCTGCACACACCTTTCGTAAGGTCAAATGTTCGGTCAAAATGCAATAATTCGAGGTTTTGGAGATGTTTAATTCCATTTGCATGAATTTCAATGATGATTTCCACTAATTTTTGATGAATTCAAGCACAGTTCCGATGGAATTTCCTGAATTTATGTTCTCACGACCAATTTGAAAACGGTGCAACCACTCGTACTCTCTGCTACGGGATAAGCAATCATCGCCATAAATTTGTTTCATCAATTAAAACGCTTCGGTAAAAGTTTTACCAATTGTAAAACAAAATTTAATATTGGCTCTTTGTTCGAAGCTCATTTTCGCACCGATAACACAAACATACTGACACTTAAAATGCAATAACTTCACTTCCAATCAATGAAATGTCATGAAATTCTCACTGGATAATCGATAAAGATATCAGATTCTAATGCACCAGTCGACATAAAAAAGTGCCTCCAGGGCACTATAATCAAAAAGTCCTGTTTACTTTGGAACGCACCTTTTATATAACCTTATATCTATCTCGAATAGTTTTAGGAGATTCATACAAAACTATTATTCTCTGTAGAAACATGTAGCAAGGRTATAACAAGAAAGCAACTAGTACCATCATAAATTTTTCGGAATGGTGATCAGTCGRAGTGCACGGATTTTGTACAAAAGCGAGCTCAGTAATCGCRTAAAAGTAGAGGTGAATATTTCTGTACACTCTGTTAACGTCGGACAATTTGGACTTAAGTCATGACGATATTTGTATAGATAGATTCTAAAGGACCCGTGGCCACTAAGTATTTGGGTCAGGTCAAAATCCCGGTTCTCATGTTGTCTATCTATCCACGAATATATGTCGAATCTGATTCTCTCTTTGAGTCTACTATTATAACAAGGCTTGATCTAAACCACGTCTAGATTACTATTTAGTGATAAACACCTTCGCTGATATGGCAAATTAAATAAGATATAGTGCAAGAAACTGGAGCGAAAGTAGGCCTTAGAATTAACACTAACAATACCAACAAAATTAGTATTACCAACACCTGTATACAGTACTTTCCAGTCGATTGTTTAGAACTTGAAAATGTGAAATATGTTTKTATCAGTAAATGGAGGATCAAAGGAAGACATTATCAACCGCATAAAGAATGAAATTTTTTTGTGCCCTCGCTAAGGTCTCGATTCTTGCCCGATGTACAATATAAAAATATTCACCTGCCATGTCAAATCAACACTTCGATACGGCTGCGAAACATGGATTTGGCATACAAAGTTCCAAATTTTCATAAAKCGGTGCTTATGCATTTTTTGCCAGAACTTATGGTGACTGCCCTGTGCGTGAAAATTTTAAAAGAAAAAGCCTGTTYTTAGGCGAGATCGAAACACAATCATCCATAACGCTTTCGACTGTAAAGAGATAAGGACAAAATTTTTTTAAAACTGTGATCATTATTTTAGGAGAGAAATCGTTGAAATACCGAAAAGTCATTAATGTCGCTTAGAAAAAGTCCAGAATATAGCTACATAATTATTACTTATGTTTTGATATTTCTACAAATCTTTTTGCGATTTTTAGAACTAACAATAAATTTACCATTATCAAAAAGGAACAATAGGTTTTTAATTTTATAACAAATATGACGAAGAGTGTTATATATGTACGAGATACTGGAAAGGWACTGTGTGACTCTCAGCCCAATAACTAGTTAAAAGAATTTTACCTTATTTTGCCTTACATTGGATTGGATTTGGATTATTGATTGGATTTTTCAAAAGAAGCTATGACAATGGAATTTAAATTTAACYGAACTGAAATGATTGTTCAGAATGTTCACGGCTTTATAAATTCGAATGAAAAAGGCCTCATAAAAATTATAAACGATTCACAGATGACTGGCAGTCTGAACTCTTCCAATGAATATTAACTGAGCTGACACTGCTAACGAGGAAGGAATGAAACATGAATCGGCGAACGTATTTAAATACGRTGTTATACAGTATACGGTGTGCAATTAATATAAAAAATATGGAGTGACATCATCTCCTCATGCCACAATGGCCAGTACGACAAGGGGCATCAATTGCTATGCGCAAAAATTGAGSCGCATATCTTTTTAAGCACCAATCACAACCAATGACCACATAGGGGCGAAAGAGTAAATAAAATGCATGCAGCACACTTATTAAGTGCAGTTTGGCACAAAAGCGCTGTTGCAACGAATAGCGTCAATAAGTGCGGCATGCAGCGAACTGGGCTCCGGAGATGTCGAGTGGTGGAGGTGATGCCGAATATTGCGATTATGCGTCCCAGTTGTAACATTCTGCATTTAAACATATACAATAAAATATAAAATATTATTATTCATATTGGCGATATTCATGCACCACCATGTGCTAGTATAGAGTGGTGAAAAGGATCTGATGAAAACCCAACAAACCAAAGGCTTAACTTCAATGACTTTTCGGAGACGAATACTTTGATTTTTATGAAGCATTAGAAATAAAATTTTGAAGACATTTAAGCTCTTCATGATAAACAGATTTATAAGTGGGGTAAGTACTTTCCACGAAGTTTGTAACACCTCAAAGGAAAAGTCAAAAAAGTTGAGTACAATRTGTTTAAAGTAAGACCTACCAATATGACTCAGTAATTCTACTATTGTCTAACATTCTCTCTCACTCATCTGCTATTAAAGKTTATATGTTTATCCATCTTCGTCTCTATTATCTTTTGTGTTTCGAAACTTCGGTTTACTGGATTAACGGGTCAATGGGTCAATCGAGGGCAATGAGCAATATATAGTARGACTTTGTTCATAATTTTAARGAACTTAATTTATTCTTCAAAATCTATGTCGTCCACCTTTGCGTTTAGCGATTTGAGTTTAAAGTCTTCAATTGTATYAAAACGGTTTCCCCTAAGGAGTCGTTTAAGTGTGCTTAATAASTAGAAGTCACACGGAGCTAAACCAGGCGAATACGGTAGYTGCGACACGATATTGSTTGAAAATTTCACGAAAAATCAATRCAGTATGCAGCGGTACAATSCCGAGGTGCAAAAAGCWATAGTTGTTGAACMGCAAATTCGTGCAAACGACGCAGGATACTCAAATAATATTAATTGTTGACAGTTTGGCCGGTCGGAAGGAACTCGGAATATACCACACCTCAATAATCGAAGAAAATTGTTGAAATAACTCTGATTATTGGCTTGCTTTGAAGTGGTTTTTTCGGAAAAGCTCGCCACAATATTCGGCCATTATAAAAATCAAAGCTTTCAGGAGTAATACCTAGAACTAGTTGRTTTTGATAAAGCTTATGAGAATTGAAAAAAGTACAGAAAAATTTGGAAACAACAGTTTTTGTGTATTTGAATAATTTGCTATAACGCAACTTTTTTTTATTCATATGYCATTTTTTGTTCTTTGTTCCAGCTGAGGGCTGGATTTCCAACGCGACTTACTTAGTTTAGCCACCTCCCGGCTGGTTCATTTATACCATCCAGCTTAAAAATTCTGGACCTAACATAGCTCCCCCAACTAATTCCTTCGGAATTGAATTAGCAGAAACTGGTGCCTCAAAACAAATATATTTATGTGGATTCATACACTCATCATCTGACCAATTTTTATATATGGAGCCCAGGATGAGTATACCCTTTGTGATGTGAAGCTTTTAACAAGGGAGGAGGATAATATCTCAATCTTTATTGTTGGGTCCAAAATGGACCGCGAAGTAGARGCGGTGGTACACTCCGAAGATCCTGACTTCTTTCTACTAAACTCAGACAGAAAAATCAACTATATATACAAGGTATGTTCCAAAGTAAGCAGGACTTAAAAAAAACAGAACAAATGTTTTTTTTCGTCAAAATCTTTTATTTTATTCAAAATAGTCTCCTTCTGCTTCAATACTGCTTTTGCACGGTCCAAAAGCATGTCGAACGAGTGTTTTATGTCCTTCGAAAGTTGGATTCTRACCATTTTTTGGTCGTCAGTCACACACCTATGGCATACACCTATCGTAGGCCAAATGCTCGGTCAAAATGCGATAAATCGTTGTTTTGGAGATGTTCAGTTCCATTTCCATGAATTTCAATGATGAGCTTGGCTGATGAATTCACGCACAATTTCGATGGAATTTCCGGTGATCACGGACTTTGATTGGCCCACATGTCGATCGTCATTTATGTCCTCACGACCGCTTTGAAAACGTTCAAACCACTCGTGCACTCTGCTACGGGATAGACAATCATCGCCATAAACTTGTTTTATCAATTGAAACGCAATAACTTCACTTCCAATAAATGAAATGTCATAAAATCACTCACCGGACAATCAATAAAAATATCACATTCTAACACATCAGTCGACATATAGACGGCGCCACCAGGGGACGCTAGATTCAAAAAGTCCTGTTTATTTTGGAATACTCCTTGTATGTAATCGAGACTGATATGGATGAGCAAACCTCGCCAGATTAAAAATACCACCACTTAGAAACAGCTATGATGATTCTCGGGACCTAAGCTTTGGAAAACAAAATGAAAAATCGGTTCAAAGTCGCGACGAAATTAAATTATAACTAAGCTTCAGCATTCTTAGCGAAACCGGTATAAGTGCTCGTTGGCATGCCGATACCTTGGTTGGTGACATATCGCTCAATATTTACATTGACATTTCCGACTTTTATTAAGTTCCGTAACTACTTTTTTGGCTACGCTGCTTGTCACGCAAACGTTACACATACACATGCAAATAAACAAACGAGTAAATATATATATAAATATACAAACGTGYAGCGGTTTTTGCATAGGTACTTCCTTGCCTTCGTCTGCTTATGTGATATGCTCAAATACGTAAGCATTTTTGTACAGTTTTAAATACTTTTTACTTTCATGTTTCCGTACATTTTTACAAGCATCCRCAAAAATTATTAATAAAAAAATATTTGCAATACACGAAATTTATTATAAATCGCGGGCAATTTGTCATTTCGCAATGCTCTGCTGTGATTTATAAAATTTCATGTGGCATATCTTTTGGAAATTTTTCGTACATATTTATGTTTTTCGGTTCCTTGTTTACTCTGTGCACTTTGCTAGGGCCATTTTAGGTGTGTGATGCTATGACRGCCTATTAGGGCAGCAAGTTTTTCCAAATGTATGTTCATATGCATTTACATTATACATACATTTATCAGATRTGTTACTTGCTCATTCAAACGCCAGTGCGTATAAGCAACATTGAAATTTTCATTGACAGGCTGCAATTTTTTAAATTTGTAAACTCGGTATTGTGACATTTGTGGATATTTGCAGTCAAGCGCTTACGGCTTTTTACTAGGTTTTGCATAAAATATTAATATGTCAGATTTTTGGTTTTTATATGTTGGTTATGTCAATATTTGAACAAGTTTTTCCTTTTGTAACAATGGGAAGTGTAATGGAAAAACRAACACGAAATTGCATTTAAAATTTATAACAATTTAATATTGTAAAATAATATCTCATCTGAAGCACATATTCAAATAAATACTATACTATAAAAGCGCTTTTTTCACGTTGAGGAGTTGTAAGTCTCTAGTGATGAATAGTCTCCGTTCGTACTTAACGGTTATACTACAGGGCTTTCAAATATCTTCTATTCACATATAAAATCGCATACGAAACTACGTCTCCTGTACGGTATTTTGCACTCGCGTAAAAACCGGATATGGGTATGGTTTTGCTATTTTTTATTATAAATATAAGCAATGAAGGGTGAAGGAAAACGTCATATACAAGTTTTTATACAAGGAGATACTTAGATCATATGAGAGAATGAACGCAGTGATATCCCAGAATAGACTATTACGGTTGAAAACATGGATCTTGGGGTCTATTTACTTATTTTCTGAAAAATCTTAGCATAATTATGCAAATATTTATTTATAAAACAAAAAAAATTGGTGTTCAAATCAAAACCAAAAGCAACGAMGAATTGATGATTCTGAGCAGTGATAGTGACCGTTAGATAGTAATTAGTATTAGTAGTYAGCTACCCTAACGTAACAACAATATGGCTACATCATTTCATTCTACTTACTTTAAACCTAATTCGGAACATGGGAAGACGCAAAAAACAGCTGTCAAAGTTATGGCGTCTATACTTTGGTTTGTGCATGGAGTTATTTTCGCTGACAATCTTGAAAAAAAAAAAAAATCACAGGTTGTACTACTAAAGGTATATCCTCTATTTGGAGAGAGAGAAAGATTGCTTGATGCTTTGTATCCGAAATTATTAAAAAAAAAATAATAGAATTCGGCTTCGAATTCTTTCAGTATCCAAAATCTTCACCGCATTTATTTTACCTCTTTATCTTTTTCTAAGGCCACAAGAGAATACACGTTTGATAGCAGGTTAACGCAATGAGGCAGCACAAAGATCCATTCCGAAGCGGAAGCCAAATTGTACTTCTCAGTCCGAAAATAACAATAATCAATAGTCAATTAAAACTTTCAGTCTCGAAATTCAATCCGGAATAATTGTTGCAAATCGGTGCTACTTCAGACTGAGTAGGTAATTGAGTAGCAAAGTCCTCTCTCGACGAACAAAGATTAAAGTCTATAAGTCACTCATCATATCCGTCCTGCTGTTGGTGCGGAGGCATGTAAAATTACATCATCTGATCAGTCGGCCTCTGGAGTGTTCGATAGAGCAGTTTGTGGAAGATTTATGGTCCATTGCACATTGGTGGGGAAGGACCAAATTGGCGCCAAATAGCCAAGAAAAGAAACGTACGCCAGTAAAGAAATAATAATAAGAAACCTGACGAAAGAATTCTTGCCAATATTATTGGAAAATTACCTTAACGTAATATGGTTTAGGGCACAATACAGGTTTTATATTTGGTCGTTCCCCGTATCTACAAATAAAATCTTCTGAAATGTCGATATCTAACTAAATTCTTCACAATTGATCGCTTTGAAATCGGGTTTTGCGTGAATTTGACATTTCTGAGGATGACTTTGCATACAATTGCTGCCATTTCATTACTATCGCATAACCATAACATAGGAGGTGGAGTTCTGAGTTGGCTCAATACAGCCTCAATTTGAAGAACGAATTTATTAATTTATTATACTAAACAGAAATGCATCAGGAATGCATTTTTAGGTTGAATATTTCTTTCCCATAGCTTAAAATATATGTATGTACTAAAGATCTATTTTTTTAAACATCTCCAGATTTTCCAACAAAAAAAAA
>NW_017536519.1:65903-72606 GCF_001853355.1 Bactrocera latifrons
ACCATTAACTGAAAACCTATAAAGTGTCATAACTAAGCACTAAATTAAGATATTAAGCTGTAGTTTGGTACACAGGGGCACCTATGGGCATTTCTTTGAAAAAGCGCTCTCTAACAAATTKAATATACATATCTYCTAAACCATTTAAGCTACAASAACAAAATTTAGTSACTAAAAATATTTTAAGAACTTCTGYTGAGAGTGTGAAAATGGATGAAATCGGAGGATAACTCCGCTCTCCCCCATATAATTGTACTSTCAAAAATTACTAAAAGCGCGATAAATCAGTAATTAAATAYGGCAGAGACATTAAGTATTACCACCAAGATGGTAAAAGKRAGCTTTATGGGARCTGGTGTGAAAATTGGACATTGGGCGTGGCACCGCCAACCGATGCCGACAAAATTCCCTTTACATTCCTATGTCATGCTTTGAGAATGGGTGAAATCGGATAACAGCCACGCCTATCGTTCAGTGTCCAGTAAACAAATCAAGAAGCAATTAATATAACGGTATTAAGCTTTGCACAAATAATGCCTTTAGTGTATGTCACTTTAAKACCAAAAARTGTTTAAATCCAATAAAAACTGTTCCATCTCCTAGGTACCGAATATTTGGATYCCTGACTATASTTGACTTTTGACTGAAAATATCGGTCAATGTCTGAGATATATAATTGATATTCAGTCATAGTACTYTGCTGACAATATATGTTAAAAATAGCTTGAATTAGGTCAACACTTCCCTGAGYCCCCATACACCTAATATACAGATTTTAGAACTTCCAGGTGACTTTACTCTATATAATTAGTGTTATTAGTATGTGGTATTGCGGAAAATAGCAAAAATTTGCAATATGTTCGGTTGCACCCGCACTTAGCTCTTCCTTGCTTTTTTTTTTGTTTTTTTAGTTTTCCTGGAAGAAGAACTTGAAGTTGTAAATTAGAGAGAGGGGTGATCATATCCCCCTGGGATATCGGACCTCATTTTAAGGTTTTATATCGACCTTTTTACCTTAATATAACACCCATGAGGGATAATATCTAACTGATTATTACTTGCTCATCTGTTGAACTATTCGATTCGTTGTTTTCACTGCTTGCAAAGCTTAAATTCGCGCGAAAACCATCATAGGGCTATAACTGTATTCTATCACATACATACATATATATATGTAATTACATAGGTACATATGTATAGTAGAAGTGAAAAAATGTACAATAAAGTAATCACAACAATACAACAAAACAGCMGACATGCGAATAGAAAAAGTAGACGAAATAAGAATGCGCTGAATATAGTCAGCAAGCCCCGCAGCATGCGATGAATGTGGAAGAACATAGCAGGGTTACAGAGCGAGGAGAATGAGAGCACAACATGAAATTTTTATTCATAATCAGCACTTGTGCTGCCCGAGGTCAGCCATGGTAGCGCCGGCGGCRACCAAAGCGGCGGCGAACTGTGCGCCGAACAATGCCACACTCACACCCAAACTCACACAGCTGCCAAACACTGTCAACATATTTTTGTACATACATATATACATATACAATATGTATAAACACATTCACGCTGGCGTCTGCTGTGGCTGTAGCGCTGGTGGTTGGCAGTGGCTCCGTGTATTATTTTCAAAAGTTGAAATCCATCATTGGTGCAGCGCCGGCGGTCACATTTGGGATGAAATATTATAATTACGAGCGAAAGGCCCGCGGGCKCCACAAGGCGAGGCAAGGCGCTGGATGGCTGGCTCTGCRAGCGGAAGGTGCGAGCGGATTTGGCACAGGCAACCAACCAAGCGGCAGCAATGGCATAGTTGAGGCGCTGGTGCGCTGGAGCAGAATCAGCGGCTGCGTCTGAGATTGGGACCGCTGCGGTTTGCTGTGTGCCGTGCGATAAGATGTGGTGAGGCGCGCTAGGTTACGTCAGCGCAGCCAGCTCTGGGCGCTGCTGTGCCGGCTCCGTTGGGGTGTGGTGTCATAGCTTAGTTTCTTGTTTGTTTGTTTGTTTGCTTATGTCCGCACACAASTAACCGCACTCCTGTGGGAGGGGGCGGCTGGTTGGTTGAGGTGTATATTGCCAGTGTCGTGTGCGGTGACGCAGGCGATCTGCTGCGTGCAACTGACCGATGCTTCCACTGTGGTGGTAATGGTGGTAGTGTGTTGTTAACGTTGCTRCTCTTGTTGTAACTGTGCTTATGTTCTTGTGTGTGTGTGTTGGTGTGCGCTGCTGACTGTGGCCGATTTTATTGCTGCTGGGGATTCTCTATTTTCTATGTAAATTTTTACAAGTGCCAATATTAGTGAGTACGCATGTGAGTGTGTGTTTGTGTATGTTCGTGGGTGTGTATGTGTGCTGTTTGTTGATTCTGGCAAATGTGGCAAGCAAATCGACAGTTGCTGCTCTGTTGCTTATGGCAATTTGTATTCGTTGTTGTTGTTGTTGTTAATGTTTTTGCTTTTCACAGCAGTGCCGCTTCGTCTTAGATGTAATCATTAGAGTTGGAATGCGAACGCTTTGCCACACTTGCAGTAGTGAAACAATTTGTTGCAGTTGTCTTTGCCTAAACCACATATGTATGTGTGCGTGTGTTTGTGTTGATGTATGTAAGTTGCCGCTGCAATTATGATGTTGCACCAGGCAAAGTTGCTGCGTTGTTGCCGTTAGTGGCGATAATTCAGATTTTGTCATTTTGATAAGCGCTCAACATGGTACAGTTCGAATTTATGTACCGACAGACACATACATATATCCGTATGGTATGTGTGTGTGCACCGTTTGGGATTGCTGCTTGCTAAAGCARAGTTTTGTTGATTTCAAAAATGCGAAAATAATTTCAACGAAATAAAAACACGAAAATATACTAACATTTATTAAGCTTAAACCAAAAATTATGAAATTTAAAATTTCAAAATAAATAATTTAAAGTAAAATMAAGAARAAACGTTAACATCGGTTGCATCCAAGCTGGAATACCCTCCACAATTAAAGAAGTTAAAATAAAAGAACTTCATTTCTATCCTTCATTTTTTATATATGTACATACATATGTATGAATAGTGGTTCGACAGCGGCGGTTCCRCCAAATGGGCGAGTTCTTGAGGAAAAAAGGGCGTGTGCAAAATTTCTAATCGATATCTCGAAAACTAAAGGACTAGTTCACTTATACAGACATACGGACAGACGAACATGGCTAAATCGCCTCTGCTTGTCATGGTGATAATTCATACATATATTATATATAAAGCCGAAAAAATCGACTTTTCCAGAAAATTTTTTGAGCAAAGTTTTAAATTTATTGCTCCAAAAATTTCTAAAAATAGTATAGTATCTTTAAATGTGTTTTAAGATTTTCTATTAGTAAAAAAAAAAAAATATTTGGAAAGGAACTATAGCTGATCTGCGGGAGCGAATCCTCTAAAATTGAAAAACCAAACGATTCTGATACAGTATTATTCAATTTTGTAATTAATCGAAGGAATATACAAAATAAAATTTTGTGACAAAATGGCGGTCTCTCAAATAATAAATCGATATTTGACCAAAATTTCGGCCTTACATTSTTTATGAAAATATATTCATTCAGCTCGTGTTAAAATTTGAGACCAATCGGTTCAACCGYTTTCGAGTAATGGTAGTCACTGACTTAGAAAACACCATTTTGACAACAACGCGTTTGAAATGCTCATCCAAGCACTCTGAAACGCCTTTTCAAATTTTTGTGTAACTTCGAAAATATTCACCAGATATTGAAAATTCCAACTGTGTATAACCCCTTAATATACCATGTTCAACAAATAACAAACCATAAAAAAATACCAAAATTTAAAATTTAAAATAAATTTTGTTAAACTTGTTAACAAATTTAGATAAATATTATTGTTGTTGTCTTTATGCTTTAAAATATCAAAATATCAACATTTGAGCTGTTCCCACGAAAGTAGGGTCTATGTAATCCGATCTGATCCGGAATTCCAACTGCCAATTCGTCGCTAAAATAAGAACAAAAACAACTAATAACCGATATATTAGCGGCTGAGCCACGCGTCATTCTTTACTCTCAACTTTTCCAGCTTTCATAGTGTCAATATTTGCATTAAGTGTTGTGGATTATATGTATGTATATACTCTGCCTCTGTATATGTATTTCTACAGTATATAAAACACTTATTCGTATAGTTCATTTATTAGTGCTCATATTTGTTTAAGCATATGTATATTAATTTTATTCATAATTTCATCTACATATATCATATACTTATGTATGCGAGTATCTATGTATTCCGCATGCCAAAACAGTGATGTACACAGTTAGATATGTAMACTTCGCTAGTATATGTATATTTGCGAAATCTTTTCACCAAAATATACATTTAAATGAAGCAAGTTTCAAAGCAACATTTTTCGCCTTCAGCCTGCCCGCAAGACCTTCTGCCCCCCCATCCTCACGGCGCGCGCTTACACACAAATGTATACTTAAGTTGTATATAGACGGCTATATAARTGTATTTGTAGATGTATGTGTGAGTTTATAGCTAAATGTATTTGTATTAAAATTCCATTCAACGCATAACCCGAGGCAATGCAGAACGCCCGCAGCGAGGACTCTTTTTCTAACATCCACAGAGCACGCAAAGGCAAAACACACGCGCACACACACACACATGCATACGCAAGCKTGGTAGTTGATGTATGCAAATGCCGGCGTGAACCTGTTGGAACCAACTAATCGCCGGAAGCGCTTACTGTCGCGCCATTCGCTACCTCGTCTCCACCACCGCCACTAACCAAACCATTACCAACAACACTGCATTTCCTGTGCTTAGACAAACGCTCTCTGTCGCGACGGTTGCGCGTCGCAATGCTCGCTTGCAACCAGTTCGATGGAACGGTTGCATGGTTTGGTCGTTGCGTTTGTTGTTTATTTGTGCGCCATGTTGCTCAGTCGTTGCTTGCTTTTCATACAGTTTGCTAACCGTTGTGGTGAGCGCGTTAAAGTGGCTTTAGATGTGTGAGAAAGCCAAACAAAAACTCTTTATTAAATAAATAAACACTTAAAAGTTATTAAAGTAGTGTAGTGCTTCAGAGATTTGTTACTTTGCAGACTAGTGTAAGTTCTTAAAGCATTTTTAAATATAAAATYAATTTTTAAGCAGTGGAATCGCCATTTTCTGCCGGARACATTAGCAAAGTACAAATTGAGCTGTTTTAAAAATAAAGCTGAATTTGTGCTTTCAACGCTAATCACACTTGTTCGCAGTTAGATTGTGCTAACGCTGATTGAATAGAAAAATGTCAACAGCAGTGCAAAGCCAACTAGACAATCACAGCTAAAAGCGGCAACTTGTTGCACCCTTGTGTGTGAGACGACGCAGAGTCACGTGCCGCATAACAGTTATCTGGTTCACAATCATATATATACAACTTACAACTACATATAGCGAAGAGACGAAAGTGTACGTCGTGTTTTGCTCGACCAAGATTTCCTTGACCTTAACAAATACATTTCATGGAATAAAAGGTGATAAAAAAAAGTATTTAATAGTTCTCTATCTATTTATAGGTTCAACATATTTTTACAGATATGTAAATGTACTTGTATGTATACTGTTGTTCAAGCAATTCAAYAACCAAAATAAGATTTGAAGATAGTCACTCTCATGTGTTGAACACAATGCTCGCGACAGACTGCAGCAGCACGACAGTGAACTGAATATGGCGTTGTGAATCCTACTACATGAACGTTTGTGATGTGTTGAACACAATGCTCGCGACAGACTCCAAACGACATCTGTCAAATATGAAAATATGCACGTTCTTCTGGACAGACCTATTTTGACAGCTGCACGACTACACCCGACTGCAGGCCGACAGTTGTCGTTCTCGCTAACTTCAATTTAATCCTATATTTGCCAACGACAGATGAGGAAGAGTGGTGATGCCACTAATATGTAAAATGTAAAATTATTCAAAGCTCTATCAAACATGACGTTATTTTATAAATAAAAGCATAAAATAGCTCTGTTACATCATTTGTAATAACAATTGATGATTTGAAATGAACAAATTTACCTATTTACTTATTATTTGCATAAAAAATTTCACTTTGAACAAAATATAAAAATTTCATTGAAGTGCAAGGTATTAGTATGGCCACAACGAAATTGTGTACATGCAAAATGGACAACTGCGTTGTTTTGTTCATGTAGTAGGATTCACAGCGCCATTTTCAGTTCACTGCCGTGCAGTCTGTCGCGAGCATTATATTCAACACATAGTTGACCTATAAAAGTTTCGAAATATTTTGTTAAAAGAATTAAAGTAAGGTATTTGGGAACCTAATTATTGAAACAAATCAGTAGATTAGGTGACCACTGTTATTTTTTATCTTCTACATCCCTACTACTTAATATTATAAATGCGTATGTAAGTTTGTTTGTTACGCGTTCACGCAAAAACTACTTCACCGATCATCATGAAACTTTGTACGTATACTCTTGCAGGTATTAGAAGTAACATAGGGTACTTTATATTAAAAAGAAAAAATTTACGAAATATAAAAAAAATGTTTGTCAAAAAATCGTAAAATTTAGCTACTTCAACGCCATCTAGCATTACAGTAATAMAGTTTTAACCCTGAATACTGTAATACCGTCCCACTGTACTACCGGCGGTGACGACAATGTCTAACTCAATTGAATATAGT
>NW_017536519.1:72936-75293 GCF_001853355.1 Bactrocera latifrons
CACGATCCCTGTGGAGCTCGCAATCTAGCATCACCTTGCATGCAAAATGGCAAGTGTACAAAACAGTATCCTCGAGAAATGATTAAAAAAACATTTCACAACAACAACAGTTGCAAATCTGTGTATGCAATTAAATACATTTGCAATTATATCAATAAAGGAAGCATTCAGGCGATCTTCAATCTGCGCAATGAAAGTGCTGTACAGAAGATATRTAAGTAGCAATGAAACAGCATGGCGGCTTCTTGGCTTCCCATTACAAGAAAGATATCCCACTATTACACATCTTGCTAATACACTAAGAAAACGGACAGCGTGTCTGTTTTGATGAAATTTGATGACTGCCTTTTTTCACCGTTGTCAGAATTATACTTTTGCAAAGACATTWTTGTACTCTGAASTTCCCCGTTATTATRCATGGAACSGTTCAAAAAAAGAATGGCGTCGTCGTATTTATGGTACACCTGTTCAAAACCAACCTCAGGTTAAAGTATTGGATGCTCTGGGTCGTATCTATTACGAATTTTACATATTACAAATTTTGAATGTTTTATCTGCGCATGTTGTTGCATCGTGTTAGAGGTCTAATTAGCTATACAGGACTTAAAATTGTCAATAGTAGGGAATGTCAAACATACCGAGAAGCATGTGAAGGTCGGCGACTATTAAACAATCTTTGGGACGAAACTATGGAGGAAGCTGTACAATGACGATCGCCAGAAAAAATCAGGGAACTTTACGCTACGCTTTTATCTTCTTGCGGTCAGCCTAACCCTCAAAATATTTGGAATAAGTACAAAGAATACATGGCTGAAGATATTTTACATCAACTGCAGAAAGTACACACAGATATTACTTTCAATGAACATGTCTACAATAAAACGCTAATTATAATCAAAAATAATGTTTTTACAATGGTTGGAAAAAATTTGATGATTTTGGAATGTCGAGCCCTCGGTGAGACAATCTGGATGATTTTGATAATGAAATTGCACGAGRGCGTGCATTAAATCWTSAAGTTTATGGTCGACAGTTGAAAAACTCCACCTGAAAACGAATATGAGAGTGCATCTTCATAATGACGTCAATTCAATACGCAGAAATGKTGTTGAAAATTGGTGATGGTTGTTTAGATCTTGACGCTGAAGGTTACATATTAATGTCAAGAGAATTCTGTAATTTAGTTAATTTAGTAGTGATCAGTGGTTGTGTGCAAGAGCAATATTAGCACCAAGAAGTGAAATTGTTAATAGGATCAACACTGACATTTTAAACGAGGTTCAAGGAGAAATGAAGGAATATTTGTCAATGGATATAACTATAGATACGGAACTAAGTACTACATATCCTGTGGAGTTTTTAAATTCACTTGAAYTATCGGGTGTTCCGTCACATAAACTTCAATTGAAACTTAATGTACCAGTAATGTTTATGCGAAATCGGATACCAATTATTCCCAATGACYTTCCATTCCAATTTAAAAGGATTCAGTTTCACGTCTAGCTTAGCTTTGCTGTTACTATAAACAAGGCACAAGGACAAACATTACAGGTAGCAGGAATGCATTTAGAAAACCCATGCATCTCTCATGGTCAACTTTATGTAGCCTGTTCACGTGTATCTAATACCAGGAATTTACACATGTTTACACCCGACGGGAAAACTTATAATATTATCTACAAAAATATCCTAGATTAACACTTTATATATTACTTTTTTTAAATTGTTAGAATTCAGAATTTTTTATTTTTGTTACGGTGAAATATATTTTAACATTTATTGTTGTTTCAATACGCATATTGTCTGTAGTAACTTTTAAAAATTGTAGATCTCAGCCAAGCAATAAAATTTAGTTATCATATTGACTCATTTCTATTATTATAACCTTACCCTTTATCTCTCATATTTAATGGCTCCACTGCGGGCGAAGCCGCGCTTAAAAATCATCAAAAGTTTGAACTCAATGTCAGAGTGAACTTTAATCCACCGTCATGTGCTACTTCGGGAGGATGATTGTGATCATCCTAATGCATTCAGTAACAATCTGTATTTACTTGACCCTACCTCGTTTTGCCTTATAACCTCCTTATACGCTCGAGAAGAGACGCAATGACATATGAATGGAAACGAGTTTGATAGCCGTTGTCATATTGCGTTTTAACACTGGACCTCGCTTGCTCGGGTTGACCAACAGCCTCTGCGCGATTGCAAAATTTTTGTGGCCTAAAGTAGAAGGTGGCATATCTACTAAGCTGCTTGCCTTTTGTAAAGTTCATATTGCCCCAGTCCTTGGAGTTCTTACTGGATATTCTTCAACAGGTTATTCTTCAGGATGCAAACTGTCAAAGTTGTATGGA
>NW_017536519.1:78851-79238 GCF_001853355.1 Bactrocera latifrons
AGAACTCTAAGGGGGTGCTAACAAGGCATCAAGCTGACTAATATAGAAACCACAAAAGRTAGAAGAAAAAGAGACTGTAGAACATATTTTATGCAGAAGTTGGGTTTGTATCGCTACTATCGATCGCGATTTTTTAACAATATCTGGGAAGTGGCACCTACTTATATATGTATACAACTTTTCGAATTGATGAACTTCATCAAGGTAAATGAAAGGTGGTTCAGACAGAACACGATATCGTTTTTACTCTTGGTGGTTTCACGATACCCTAMTATCACTTACTCTTTCCAATTTGTACAGCTGTGTCTTAAATTTCTTAGAGATTTATTACGTGTACAAATGGACTTACAAGCATATGTGTAGACACACACGTATGTATATAACTTA
>NW_017536519.1:79668-88405 GCF_001853355.1 Bactrocera latifrons
TTCAGAGTACTGTTCTTCATTTTGACATAGTCGGTAGAAGGATGACTGTCTGTCCGTCTGGGCGAGAATTGGACAAAGCGCTTTCATAATTAAAGAACTACTCGACCAATATCAACAATCGCATTTTGCTTAACTTTATGCTAGTGCATTCAAGGTATATATATATAAATTAAGTTGACATTATGGTACAGAATGGGCCTCTACGCACCACCGTTAACATCAYCGTGTACTGCTATTAGTGACATCCGTATTTTTTGTACTGCTTCGGTATTCAGACGGATACCATTGTTGGCAAGGCCTTTGTGGCCTTGAAATAAGTCTATATGCAGCTGCTTGCCGCCAKCTCTCTTTCTTTTAAGGGATTCTCTAACGAAATAACTAAGATTATTGCCTCAGTTGCCGTTTCCGTATAGATATATCGATATATTTGCAGTATTACGGGAGCTTGAAGGGCCGCCTGAGTCGAGCCCCGAGCAGTAGATTCCGATTTCCACTTCAGTGGCCATTTTTGATACGCTTCTATAGATATTGCAAGTTTCGCTGGTGAGTTGCATGCTTGTGCGCCATCCACTATCTTTTGGTGTGACTTGAAASTCTCTCTTYCAAATAAAGCGTGAGGGTATGTGGTCTATTTKATCCCCGAAYCYCMTGCTTATTGCCGCCAATTTTACAGCTGAATTTRTTGCACAGCCTTCCACTATAAATTCGATTAGTGATTTGTTCAGTAATTTTTCTCCTTTTATGTAGAGAACATGGAGTCGCAGTATCCACTCCAACGGTTTTTCTGTATATTGCAGACAGCGATTCATTCAGCGTTTAACTCTTCAATTACATATAAAATTGACCATAAACATATTTTAAAACTCACTATGAGGAAAATGAGTATCCCAGAAACCCTAGCTAATATTAATATATGACATTTTGATGAATATGTGTTGGCTAGGTATACATATGTAGGTACACTCAAATAGTCTATAAGGAATATAATGAATCTCGTATCCACCGCGGATTTAGAAAAAATAGTTAATTACTTATACTAACTTAGCTATATTAATTAAGTTGAGTAAACCTGTTACTTTATTGCYGAATATTTTTGCAATCGGTGCACAATTGTTATATCTAAAAACCATTATACAATTTTAGAAGAAGATACAGGTAGGATTTGACCTTCGGTCGAAAAGTTTTTTAGAATTGGACGTGACGTTAGTTTCTTTCAATGAAAGATGTTTTATTTCCTTACATTTTCTAGTTGTCTTAAGCGTTACATTCAAAATGRCATATACTTCTTGGATCTGGCTTTCAATGGACTAATCTGGTATTTCGCTATTATTCACTGATTTAATAATGCATACTTGTTGCAACTAATGCGAAAACAAATCTAAACGCCTCAAGAACATTTGAGCACAATATTACTTTTAGAGCGATATACATACAGATTCCTGTGYACATATGTACATATGTATGTATAGTGTGGTATATGCATGTGTGGGTATGCAATCCGGTGCCACGATTTGTACATGAACATCTAAAACAGTCACGATTCCATGTTTGTGATAATGTGCTAATATATGTATAAGTATATATAAATACATACACCGATGTGCATAGGGATATGTATGTACTTATTTATGCTCATGCACAAGTGAACATATTTGCGTGAGTGTATTTATTAAAGTTTGAAATGACAATACAGCCTCGAACGAATTTCAATTCGRCAATGAGAAAACGCAGAGTGTGCGTGCATTTAAGCTGAAACAGGTAAATTCTACAAATTAGCTAAAGGCGTTAAWTTCAAATCAAATATAAAATCAGCAGAAATAAATACAATGATGACGGCGGCAGCGATGACACAAAAAAGCAAGCAAAGCACAATTTACGGCAGCAGCAGCAGCGGCAGAGGCAGCTGCAGCATTGCCGRCGGCAGCRATGGCAACAGCTGGCAAATGGAGCGGAGATGTGGCGACGCAAGCGGCGGCGGCAAGCAGAAACACAGACACAGCACAGCAATACAGGCAATAATTTTGTGCTAAAGCATTATGTTAAAGTCGCTTTGAATGGCTGGAGGGCGAACCGGTGTTACCAAAGTTAAAATGCCGCCAGCGATTAGGCCAAAGTAACAAAAACTCAGTGAGGCTCGCATCCACTGAAGCGCTTAAATAAGTGAAAGACAGAGGTGGAGCTGTTAGGTAGCCACAAATAAACAAAATAAAGCGAGAGTCATCAGTAGTGCCCGAAAGCGATTGATGGTGGAAGGACAGGAATCGGGAGGGAGAAGTATCGGCGCATGCAAATTAAAAATTAAAATATCCACACCCCGCATTTTACATATGGACATGAATGCTTAAGAAACACGAAATCAAGACGAATGTAAGGGAGATGCTTCTCCAGCGTTAAAGCGAAGAACCACACGAGTACCGAGTTAGTTAACGCAGTTTACATTATTTGACTAAAACTTTGTTAAGTACATATACTGAATTGGAATTGAATTTTGCTTTGTTTGGATATCGACTGAGAATCGGTTGGGCAAGCCATACACCTCTAAAAATATTTATAGTATAATACTCTAATTTGTATTTGTGCTGAATATCGAAGTTGACAAAATATTTAAACTTTGGGTAATCCATACGAGATTCCCTACTTCTTCTAAAGAAAAAGCTTTATTGGGGAATGTTTATTATCATTCGAACTTCTTGGAACTTTTCAAGAGTCCATAGAGCGATCGCTTGCGAAGACCGAGTTCAGTTTTTGCACAACCTGTATTTTATACGCTTTCAATATAAGATATCGGCGGAAAATATACCAAGTCGTTCCTACGGTCTTCGTGTACAGTCTCACTATGGCTGCTATATTATCHTTACTGCGTATTTTACTTGGTCTATTCGGTCGAATGTTATTCAAGAATTAAGGCTGGGTCCGAAARAAGAATAGTCAGCTCAGTAGGCCGAATACGTTGATTATAAGTTGAGCGAAGCGCGCGAAACAAATTCTTTACAGCACGTAAATTYTTGTAATAAAGTTGAAGGATTTGCAAACGTTGTTCAGGAGTGAATGGAATRGAATGAGAAACAATAGTAAACTAAATTAAAATAGCAGCTTGATACGGCTKGAAAAGGTAACTCTACTWGGATCACCTTGTTATTATGAAWGCAATATAGYTAATTATTTTGGATAGAACGTCTTTACTCGCTTAATTTCACCCATAGCGTCTACTCTTTAACGATAACTACCAAATGTTTTAATACCTYTGTAACTTATGTATAAAGATAGCTATAAAGAAAAAAAAGTACAGTAAGTAWGTTGAACGATGCGGTTGAAGGAATCTATTTAGTGGGAGTATTAAGGGAAAGCTATCATTTCACTTGTCAAAGAATGCCGAAATCGTCCGAGACTAAACGAAGCCTATTTATCATTCGAGAAAATTTGAAATGCTTTAAAGGAAATAGTTTGGAAATACTCTAAAATTGCTGCTTACTACTTCCTTTTAGAATCCAAGACCCGATTTTACAGCAATAAATGCAGCCAGMCAMACATTAAAACAATCAGAGTTCCGCGACTCAAGGATATCTCTAACATTTTAGTATTCATCAGCTAAATATCTATCCATGTTTGACCTTTTACTACTTACGTTCCGAACGCGCTTACAGAAACAACAATTACTGCTATTGRTGGCGTTATTAAGCACAAATTACCGCTTTTAATGCAAGAAAAATTAAAGGCGCTTTTCAATGTTATGAACAATGGTCGAGGTAAAGGTGCTTTTGGCGACTAACACGGCATTGCGGGTCACAGAGCAGTCTGGAGGGGGTAGCGGTGAAATAACCAAGACGGTGATGATTAAAACGATTGCGGTTTGCACGCAATCGCAGAGATGTCTGCGCGCTTTGACAACCAACCGCCACAGTGACACCGGGAATGTGGTATGTAACACGACGATACACCGATTCAACTGAAAAATTATGTGCTCAAGCAGAATTCTGGCCCCTAGTCATTTCGATTGACTCAATTTATGTTTTTTYCCCTGTTTTTAGACTGTGGCGTTATTTAGTATTGTCGGTGTTGTTAATGTTGTCATACACAAACACACACGCACAAACAAYCAGGCAAACACAAGAATCTGTTTTGCGCTGAGGTCCTTTTCAAGAAATCATATTACAGCGTCGAAAGCAAGCAAGCCACGAAGGCAACAACAATAATTGTGAAGAACGCTAAAGACTAACTGCCATTGTTGACGGTGAGGAACTGGTCCTAATGGCCCCCGGCAAAATTCTATATATTTTTAATTCTCRTCCTTTTCGCATTTCACTAAAGCGAAAGGAAAGCCACATACAAACGTGTGGTTAGCAATACACTAACCTTAAGCGTGGTGGGGTGTGCGGAGGCAACAATGCAGCGTGCCCAACAACGGAAAGTATCAAACTGTCAGTTTTCGAAAAATTAAGCTTCGGGCTCTTTCATACATTAAAAATTAATTCACACATACAAATGTGATTGAAACCGCATTATGCCACACACACACACATGCATGCTCACACATATGCCTGTGAGTGTGTTGGTAAGTGCCAGCAGCAGGAGCGGTGAATGCAAAACAAAAGCAAACAACGCAAGGGGGCAGCGTTGCACTTAGTTTATGAGGTAAATGTGAAATGTCACGCATTGACAGGTTTTGAGATGTGTTTAAATATTTCTGACCCCAAACAAATTGCAACAATAGCAATAACAGCAGCAGCAGCAGCAATAAAAATGCTGCATTGCAGAGCGGCCAAAGTGAAGCTTGTCCGAGCGGGTTATGGCCACAAATGCGTTGCATACGTAACGGCTGCTGCAGCGGCAACGGTAAAGCAGAGGTGTATGACAAAGCCACAGTAACAACAACAATAACATAAACAGTGCTGCAGTGCATGAAAACGTCAAAGCAACGCAAAACTGTGTAAACCTTCGTGACTTGAACAAAATATGATTATCAATTCGGCCCGAGGCTGCATTCCTGCATTTCCATACAAAATGCACACTCAAATTGTTGTTGTAAAATATGGGCGAGCATGCACACACACACTCTG
This sequence comes from Bactrocera latifrons, assembly GCF_001853355.1. Taxonomy (NCBI): domain Eukaryota; kingdom Metazoa; phylum Arthropoda; class Insecta; order Diptera; family Tephritidae; genus Bactrocera; species Bactrocera latifrons. The sequence continues at coordinate 84,726 of NW_017536519.1, forward strand.
TCCCCCACTCACTTCACACATATTAACATATTTATGCATATATATATTAGCTATACATATTTGCCTAAATGCGACAAATATTAAACACTGATCAAGCCACCTAACGAACGAGTGACTCAGTGAGTGAGTGGTTTGGCGAATGAGTGAGAAAAAGAAATGACTCGCCAACGGAGCGCACTCACGTGCTTCTATATATGTATGATGGTGTACAGAAAGAATCAGGAAAAATGTTTGTAATTATTTCATGKTTGTGTGGTTAGTTAAAAGTTTTTGTTTTTGCTCTACAACTTTAAATGTTTTTGTAGCTTTATACCCSACACAGTTTAGATTAAGTCTGACGTCATGTTTGTAATACCCAAAAGAAAACGTAGGAGAAATTATCGACGAGCTGCGTCAAGTATATACAGATGTCATGTCCGTCTGTATATACGCGAACTAGTACCTTAGTTCTTGAGACATCAATCTGAAATTTTGCACTCGTTGATCTTTTGTTGGAAACGCCGACATCGGACAACTATAGAATTATGTAGCTGCCATACAAACCGACTGATCGAACTCAAGTTCTTGCAAGCAAAACTTTTTGACAAGATATCTTCATCAAATTTGGCACGAGTTATTGTCCAATAAATAGTGCAACCTCCGAAGAKATTGTTCAGATCGGATCACTATAGCATATAGCTGCCATAAATGTAGACCAATAGCAGTTAAGTTTTAGCAAGGCACATTTTATATTTGTGAAGGGCATTGCAGTTTYGACGCAGCCGAAGTTAACCATTTATGATCTTTTTTTTCAATTGTTGCCATACACTATTGATAAGCGTGTTTTTGTTGTTTAAAAATTTTCAAGGCGTGTAAATATTTAAAGTTGATATGCAAAGTAGCCGGCGGACAGATTGTGTGGCATTTAAATGACCAAAATGTGGCAAAGGGCGAAGGCTCACACAATATATAAAAAACTATAAACACACATTGTTGCATACATACACATACCTAACTGTTTGTGCTCCTCACAATTATATACACTATTTCTCATTTTTATACTCTCACAACAAAGTTGCTAAAGAGAGTATTATAGTTTTGTTCACATAACGGTTGTTTGTAAGTCCTAAAACTAAAAGAGTCAGATATAGGGTTATATATACCAAAGTGATCAGGGTGACGAGTAGAGTTGAAATCCGGATGTCCGTCTGTCCGTCCGTCCGTGAAAGCTGTAACTTGAGTAAAAATTGAGATATCATGATGAAACTTGGTACACGTATTTCTTGGCTCCATAAGAAGGTTAAGTTCGAAGATGGGCAAAATCGGCCCACTGCCACGTCTTACTAAGCCATAAATAAAGATATTAAATAAAGATATTAAAATGAAATTTCGTACCAAGGATCGCATTAGGGAGGGGCATATTTGGACGTAATTTTTTTGGAAAAGTGGGCGTGGCCCCGCCTCCTACTAACTTTTTCGTACATATCTTGAAAACTACTATAGCTATGTCAACCAAACTGTACAGATTTGTTTCTTTTAGGCATTTCCATATACAGTTCCAAAATGGAAGGAATCGAGTAATAACCACGCCCACCTCCCATACAAAGGTTATGTTGAAAATCACTAAAAGTGTGTTAACCGACTAACAAAAAACGTCAGAAACACTAAATTTTTCGGAAGAAATGCCAGAAGGAAGCTGCATCCAGGCTTTTTTTAGAAATTGAAAATGGGCGTGGCGTCGCCCACTTATGAACCAAAAACCATATCTGAAGAAGTACTCCACCGATTTCAATGAAATTCGGTGTATAATATTTTCTTAACACTCTGATGACATTCACCAAATATGGGTGAAATCGGTTCACACCAACACCTGAAATCTCGATTATCACTTTATCATGCGAGAGAATAAAATGTTCGGTGACACCCGAACTTAGACCTTCCTTACTTGTTTTTTTGTGTATGCGAGCTTTTTGTGAAAAGGTAAATATTGCAGTTTAGTTTTGTTGCGGCATAGTGGTGCACATGGAGCGTAGTCGAGTGCAATATAACGATGTAAATTCGTCACTCATATCAAAAATGAATTGCTTGGTAATTAATGCTGATGTGTGCTGATTTGTAAAGAAAGCTTTTACACACTTTCCAACAGTAACTTCAAAATTTTTAGCACGTCGAACAGTACTTTCATATCTTTAAGGCAACTTTCAGTTTTTCAAGATACATTCACTTCATTTCTGTAACATTGTAGTCGACATRTTCTATTGTTTAATATACTTAATTAGTGATTCTAATCTGCACATTAAGTTTAGGTTTTTTAGTATCCGCCATTAATTTCACTTCCGGGAACTTTCGTGAAATATTTCGCTCTAATGAATAATTGATTATTATTATTCTCTTTAGGCGTAAGATCTCCGCAAAGAGTTACAAAATCAAAAAATCGATTGTTTCCTTTGGAGTAAACAACTTTAGATCCCGGTCGAGGACATTGCTTCTCACATAGAAAAGAGACCTCAGTATGGTATATGAAAAGTTTGAATTACTTTTAAATTTGAACTCATTGTTCTGCCTTAGATATGAGCGCCATACGTTCAGATGGGACTGAGGCGGGATCTTGGCCCAAGGAGCCAGCATAGCTGCACCAACTTTAATCTTAGCTGAGTTCTTTTTATTTTTACGTGATATTTCCAAGTGCGACTCTTATCAATTGTAATCTCCGAATATTTTGCCCATGAGTTTGTTGGAAACAATTGACCATATAAAGTCACTTGAGGGCAACTTTTGTGCTTGAGGGTATATACTACTTGTATGTTGATGCCAATATTCCATTTGGTGAGCCACGATTCTAGAGCATTCAATTGCATCTGCAGTTTTCTGGAAGCAGTAGTAAGGTGGTAAGTTAATGAGTGCTATCTAGATTAACGTCATTATGGAGCCAAAGTTGGTTATTGGAAGGTCTGCTGTATAAAGGCGAGTAAACTATCAAATCCGACTCTGGATCACAGAATCTCATGTAGAACGTCCGCTGATGCAAGTAAGACTTTACGAATTTAGATTATGAAGGTTTGTCGCGACAATTTTTTAAAGTTCCATATTTTCCAAGTATAAAAATGACTTATTTGTCGATATGTATARTGTATATTTATTATTTATTGGTATTATTAGGTTAAGAGAATAWTAGTACATTTTGACAYGTGATGATGCATGTTCTACTTTAACTTCAAAACAAACTCCGTCTACGAGCCATAATGATAATACCACGACTTCTTCGTTGCCACAAAAATTCATGGAAGTGAACTTCAAAAGTGAAAGAAAAAGTGAAAGTTCCACTCCTATGGCTCACTTACTCTGTTAAAAATGGGTCTGCATTCTGTGCAGCTTGTCTTCCTTTTGACGGAGACTGTTCACTTAATGGCAAAAACGGTTTTAATGACATGCATGCGTTCGTGTTAGTGAGCATGAGAACTCCACACATTATAAAAAATGTATGTTAATCCTTAAGCAAAGATCGAATCCTAAGAATAGAATAGACCATGACTTAGCCATTCAAACAGAGACAGAAAACTCCTATTGGAGAAATGTTGTAAGAAGAGTAGGCGCTGCTACTAASGCCTTAGCTTCTCGAGGACTTCCATTCCGAGAAAGTGATGAAAAGTTTGGGTCACCAAATAATGGACATTTTTTAATGGTGATTAAATTTATTGCTT
>NW_017536519.1:89997-115457 GCF_001853355.1 Bactrocera latifrons
ATTTGAAATTTAACGTAAAGTCATACTGGAAAAAAATTTAAACATATAAAATTAGCATTTCTGAGTGTTTGCTTTGAATTTGATTATATCAATCTCTCAGACAGGTGGCGCTTCACAAAGGAACCTTCCACCGTTTTAGTTTCTTAGCCTGTTTGTTAACGCCAGATCAGGCCCGAAGCGTTATTTTATATGTACTGTTTTGATCTGTTAGTAAGTAGTGTTAGGGCCCTTTAGTTTGTGGCCCTTTAGTTTGTGGTAGTAGACCTACCTATCTGCCATTATATTTGAAAGATGTTTTCTGGCAAGTGACTGTCAGGGCAGACTAGAAGAAATTCCAAAAAAATTTTAAGAGTAACTGCATCAACTGCATCATCAAAAGTAGCTTTATTGTTTTTTTTTTTTAATTTCCTACTATATCTATAAAATTTTCCATGCGTTGGAACCAATTGTCGGATCGTTTTTGCCCTCTGATTGAGTTATCTTCAAAATACGTGTTCCGAAAGAATCAACCGCCTATTTAAAAAGTAGTCAMCCGGTGCGAAGTCAAGAGTCTGCGGTGGATTACTCATCACATCCACGTTTTAAGTGCTCAAGTAAGCAAATGTATCTGTCGACCTGTGAGAACTAGCATTTTAATGGTGAAGGGTGATCCGTTTTCGCCGGTTGGTTGTCCTAATTTCTTGGAAGACAACTGGCAAGCAAATTGCCAGTCAGACTTTATCTTGCTGCGTTGTTCTAGTGTTATGGTTGCGATATGTTCAGTTTTACCAAAAAAAATAAAAAAATTCCTACAATCAAACGTTCATTCAATATTGAATGTATCCTGGTCTCATTAATGCCAATAGTTTTTTAATATCAAGATACGTCACACGACGATCTATAAATAGTTTGTGCAGAGTATCAATAGCTTCCGGAACAATAACTGATGTTGGGCGACCTTAAAGAAATTTATCTTGAAGTAATCTGCGACCTCGATCGAATAAACCATCCCATGGACTAACACTAGCCCTAAAGTCCTTGCGATTAAATTTATTGGTCGAGGTGAATATTTTAATTTCCTGCAAACAATACAAAAAGCACTGTATATGAAAACTCTCTGAGTATACATATATAACATAAAAATGACAAACTTTACTATGAAGTTAARAGTTGCTCAATTGCACAGCAGGGTTGCCAAATCCCGAAATATAGTAAGCAACCTAAGTAACCCAAGAAAAAATAGTTTATTATTTTATTTCAATCAAGAAACAGCTGCCAAGAAGACCAACTCCAAAAAATATATTTTCTTAAGGGGTTAGAGGTAGTCAGAATTTTCAAAAAATAATTTTTTTTGGTAGTTTCGTTAAGTGAAATATCTTAAAAATATTCTCTGAAATTTTCACGTTGATCCGATAATTAGTTTTTGAGTTATTCGACAAATAGCAAAGAGAGCTCGGGCACCTCAAAACGCGAGTGTGAAACTTTAAGAGCGCTTCTTTCTCAAAATTATGCTTTTTGAACTGGCGACAACTGTAAGCTTTTATAATACCTAATAAWCTCGGGCCTGATCGAAGGATTTTTATTTTTTCAAAAATTTCGATTTTTTAAGACCTTCGCCCAAAAATTGAGAAACAAATTTCCTGAGGCCGCCATTTTGTTAATTTTTAGAAAAAACAAAAAATCCTTCGATCAGGCCCAGGATTATCTATTTATGAAACTAATATTTTTAATCGGATTGATTTTAGATGAATCTCCAAGGACTTATGGTTGACACCGCAAGAACATTTTTTTGGAGCAGGGTCAACATAGCAACAATAATTTTGGAAATTATTATTATTATTATTATTTTTTTTTTAATTTTTGTGACTTCAAGACAACACATTCTATAATAACTACATTTGTAATATAACACGATTTAATAGCAAAAAAAAAAAAAAAACCACTTAATATTGTAATTTTTTTGTGCCTTTGACTACCCCTACCCTTCAATGGAATCCACATGTGTGAAAAAGCACCCTTTATTAATAATAATGATAATAAAAATAGTAATTAATAATGATCAYACAGAATCAAACAGCAAAAAATAGCAAGGGAATATCTTATTTATTTCGACTTTTGCTCTTGCTACTCAYGCATATACTTATGTATAGTACATACATACATTAGATGCTATTTGGGTCTATTGTGTGGTAAATATATTTACAAGTATGTAAGTATATATGTATGCAATATATTAAGGTATGCTACAGGTACAATGAATCGTGCAAGCGAATAYAGTTTTCGATTTTCATAACTTTATGAAATCACGCTTTTATTGCTCTGGGTGCATTCTCTAAAAAYTATTTGCGCCAACGTCAACAACAAAARTTTTAAATTATGCCCGACRGTTGCACGGTAGCTTTCGCTATTACTTTTGCGYTGCAATTAAAAAACAAATATTTTTAATTCTGATTACATCAAAAGAGGCCCGAACGAGCGCCTAAAAATTCCAATAACAATGTTTAGCAAGTTCCGTTTTTCCGCATACATATGCACATACAGGCGGCAGTTGGTATGGGTGTATGTGTGTATTCCAACGTCATCATGTCAATATTGTAAGGACTAAAGGCGAATTGCATACCAAAGTTCATATGATTATGTGTGCGMACAATCTGACCCACTGCATGCCGGACCTCGACCGCCGTATGGCGCTGTGACGGTGTAGTCGAACGGTTCGACGCCGCGGGTGAAAAGTCGACCAAAAAGCCTGTAATTCGTAAAATCAAAATGTCAAAATTTGCGAGCAATGTCAGAGCGTAATAACAATTGCGAAGTTATAGTAAGTGCACATACACACACGCACACACATACGTGCACGTAAATACTTTTAGCTGTGTAGTCGCGTGTAAAAGAGGGCGGCAAATGTATTAGTGAGCTGGCAGAATCGACACTGCAGGCGTTAAATGTACTATACATGCATATGTAAATGTATATATGTGTATATATATATATACATGTATATGCAGATGTACATATATACGTATGCATGCGATATACATATATATGAATTATGTGCAGACGTTGGTTTGTGCGCAATTAAAATATCCCAGCCGCGGGGCGGACGCATCAACGGCGATAGCACCGACAGCTATAATAATACAATAACAAGAACAATGGCAACAGTCAGAAGTAACAATGACAAAATATAAGCACTTGTGYTCATTTGCATATATGTGCACGTGCATGCATGTGTGTGTTAAAGCTAAAGTTGTCTGTGCGCGCACATGTGTGTGATCGCGTGTTAGTCCAAGTTAAATGGCAGAAGAGTTGATTGGAGCGTTGAAATGTGGCTGATAAAGCCAAAACAACCGCAATAATTAAGAACATATCAGCGAGCCATAACTGCCATACATACATACATCCATACATACATATGAAAAGAACAATAGTGGCTGAGATGTCATGACAAATGACATTACATAACACATAGGCACATGAATTTATACTACCAACGAGTGTCGGGCTGAAGCTAATGGACTTACTCTAACGTAGAGCAAAACTGAAGCCGTTCTTATTACTGGCAGGAAGATCCATGAGGCTGATACATGTARCATAAAATATGTTAGTACAAATAGATAGATAACCATGCCTTTAATATTTGGGATATGAGTTTTGATAATTTCGTCTCTCTTGGAAGCAGCATTAACTTCAACAACAACGTCATCATCGAAATCCAACGCRGGACAACTATTGCCAACAGGTGCAACTTTGGACTGAGTACCCAAYTGAAAAATAAAAACCTSTCCCGACGAACAAAGATAAACTCTACAAGTCTTTCATCATTCCCATCCTACTATATGGTSCGGAKGCATGGCCAATGATATYATCTGATGAGTCGGSCTCASGAATGTTCAAAACAATAGTTTTGCGAAAGATTTATGGTCCTTTGTGCATTGGCAAAGATGAATACCGCASACGTCCGAATGTACGAAAATGCTCCAGGTCTGAGAGTATTCGACGCAATTTGTGCACCCAGTGCTCGGCGTTTCGTACAGTATCGGCAGGCGCTGTCTTTGTAATCGATAGTKTAAACTCAWTGTATCTTTYACCGTAAAAAATAAAGAAGTTTGTTAATGGACGTACCACTAAAAACCCCAAAAGAAAATGCTCGATCTGAGTCGGTGAAGGGCTGGTTAGGATTAAGTAAACATCTACCTCGCAAAGTGGTCTCTCGTGTTTGCATCGTTTGAAATATACTTTGTAATAGCCATGTCCTGTGAGAATTCGGGTTAAGGTCAAATCTACCGCGCTATTTGGTCCTCCTTGTCATGATTTAAAGTTTCGTACTAGTCGAAATGATCGTTAGACAAATGCGACAGATTAGTCGATTAAGAATGTAAGGTATACGCTATTCCGCTGTGAGCAATGCGAGCAAAAAACTCGATATCTAAAAGATCCATCCCGGAATACTTCGTATACCAAATTGGTGAATCTAAGTAAATGTAATGCGGTCTCTGAAATAGTCGCAAAAGTCTTGGAAAAAGAGAACTCTAAAACTAAAGGCACCGCTAGAAGAAGACCACACAAACGCAACCAAAATGTGTAAAATATAAGAAAGGGTTTGGCGACAAATATATATACGAGTTCAGATACCAACAGAAAGATGAATACWTTACGGTGGTACSTRGAGATCGGTACAAGACGGTAGAAGATTTATTTTGGATTGAAGTACCATACTAATATGATGTTCAGGCTTTAGATACTTCCTTTTCATAAAAATTAGCCCTGCTTTCGCCGGGTTAGAGTCCAAAGAAACGATACCTGGCTATGGMAGCCTGTACAAGATACAGTAGAGATATAAAAGCAGTGAATTTGCTCCATTCTAGGAAATTTGCTTTCCTAGACAGACAGAAACTAGTGTATCTATATATGGGCTTACCTACCCCAGTTCTCGAGTCACGTGCATGGCTAGTCACTCGAGCATCTAAGCCTAATAATTTAATAAAGAGAGATTATTTTTTAAACGACTTCAACGAACAATGAACTGGCTTTTACTGTCAAATCGGTTGGATACTACAAAAAAATTGTGTGTTCTATTTTCTACCGCAGCAACGGCAATGGCCTCATGACTATTTCCTTTTACTGCTCGGWTATTGTAATTCAATTTAACAAAACTATCCCGTCTCTTATGATTTTTCTTAATCAGTTAAGTAAATTTGTAATCGAACGAAAAAATACGAAGCTTTGATATTCTGAACTACAACAGATGCAGTTTTAAATAAAAAATAATATTTACAAAAGGACGAATTTGTGCACGAACCTACAGGTGCAGATGTAGATATTGTGTGTGTATGCGTTTTATGTTTCAATATGAGAAAGTATGACTGTATTTTTAGTCTCTTACTAAAATCACTTTTGGCATTTGTGTTAAAAAATGAAATATTTGTCGTTTGCAGTTCGATTTGAAAGATATGAATAATAGAAATTTTTTATTCGGAAAATTTATTGTTAGTATACTATAGGTGTGCTGCGAATTCTTATGTATGAATATATTTAAAGAGACCCTTGAATATAGGCAAAAGTAGTTCAGATTAGTAGTAATARGTTTACCAAACCTCAACCCTCTTGCTACTACAAGTGTTAAGCGACGTGAAAGTTCGTATGGCTCCATAAACTCTAAAATAAAAATTCGTACTATTGTATTCGAAGGAATCATGAGATTAGTTTAAGTAGATCCCAATCTTCGTCTCAAACGTTATTAATTGAGGGAGTGTAACCGAAGGTCTAATATGTTATGCAGGCGCAGGTAATCCAAGTGTTTTCAAATCACGCGTGAGTCGTGTCAAGCCGTCATGTTGTTTTTTCAGTATGGTTTGGCATTTTGGAAAGACTTACGCCTGAACAACGTTTACAAATCGCTCAACTTTATTATGAAAATTCACATTCTGCAAATAATGAATATAGCAGCCGTAGCTGAGAATATACATGTAGACTGTTGACCGTCGATTCCTCGCTGCTCTTAACAACTCCAGCTAACGTATGGAACGTTTTCAAGCCATTTYTGGCTCAATGGGTATGTAAACAACCAATATTGCCGCATTTGGGACGAAGAGCAGCCTGAAAAGATAAAGAGCTGCTATTTCATCCAGAGGAACCAGAAACAACGGTCGGTGAAAACATCGGTTAATATTTCTCCCAAAAATTATGCTTGTTATGCTGAATGGGGACCGTTATTGCGCCTTGATAACCGACTATTTGATCCCTGAAATTGAAAGTTGTGATCTCGGCTACATTTGGTTTCAATAAGACGGCGCCACTTTCACAACGCATTCGGTGAGCAGGTAATCTCACGTTTTGTGGCGGTCGATTAGCCATAAAGTTAATCTGAAGTTATTTTTTTTTTTTTGTTTTTGTTTTTTTGTTAAGAAGGGAACCTTGAACTAGATCATCCGTTTTGTAGTATACTTCCATATCTATCTTTATCATTTTTAAGCGATATAAACAACCGTTTATTATGCTCTGTAGCACCATGTTGCATAGCGCCTTTGAGGTATGATATCACACACATAGTTGAAATCAGACAGTCAGTTTTCAAGTCCGCCGATACACCAAATATGGGGACTACAGTTCAGTCGGAAATATGGGTACATTTTTGATATGTAATAATAAAACTCATTCGAATATACTTTTTATAACATAAATCAAAAATGGGTCAAGCGCATCAAAGTGGTCAGCGAATAAACCTGGGTATATATCCAGTATACAAGAGCGATKCCAGAGGTTGACTTCAAGAATGCGGAATTCCTCCTAGCCCCGATATACTCAATGTAATGGTTTTCGATTTGCTAGCCCACCGCTTATATTGATTGATATCTGTGATACTTAACTATATATATATTTTATTTTAATGAAATTAATTGGACACGATTTCTTGAAAATAATTTAAATAAAAATATCTCGGATCCGACGCAAAATGTGATAATGAAGCTAGTAAGTCCATGAGTCTTTTAGATATCTCTCGAATACATTATGAGCTTTTCCGCAACAGATTTTAAGAGAAAGTTTTCCAACACCTTGAAGCATTTCCCGGCTTTGATTCTTAGAGACTATAAAAATGTTCGGTTACACTCGAACTTATGTTTTCCTTACATGATAAAKAGAAAAAATTTAACGCCACCCTCAATTACTTATTAAATTATTAATAACATGATAAGTGGCTTAAAKTGCTGTACTTTTAAAACTCCTTTTGAACTCACTAATGTTCTTCGTCATCGTTGACATTCAGCAAAAGGGCCAATACACTGTAGGCATTATTCATGGCCTGAAAGGGTACAAATATTAAAAATTAACGTTTTAATAAACTTTGAAGGTATTGAAAAACTTGCCTTCGAAAAGATTGGTATGCCGATTTCGAAAAATCTGCCAGCACATAGTACCACTGGCTTCTTCARAGACTCCATATACACGTAAATTAGACGTCGATTGACCGCAGACATAGCAGTCCAATCGCAGCTGTAGAGGTGAATGCCCAGTTTCTCAGATTCCACAGTCAGTTCATTGCCRTAGTAACAGGGTAGAAACATTTCCATAGATATAATTAGTGCGTATTGCAACATGGCTAAAAAGTGAGCGGGATTTTCGCTGAAGTGTGCCTGAGAATAAAAATTACTATTTGAAAAAATGCATTTCTTTAACAATATCATTTGCGGTTTCTACATTTTGCATATTGTAGATTATGAAACAAAGGATTAGGAAAGTGAGCATTATCTGCGATAACAAGGCTAGTGATATGACCTGCTCACACTTTAAAGCCAATCTGAAATGAAAATAAGAGAAAGCGTGTGTTTTTATAGTCAGTGTATTCATTGGCTCACTCTTTCACACGCTGATGCATTTTAATGTTATTGAGCAGTTCCGTGGTGATCGCGTCTTCCGTACCGGCACTTTCCAACCGCTCCAAGCGCATGCTGATTACCCGGAAACAAAGYGTTAAATGCAATAGCAAATAAGCTTGGAATAAGTCGATCGTAATGTTGCACAAACAAGTGAAGGGCATCGCAATACACTCATAACAGTAAATGCCCCAAAAATAAGTATCGCGCCAATCATAAGGCAACCACAAGGCATAAGGTAGTTCTTTGGCGTCCATTAATGCCGCCGCTAGTAAAGCACAGAATGCCGAATTCAATCCCGTACCCATATAGATAAWTGTCAGTTTGTTAAAATTTTTTTGTGATTTTTGCCACATCTGCTCTTCGGCGCTCGTGTGTAATTCGAATATTGCACTGTCCTCCAATTCATTCACTAATTCGGCTGTCGGTTGTGCATAGTACCAGGCATTGAGTACTTTGCAAATAATGGCCATTTCAACGAGCATGTATTTTAGCACATCTATGGCGTAGTCCAAACTTTCACTGTAAATGACCTCTAAGACCATGAGGGATGCGAAGGTGAATGTAATCGTAGTATGCATGAATAACTGGTAATATCGATAATGTCGCTTAAACCATGAACTATCTCCCCCTTGCCACAAGCCCAACACGGTGAGTATGGGCTCCAAAGTGCGAAAGTTTGCTAGTTTTTTGATAGCCATTGCGGACTCTAATAAATCCTGACGATTGTRTAAGTGACTGCACTTCGTCGAGCAGAGCTGTGACCTTTTATAGCCATTTCTATACATTCCTTCAGCCCTAACATTGGGGGCGTGTAGTAAATCAAAAATTGAATATGATTTAATGACTTAATGATATGGGAAATGTTGAAAGCTTCTTTCAATTAAAAGGCGATTATGGAGAGTGCCCCAAATTGCTTGCATTCTTATTTGTTCAATTCCATATAATTCTTTCATAACTTTTGTACAGCTAGCTATTAAATAACTTATAGAAGTGCTTAAGATGTTAAAATTAATTACTTTTCGCGTTGGTGGAGCCTGTTTTTCTTATGAAAATATTGAGTATATGGCTTATAATGCATCATACTAATTACACTAGTTTACAGTGATTTTGCGACTGCGATGTTAGAGGTAGTTTATGATTAATTTTGAGTTGATAATATCGAAAATGATAGTACAAATTTCATTACATACCTTACAGGTATGATTTTTGTGTTGCAGTCAAAGCGTGTAGAGGTGAAACCACCACCAATTACTAAAATGACAAAAATAATTGCAAAATATTAGAACATAAAATCACAATCAGAACACCTCAAATACCTCACAGACCTCTGAGCACATCAGTCGCAAATTTTTCCTTCAGATTTGTTGAGTAGTGCTATAATGTGTCACAAATTACTTCACCGGTTACAATAATTTTCGGTTTAAGGAATTTCGATGTAATCCTCTGGAAACAGTTTTAAAGTTGTTTTGCTCTTACTAATTCAAAATCGACATGTGGCAAATCCGGCTTCACAGTACTTGCGATAATTCATTTTCCAATAAGAGTGTTATGATTTCTTAAAAAAATACGCTAATTGCTAAGGAAATTCAAATGTTTTTTATTTAATGTGAATTACAATCGATACAATTAAGTTCTGTATATAAAATTCATAGCAAATTCAATATTAATTTCTAAAGCTAGAAGAGTAACTGATTTATTGTTAAAAACCAATGACTCCAAATATCCCTACAAGAAGTAGTCKAATGATGTTACATTTCCTTCAAATATTCGAATCTCCAAACTTTTATCGAAATGATTTCTTTGTTGAACGTGCTGTGTGGAAAGCTCCGTCTTGTTGGAACCAGATTTTGTGGARATCAACTTCTTCCAAATGAGGCCATAAAAAGTTGGTTATCAYCCATCTATACCGCACTCCATTCACAGTAACGGTGTCASCGCTTCATTGGAGCAAATCAGCAATTCAAGGGCTGCAGTTCTGCAGTTGGGAATCATTTTATACGGATGCAAGTTCAAATACTTTCTCAAACTCCGCTAGATTGCGCTGTGGGACAGTCCCAATTCTTGAGAACATCTTGGAATCGRCAAATTCGCTCTTCAGCAACAATTACCTGAACGGCATCAAATCAATATTTTCGTTACTTCGAGCGGTTCTTACTCTTATTAACACTTAAACATTATGAAAAGARAATRTACGCTCGAAATTTTCAATAGTTCGAGGAATAGCGAGCGGAGGTGGTGGATTATTATGATCATAAAATGACAAAAGCGCACGAAAAGTGGCAATTGGAGAGCGATAATTTTTATAATTAAATTGAATAATTTGTTAACTTGGTTCTTACGTATATTTTTCTAATATGAAATTGTAAACCTTACTGAATATAATGGACACAGAAATTACAGATCATGAGTTATTAAAAATGGCCCAAACGACACTTAGAAAGCATATCATCGCTATTGAAAACCCGGTATATTGAAAGAGATTAGGTGCAATTGGAACACATCTCCATACTTGAGTGATATAACTTAGAATTATTCGTTTATCACTGACGCTTGCTTATAAGTATCTGAAAGTATTTTTAATGTTTTTTATTAATATTGGTTGTATGGACTTCAATTTCGCTGGATTGTTGGGTATTTATCTCGAATGACCTTACAAATTTTCCATTTTGCTAACATGATAAATGTGTATGTACATACCTATACTATTTCCATTCTTTAATATCGATATCTTCACATCTTCCTCCACATTATGAATATGATCCAGGCGGAATTATTACGATGTAAGTCATAAATACATATTTTCTCTTTGAATCGTTTTTAAAGCCACATAAACAGACTTAAATCAAACGCTTTCTAGGAAATTTTAAAATAATATCATAACGATTTGTGTTCAAACCAAGGCCAAGCACTTTTGTAAAAAAACTTTTAGATATTATATGGCACCGAGGACGAACCAAAGAACTTCGTGATTTCGGGCATAATATGATATAATATTTTAATGCACCTTAATTTAACCAGACGAATATGTAAGCATAATGGAAAGCAATCACCTTGCATAGAGGCTAAATGTAGGTCTGCTCAACTTATTGCTAAGTTTCACTGTGTCCRAGAAAATTTGTTCGCATATTTCAATGAAACCTCACATATTGAAATGTCGAAAGCCCTTAAATTCGGCTATTTGCGCTTCGAACGGAGGGTAGAGGAAATGTTCCCAAGCAAGTGAGTAACGCTTTGACCAATATATTCGACATTAAGTGCACACATGTAACGAAAATAATTACATATTTAAATAAATTATAGTAAGTAGGGCTGAAGCTATTCATGCACAGATTTCCTTCTTAGGCATCAACGGTCTATCTAGGATTATTGTATATTCACTTCATTACGTTAAAATATCTCAGACATTAGACAGTAGATTATTAAGCTAACACAAAAAAAAAAAAAAAAAAAAAAAAAAAAAAAAAAAAAAAAAAAAAAAAATTAAATTAGGTATATTTCCTAGCTTATTTTACTGAAAATTTAATTTTTGAAATTAATTCAGTTTTTCAAATTATAAGCATTCTTTCGAAATTCATATTTGTATTAATCACTTGAATATATACCTGCAAGTTTAAACAAATTCTTCCTCGAAAATAATACAACTGCTAAGTGTTTTTAATAGTAGAAAAGAACTGCAACCAAATTCGCAGTGAAATAGATTATAACTGGCTCAGTAATCAGTCGTTGAGTTGTGTTATACAACGTGCATCCCAAAAGACTGATATCATAACCATTCCAGCCGACTTTTCCGTCTTTCCACGCCTGAGAACCGGTTCATCATGTGCAGTTCACTAGAATGACTGTCAATTGGACTCCAATGGGAAATATTGACACACACCGACGCAAAAGTTCGGTTTTATTACGATTAAGGAGCGCTTAAACACTTCTCAGAATCGGTTATTCGTGTTTTTGTTGGATTATGAACTTGCGAGGCACCCACTTTGCACAGAGCTTTCGCCTCTTTAAAGCATAATTGTTTTCGGTGCTCATTTCACCTTTTTCCAGCTTACAAAATATCTTTTCAACGGTGGATTTCTCTGAGCCCAAATTCAACAGTATTTTCCACCAAAAAGTAATGCTTTATTAATTGATCCATTTGTTTGTAACCAAACACAAGTTGCTTCTCAAAAATGCTATATCTCATTAGCTAATATTTATAATACAACAAATAGAAATCACATAGATTATCTATGTATCAGCCACASTGAAGAGTGGACGGGTCCTGTAGTATAAGATATTTCAGTATTTTAAAATGAGATAGTTATTTTCAGATAATCGCGTTTAAAGTTTTGGCACGTACTTTGGGCACATTGGTAGGATTGCGCTGCTGAGAGCTAAAACTTTGTTCCGATCATTACGAATTTCTAGAGGATTTAATCCGAAAAGAATATAAATTGAACATACGCATAAAAAATTTCGGTTTTATCGAGTAGCGCATACCTACCTTTTCTAGCAAAATCTGTGACAGCGGAGCATGTTTCATCAAAATGACCCAGTCTTACTCCAGTTATCGCTGATATGGACATCCAGCATTCAATTGAATTCGCCATTCTGATAAATTCGATTTACATACATAACACTTTATCCGTGTTGATTAGTTAGGTGTTAGAAACAGCCGTTAAGTGAGCTAAACTATTTTGACTGGTGCTACATATTGCCAGAGTATAMAAAAACTTCATTGAAGCGAGGGGTGGGAAAGGCGATGGATTTACGTTATATAAGTGATATAATCCGTTTAAGTGTGTGTGCTGTATTTGCATAAAAGTCTATATGTACATACATATATATGGTATATAATATATGATGATAATGAATACCTCGTTGGCTTTAGAGCCGACTGCTAACTGCAGGCCACTTTGTTGGGTATGATTCGAAAATAATTGCTCCACTGATGACGTTTGTCTGGATAATAATGTCGGTGTTCGTTTGCGCTGCAGCTCATACAGAAATACAATCGGCAATAATGATGTTGGCGCTGGATGCAGTTGATGACGAAAAAGAATAGAACTAAAGCCCAGCGGCTAACAATTTTAATATGAAGGTATACTTAGACAAGCGGCCGCTTAGCGATAAGTGGGGAGCGGAGGCCAGGTTGCTGGCACGGGATGGGGGCCGCGGCAGAGATGATCACAATTTCACAGCTGTATAAAACGACAACACCGCAAGCTATGTATAATAACAACAAGAAAGCTGCTGCAGCATTGATAGAAATAACCAGCGCAATGACAAAATAGCAACAACACAAATAGAAGCAGAAACACACAACTGTGGCAGGCAGCAAAAGCAATAGCTATGTATAACAAAGGCATTGGCAACATTTTTCAGCCGCCGGCGATTCAAAGAAAAACTTGTGATAAATTAACCGCGAGCAATATTTCGAAACAAATATGCCAGCGGCGATTCAGCTGTAATTAGTGTAGCGTCTCAATCGGCTGTAGGGTTGGCGCCGGAATGGGTGGGTCTTTGTGAGTTAGCGCGTGCAGGGTGCGTGTGTGTGGCGCCGTGTGAGAGTAGCGGAAGAAGCGGCTGGGACAAGGGCCTTCAATGAGACAGCAGTACCGCTTTGAGGGAAATGAGAGCGTCAATGCAACTGGGCGACCGTAGAGAGGCGGTGACGCCCTTGCTGACGTCGTCGTCGCCGTCTCTGTCGCTGTCGCCGACATTAAGCCCGCAAGAGATACGAGCCTGCTACATGCAACATGCAMATTTGCGACTATTGCGGCAGTTCGGTGGCAAGCCGTCGTTTGGTAGTCGCGCCGGGCGACTGAAGGAATCCATTCAGACGTACGACATCTGAATGCCCGAAGTTATGCAAAGGCGTCGTGCTTGAAAAACTCGCAAGGAATCCGGCGAGGTGGCTGCGAAGCAGGGCGAAATGAAGCAGCGCAAAGCCTGAGGCAGAAATGAGTGCAGACGCACACACACACACACACACACACTGAAATCTTAGACTACGTGTAACACCGCAGTGAAACACAGGAGGACATGAGGGGTGGCGTACAAAGAATTGATATACATACGTGGCATTTATTGTTGTTATTGATGGCGACTGCGGCGGCTGCGGCGGCAGTGTGGAGAAATTAACGCCGACGGTCATAATTTCATTCGCATTTAAAACCATCTCAGAGCTCATTTTATAAGTATAAATTGCGGGCACACAAACTCTTGCATATGCGTGAGCTCTCGTTTGCTCTTCATATCGATGTGTATGAGAGAGCTTACTAAAACAACGGATGTATGTGGAAAGTTGAAGTTATGCTTGACACATTGAACCGAATGCAATAATTGTTCTACGGTATGTATGAGGAAATGTTCGTAACCGTTTTGTTCGATTCAAAATGTTGTTTGTGTACCCTGAACAGGATGTATTAAGTTTGCCACGAAGTTTGTGACACCAGAAGGAAAAGTTAGAGACCCTATAAATTCTCATGATCAAGCATGTGCAAAGAGATCTGTTTACGATACTTTTTTTGAAAAAAATTTAGCTTTAACGGGCCGAGTAAGAATGCGTGCCATACCAAAAGATACTCAATCATTCGAACGGGCTCGCTGGAAATGTAGAGCTCTGCTACCATCCTCTAACACCAGCCTGATGACAATGAAGCACCAAATCCTTTACCTTTTTAATATTTTCATCAGTTGAAGAGGTCGAAGGACGACCAGAACGAGGCATGTCTGTCTTTGAATGCTTTGTACTACTCGTAGGCTTGTGTTTTTGAAAAACTGAATCACCGTAAGTCTTTTCTAACATTCCGCATACGAAGTTTGGTTAAAGATAAAAAATTTGAGAAAAGTTCTTTGTTTGATATTTTTATCTATGGTAACGCACAACTGAGTCGTCTTAAGCAGCAAATGAAAATATCGGATTACTATAGCATATAGCTGTCACACAAACTGAACTGAATCGGAATCAAGTGCTTGTATGAGAAACTTTTTTGATTAATGAGATATATTCATAAAATTTCGCTGGGTATAATCTCAGGCAATCGTGCAATCTTCACAGAAATCGTTCAGATCGGGCTATATAATGGAGCTGTCATACAAACTCAACTATTCATTTAGCAGAAGTTTTAGAACTTTTTTTCAGAGAAATTTACTAGAATGTTTAGTTTTTGTATGCGCAATGCATAGGTGAAATCCAACCAGCAAAAAATAAAGCCGTGGAAAAAATCATTAAAACCAGATTTAAACCAAACAAGTAAGGAAGGGCTAAGTTCGGGTGTCACCGAACATTTTATACTCTAGCATGATAAAGTGATAATTGAGATTTCAGGTGTGGTTGTAAACCGATTTCACCCATATTTGGTACATGTTATCAGGGTGTTAAGGAAATATTATACACCGAATTTCATTGAAATAGGTTGAGTACTTCCTGAGATATGGTTTTTGGTCCATAAGTGGGCGACGCCACGCCCATTTTCAATTTAAAAAAAAGCCTGGATGCAGCTTACTTCTGACATTTCCCCCCTAAAATTTAGTGTTTCTGACGTTTTCTGTTAGTCGGTTAACGCACTATTAGTGATTTTCAACATAACCTTTGTATGGGAGGTGGGTGTGGTTATTATCCGATTTCTTCCATTTTTGAACTGTACATGGAAATGCCTAAAAGAAAYGACTCTGTACAGTTTRGTTGACATAGCTATAGTAGTTTTCGAGATATGTACAAAAAAGTTAGTAGGGGGCGGGGCCACGAACACTTTTCCAAATAAATTTCGTCCAAATATACCCCTCCCTAATGTGATCCTTGGTGCCAAATTTCATTTTAATATCTTTATTTATGGCTTAGTTATGACACTTTATAGGTTTTCGGTTTCCGCCATTTTGTGGGCGTGGCAGTGGGCCGATTTTGCCCATCTTCGAACTTAACCTTCTTATGGAGAAGAAATACGGTACCAAGTTTCATCATGATATCTCAATTTTTACTCAAGTTACAGCTTGCACGGACGGACGGACAGACAGACATCCGGATTTCAACTCTACTCGTCACCCTGATCACTCTGGTATATATAACCCTGTATCTGACTCTTTTAGTTTTAGGACTTACAAACAACCGTTATGTGAACAAAGCTATAATACTCTCTTTAGCAACTTTATTGCGAGAGTATAAAAACGCAATGAATACCAAATGACCTTATTCACCAGATTTGGCTCCGTGTGATTTTTTCTTGTTCCTCGAACTGAAATTTCCGCTCCGCAGGGCCCGTTTTCTGTCGATCGAAGAAATAACACAAAATTCCCTGAAAGAGCTGAAAAAAGTATTTATGAAAAGTGTTTCGAGGCTTGGAAAAACCGTTGGCATAAGTGTATTACATCATGTAGGTATTACTTTGAAGATGAAAAAATTTTGAATAACTAAATATTTTGCATTTTATTAATTCCCAGGTACTTTTTTTTACAATGTGTATAAAACTTAACATAGAAATCATCTTTTGAGCAAGTTGGCCATCCGTTTGAAACTTCCATTTAACAAAGTTATACTACAAAGAATTTATTTACGATATTGATATAATTTTTTTGGGCGGTATGAAGAATATTGATGCCAATTTCATTGAAAGCCAGTCAGGAATTCCGAAAAGATGGCTTGCATAGTCTTTAATTTATTGTGAATAGTTGACGGGTTGTTTGAGTAAATTTGATATATTTATGTAATGGAAAATATTTTAAGATAGCCTTTGGATGCAAATTTGGTCGACTGAAATGTTGAAAATAGCAAAGGCACATGCATTCACATAACTAACATACATAAGAATATGTAAGAGATTTTAACATTTCAGCGCTTTGAATATGAATGAATGAACAACGCGGTGCAACTTGTTTCTCCGCGCAGCAGTACAGTTTTTCACTTTCCCGACTTTGTTGTTGATTACATGTGGCGCCAATTATTCTCATGCAACTAAAACTTTTTCCATTGATGCCACTCTTATGCGATCCTTGAGCGCCGTTCTACACTCGCGATGGCTGTGTATTTGTTTTGTTCGTTTGCGGCATTCGTTTCATTTCATTGCGTTGCGATTTCTGACGAATTTCGCGCATATTATTTCTTTATTCGCTTTGAAATGAGTTTGTGTTCCTGTGCGCGTGTGTGTGTGTCTGCATATAAGTGAGTTTGAGTGCGCTCGTAAGTGTGTGTGTGTGTGTGTTGTTACCGACCGTTGGCCGCCGGCGCAAATGCTCCAAATTGGCTTGTAATGCCTTTTTTAGTTTTGTTGTTGCAATTTTTGATTTCAAGTTGTAGTTGTATAAATTGGGCACATACGTATATACATACTTGTGTGCAGATATAAATGCCGTTATACATATTTATTTATGCATATGCGCATTTGAAATATATCAATACGCTCGCCACACTGTTGCCGCCAACATTTCCCGTTATTATTTCAGCTAGCATTCTCTGTCATTGTTGAGGCAATGCCTGCCAACCACTATACACGTACACTGGTCTTGTTGTTGTTGTAAATGTTTAAGCTTTATTTATATGCTCCTGTGTTCCTGTCGCTTTTGTTGTAGTTGATTAAAACACTATTTGCCACAATGTGACAACTGAAATGTGTGCACTCATAAACACACACTCGTACGTACGTACATACATGTGTACATATGCAAATTCACTTTTACGCACATAGACGAAAGCACTTACAATAACAAAAATCTTCATAACGATAAATAATAGCAATGTTGCAACAATAACCGCCATATTGGTTTCSGCAACAGCTGCAACTCTTCCTATGCACTTAACTGTCAAACAGCGGTGACAGTCAGCTGCATGTATGTGCTAGTGGTGGGGTGGAAGGCGGTAGCAACAGTAGCGTTTAGTGTATAATATTTAAGTTCTGCCGTTGGCATATTTTACCAACATACGCCTTACTGCGTATATGTATGTCATAATAAAATGAGCACTTTTCCAGTGGCATAATTACCCAACGTCAACGTAGGCGCGCACTAATACACACACAGTCGCAGAYTGGCTGCTTCTTAAGCTGGCTGTTGCATTGAATGAATGCGCAAACAATCTTTCTAAATTCTTACCTATTTCTACTTCGTTCTTATAATTAATAAGTTAAGGGGTTAGGATTGTCATTGATTCCCAAAAAATCGAAACTTTGTCGATTTTATTCATTATAAGAATAAAGATGATGCGTTATTAGAAACCATGCTCTTTCWATTTTGTTACGCTAACTGGACGATATATGCGGTATAAAGTCACGTGTAAGTTCGAAAATCTTCTTATTGGGTATATGGGGGCTAAAGAAAGTAATGACCCGATACAAGCCATTATTGACATACAGGCATACTATTATTGTTATTATTTAAATTATAAAGTTAGCAACAGGCACTTGTAAAAATATGTTCCGATTTTCGAATTTTTTAGATTTGGGATGTCAATTCATAAAGGTACTCTTTGTKTCAAGTTTTATCCGAATATATTCATTGGCGAAAGAATCAGATGAACTTTAAAATTGTGTAGTATGGGAAGTAAGCGTGGTTGTAGACAGTTCACCCATTTTCACAATGTAACATGGGAGCTTAAAGGTAATATTATCTACCGAATTTTGTTGAAATTGGAGTAGTACCTCCGGAGATATGTGATTTCATCATTAATATGAGCGATGTCATGCCAATCATGTTTTCGTCCTTAAATTGTTTTAGAAAATATTTATCTGTGAGACGAAGATTTGTTTTAATTACCAAAAAATATATTTAAAAAGTTCGTATTAAAACTTGAGACTATTCGCTTTAGCCGATTTCTGGTAATGTTGGTGACCGACTTTGAAAACAATATTTTGAGAATAACACGTTTAAAGTTTGGCCTTGAACATCCAAGTACTCCAAGTACACCGGAAAGATATGAAATTTTCTGTGTGTATTCTTAGACATATGCAACCTCAATTTTTTGAAAAATCTAACTGTATACATATGACATATTGTTGAAATGATTTCACAAATTGCTCATAATAAATATAATAAATTATTGTGATCTTTTTTTTTTGGTAATGTGTGGGAAGAATTTTTTATCGATCTAAGATTTTCCTAAAGGTATTTGAGGACACTGCCAACCTTGATCAAATATACGGTGTGTGTTTTAAAATAAAATGTATTTATTCACTTAGGTATGATGAACAGTTAATTGATGCCAAACTTTCATTGCTTTATACATAAGTTCTTTGACGAATGAAAATAGGAATGAAAAATTATTAAATTATTACGAATCTCATATTCGATATTAAGCATTATTGCAACAAATTCTAGACCTGAATAACGAAAAATATTTTAGAATAAAGTTTCTGATACATACTTCGTGAATTATTAAGTTTACAACTTTGCTTTCGCTGTTTTTTTTTTTTTTTTGTAAATTTAAGGCTTTATTATATTCGGTCCAAAAGTGTTTTCCCTTATTCCCTCAAAAACCAATGCTTAATAGACACAAACAATTTCTTTGTAAGCTAACACAAGTTGCTTTTCAAAAATTCTATATTTTTTAATACCTAATAGAAATCATATAGATGGTAGTAGTAGAGTAATAGTATTATCTATGTATGTGTCAGCCTCAGTAAAGTGTGGTCCTCAGCCGCACTTTTCTTGGAATTAAAAAAGAACAGGAAAATTTCCCGCAAATCTCGAAAATTCGGCTCAAAAAGTGACATTTTCAGTTGAGAAAAAGTTTGGGATGCAAACAGATCTCTACAAATATTTTGTTGGGTTAATGTTGACACAAATATTCAAGACTGATAAAATATCCAAGATCGATTGAAGTTGATACATCGTCACGTGATTCTTAAAGAAAATCAAATGGAAAATTACACACGAAAATTCTCACAAATGTCCATTGATAGATACGATGTGTGGAATTAGCAGCGTCTTGAAGTGACGTTCCGTTATTGTGAATTTCGACTACTTTTCGGTTTTAGCTTTTATCTTCTAATCTGAGTCCACATGGTTGTCTAACAATCGGATAATGGGTACGGCGAAACCTCTTACGGGATCCAATCATTCTTGTCGTAGTTGAAGGTTGAGTTGAAAATACTAAGATATCATCACGATCTAAATGAGTGATGGAAAAACTCTTTATGTTCCATAGTTTTCTCTAAAAACTGCAACACCTTAATATTTTGAACAATTTAGTGRCCATACCTGTCTAACTTCATTTAAACGATTTCACTTTTCGATTTATTCTAGGAATCACATCTTATTAAACATGTTTCGAAAGTGCAAAATATTTGTATCGACATTTTAAGACAAAATGGCGCCCTGGGTCCTTTTTATACCCTGAAGAGGGTATATTAAGTTTGTCACGAAGTTTGTAACACCCAGAAGGAAGCGTCGGAGACCCTATAAAGTATATATATATATATAAATGATCAGTCTGTTGAGCTGTGTCGATTTAGCCATGTCCGTCTGTCTGTCTGTATATCCTTTTGAAAATCTGCAAGCAAACGTCATTTTCTCTTCAAGAAGCTCCTCATACAAACTGCCATACAAACTGAACRATCGGAATTAAGGGCTTGTATGGAAAACTTTCACATTGGCAAGATATATTCACGAAACTTGGTATATAGACTATTTTTTAAGGCAACAATGTAATCTGCGAAGAAATTGCAGATCGAATTACTATAGCATATAGCTGCCGTACAAACTGAGTGATCGGAATCAAATGCTTGCATGGGAAACTTCCTCATCTGACGATATATCTTCACGAAATTTTTTATGAGTTACTATTTGTAGAAATAATGCAATATCAGAACCGAAGTTAACGTTTGTTCTTGTTTAATATGACCTTGTCAGGTGACGGTTAAATATTTGACCACAAAATAAAGATTCAATTATTTATACCTAAAACGATAACCTTCGAGTAGCACCGATTAGTAACTAGTACTTATTGATGATTCTCGTGTCACAGTAGGACCACATGTGTTATCGCCGACATTCCTAGTAAATTGCCGTCGTTCAAGACTCTAAGTGGCACAGCAGTTTGCTAATCATGTGTTCATTTTAATTACTTACAGATATGCTGCTAAACGGCTGAACAACTAAAACGATTTGGATACATTGTTACAAGACAAACARCTTCCCATACATCAATCAATAAAAAGTCTAACAACAGCACTCCACCAGCTATTAGCGCAGCGAGCAACAACAGAAAAAYGCTTGTACATAAGTGCAGATAATAGCGGAGTCAACACACACACAGTGACACACATTCGAAGCCGGAAATAGATAAGTCAACCAGAAAAACGTGAACGAACGAGGCGCCACAGAGCGCAGCGGTGTACCACCAACGGGGCGAAGAACTAACGACCAAAAAGAGAAAAAGTCGCCGCCACAAACCAAAACATTCGCAATMAAACAACAACACTGCGCACCGCAACCGCTGTAAACAACTGAAGGAAACATTTGAAAAGCGCGCCACAGCGGCATCAATAACAACAATACGGCGAGAAGAAAGCCAACAAAGCCAGCGGAGGATTCTGCGCCACATCAAGGTCGTCTAGGAATAAGGTGGGTACATTTGTGTGTGCGCCTAAGCGAGAGCGCKAGACACTGAGAGAGTGCGAGCGGAAAGGAAATAATCGCAAACAGTTGCGACAACAACAGCAATAACAATAACCAGAACAGCAACAGCAACAACAAAGCATAAACAAGTTTTACGCCAGTTGGTCATTGTAAGGGAGGGCGCAGAAAGTGGCAAGTCGAAGAGCGCGTGTGCAGCAAACGAACAAGTTGTCGCAGACAAGTTCGCCAACGACTGTTGCAACGAACAACGCAGCGGTACCATCAAACTAGTTGCTGCAGCGTAGCAAGTACAACGGCCCACGACGAAAGCCAAGTTGGCGCTCCATGTAGTAAGCGRTTGTGCAGAGCAATTGAACCACCACCACCACCAACACGCACAGGAGCAGCAACAATAGCGGCGGCAATAGCGCCGACAATCAACAGTCAGCCCATATCAGCAGCCAGCGTGGTCTCGACGGCCAGTCGCGTGCACTTGTGACTTCAGTTCGAAGCGGACATTCGGCGCGAATGCAAGTCAGGTAAAGTTTAGTGCTCAGCGATAAAGTGTGAAAGTAAACACAAGTTGTTGACAAAGTCATAAATCGAGTAATCAACACACAATCTTTTGCCACAAAGTCAAAGCGAGCGGTTCTAAAGTACTTAGGCGGGTTCCGCAGTTAAATATTTTGCTTGGCAAAAATATAATAAGTGAAACTGTGAACTCTTGTGAAATTTTGAATTATAAAAAGTTGCTGTTGAATACGTGAAAGTGCATTTCCTCAATCTGAAGAATATTTTGTGAGTAACATTTTAACAGCAAGTACAAACATTAACTTCGGTTTCACCGAAGCTTTAATGCACTTCGCAAATACAAAAYATTAATTACTCGATTCAATCGCTCAGTWTGTACGRCAGCTATGTAAATGCTAWWCTGAATCGATCAGAACAATTTCTTTTGAGACTGTTATWTTGGTATTGGTTATAACCCATTCCGAATTTCGTGAAAATATCTCCCGCAATGAAAAGTTTTCCATACAAGYGCTTGAATCCGATCATTCAGTTTGTAAGGCTGCTATATACTATAGTGGTTCGAACGGAATTATCGATTCATACCTCAAAAACTGAATTACTAGTTCGCATATCACGCTGATCATTTAAACATATATATTATATAGGACCTCCGACGTTTCCTTTTGGCTGTTAAGAACATCGTCTCAATTTCTGTGAGGTTCAAATCTGCGAGCCCAACATTTCAAAGTGCTTATATAAGGGTACCCCGTCACCATTGATTCACGATTAATTCTTATATTCTTCCACATGCTACACAATGCCAAATATTGACTTATAAATCCAATTTGCGAAAAAAACTCATAAAGTAGGAATACCCGTATCTGAATACCGTTAGATAAATACCATGTCATATGTATAACAGTTGTTTGTTGCCACTTCAAAATACTGGAGTTTATTTACATATACAAAGCTGGTCAGAATGGCAAGACTATGTAACAGATTTCGCGGTTTCGGCTAATTTGGTCATCTCTTGGGGGAACCGGAAGGAAGTGCAATAACAGAAGTACGCAAACTGGTAAAAGGGCAGATAATGAGTTATCATAAGTTTAACTAATATTTGGCTTCGTCCGTTTTTATTTAAAATTTCGTGTCTTGGAAGCTACTTTCCAGATTTAAATTACGTTTAGCATGAAATAATTCTAAGACTTGTTATATCGTGTTCTACGTCACTGAACAAGTTTATATGACACAAGACTTTTTCAAGACGGTTTTTTATTATTAATCAATAAATATAACACTCCAAAATTAGTGTCTAATGTTTTAACGGATATATGGGATTCCTCTAAAAGAAACAATGCGAAGTTGGATTATGATGATTATATTCACCTATTATCCTTAAATTCTTCTTTGCGGCTTACTTTATAACTCATTATAAGTAAGAATATATTCAGATAAGAAATAAAATAAAACAATCCATAAAATTCTTTATTCGACCGCAATGCATTTCATCTACACAATCTAGAAAACCAAGCGAAGTTGGTTTCATCATCAAATATTTTCATATTAAATATCTTCTTACCTTCGAATTAATATTATAATTAATAACTGTCTCTTATACACATCTAGATGTGTATAAGAGACAGGTGAGTGCCCGACGTACTGGCCACTGCTCTGTACCTAATAGCCGCCAATCAAGTGGGTGATGTTTCTGTCCTAGTGCGTTTAACAAAAGGTTAACTTCTGAACAGTGTTNATTATTAATTATAATTATAGCACAGAATATTTTCAAAAATAGAAGAAATCAGTCTATAAAATCTTTTGAATCCCTTGTAGCATATATGTATATACATATGTATGGTCGTCTCTCAGATCGGGATTAATATGAATACTTATGTATCAATAAGTGTATGTATATTTTTCTCTTTGTAGAAATCAAATTGATTTCACAATTAATACTAGTTTCCAAAAAATAATCTTTTTCAAGTAGTTTTTGTAGAGATTTGTGAGAATATTTTACCTTCCATTCGACTGTCCCAAYCTACAAAGATATTAATTTCTCATACCTTCATCATCTTATTATTTTTATCTATTAAGATTATCTAGTACTTTTGTTATGGATACATAAAATAAAACGGGTGCCTAAAAGAGCTTATTATCGACAATTTCATTAAATTTATTTAGATAATGAAAGTCAGTAAATTTGCCTAAATTTGCATTTTCGTTTAGTSTAACTTTACCGATCATGCAACCCATTAAAAAAGAACCCCTTATTCCGTCGCTATAAGTGTAGTAAAATAATATTCSAATTTTTGGATCACAAAACATATTTTGATGGGGACTTTTTCTGGAATGCCAATGCTAATCTTAAATCAAAGGATTGCTCAAAGACTGAGTAAAGCATTTATTTATACCCAGAACAGGGCATATGAAGTTTGCCATGGAGTTTGTAACACCCGAACAGAAACGTAAATCGACATCGACGTGTCCGTCTGTATATACGCGATCATACAAGAACATAGTACAAAGAGAACTATTGAAATTCTGTCCTTGTATGGAAACTTCCTTATTTGTGAAGATACCTTCTAGAAATTTAACGTAGATTAAAATCCCTAAAATATAAGAAGATTTTTTTTTTAGATCGGAACCAGAGCATATATTATCTATACAAACTTATCGATCAAACTTAAGTMTATTTATGGAAAACTTGTCTATTTGACAATATAACTTTAGTGTAGATTATTATCTCGCGATACCTCCAAAAATATTGTTCAGATTGGAAGAATATAACAGCAAAGCCGTCATAAAAGCTAACCGTTCAAAATCATGAKGAATATCCTTTTGTACCATTTTACGCTATCGAAAATGAGCCTATGAAGAGTATAATAGCTTCGGTGCCGCCAAAGTAGCGTTGTTTTACGCAAAATTGTGGAACCCTTCCGCACTGATGTGACAAATTACGCGATGACCTTTGTTCCGCATTGCTTAGCATTGAAGAAATGACCAAGTGAGCATAAAATGTGACAAGATCTCTGCTAGACTTCGTAATTTTGACAGCGATGGAATGATCGGTTCTCTTTTAATAAGCTAAACGAGCAGAGAAGGCATACTAAGCGAAAATAAATTTTTAGTCAAATTTTAATGTTTTCTGATGTCATTAAACCTGAGATATTTGTAATTCAATAAATATCAAATTTCTATTTAATTATATTGAATAACAGAATTAGAAAACAAAAATGAAAATTTAACGGTACGAACTGCTGTACGCTGATCGCTTGCTTTACCTAATAGTTAGTCTCTTCCTATCGTTGATAAATACTCCTATCTGTACAGAGCTATCGTAGCACTTCCTGCGGTAATGTCATGTACTACTGAAAGTACAAAGCCACTTGTTTGGTGTCTTAAATTTATGCATTAATTAAGAATAATTGAAAAATAGTTTATCTGCTATAAAACCTATGAAATTACAAATTGTTCAAAATTTTAGAATTTGATTTAGAAATTTTCCATAAGTATTTGTTGAAAACTACTRCTTAAAGATTTTCATATTGTTTACACTCGTAAACAAAAAAC